>NW_028274807.1:166211151-166514181 GCF_037043125.1 Eumetopias jubatus
CTCTCACAAACAATCACATAATCAGAACCTTCTCCACACCCCATTTGCTGCCCCATCTCCTGATCGTTCAGTTCCCCTCTTGTCACTGTGGCAGACCATAGATCCTGATAAGCTGTGGCATCTGAATCCAGAGGGGCAGAAAGGTGGGCTTTGGATGTTTGTCTCTGCGGGGAGTAATCTGTTGGTCCCGTTAGTTGCCGGGGATAAGACAGAATCTACCAAAAAAAAAAAAAAAAAAAAAATCTACCAAGCAGCTCTGAACAAGTTTGCTTGCGTCAACATCTTTGCAACAGGGATCCTGCTGGGGGTCAGATGGGTCTTCCCAGGTTCAGCAGGGGCACGTCAGAGATCCCATGAATGCCGTGATGTACATGCCCTGTGTGGTAGACACAGGAGGGTGACCCCTCCCAGTCCTCTATTTGACTGTACTCTAGGCGCATGAGGGAACTTTCAAATGCTCTAGGATCAAAGGAGACCCAGGTTATCACCCCAACAGGAACTAGCTGCAGATGAAGGATAAATGGGGCCTGCTGGAAACATGTGGACCATACTTCCAGGCATCCTTCAGGGCAGTGTTCAAGGAGATAAATGCAAACCCTATTCACAGACCTTGTTTCTCACACCTGTCTCCACAATGGCCTCTTCTTCTTTTTGTAACTTTTTGGGGGGGTGTAGTTTCAAATTGTAAAAATTATAAAAAGACCTCCCACAGTTTTATTTTCAAGTATCCATTGTTTACATTTTCCTCAGTTCTGTGTGTGTTTGCTCGCCTCTATGTGTATCTTCTGAGCAAGTTGCAGACCTCCTTACACTTCATCTCTAATTACTTCAGTGTAGGTTTTCTAAGAACAAAATGCCAGAACAGTTATCAAAATCTGGAAATTTCACACTAATCCAGTGTTATTGCTTCATCCATTGTCCATATTCACCTATCATCGACTGCCCCCATAATGCCTTCTGAGGCTTTTTGCCCTGGCTTTTTCTCAGCATGCCCCTCCTTTCTTATTTTAAAATTTTTATTTGGAAATAATTTCAAGATCACAGAATAGTTGCAAGAATACTACAGAGCACATCCATATATTGTACCTAGATTCAGCTATGATTGACATTTTATTCCACTTGCTTTACCACCTACATAGATTATCCATCTACATACATAACATTTATTTCCTAAACTATTTAAGAATAACTTGCATACAACATATCCCTTTACCCATAAATACTTCAGTGTATATTTCCTAAGAAATATACACTTCACATATAACCACAATGCAGTTACACACTCTATAAAATTAACACTGATATAATACCTGTCATTGAGATGAAAGTCACATAACATAAAATCAACCATTTTAAAGTGAATAATTTCCATAGCATTTGGTATATCACAATGCCATATAATAATTTTTATAATCAGCACCTCTGATTATAAAACCTTTTCACCACCCCAAAAGTACACCCTGTATCCATTAAGTAGTTTCTCCCCACTTGTCACCTCCCTGCAGCTCCTGGTAAACACTAGTCCATGTTATGTCTCTATAGATTTATCTATTCTGGATATTTCTTATCAATAGAGTCATATAATATGTGACCTTTTGTGTCTGCCTTCTTTCACTTAGCATAATGTTTTCAAGGTTCATCCACACTGTAGCTTATATCAGAACTTCATTCCTCTTTATGACTGAATAATATTCCATTGTGTGGATAGACCACCTTTTGTTTATTCATCCAGTGATGGACATTGGGGTGTTCCCACCTTTTGGCTACTGTGAATAGAGCTTCTGTGAACATGTGTGTATATCTATTTGCTTGACTACCTGTTTTCAGTTCTGTTGGGCATATGCCTAGCAGTGGAATTTTTCATTTTGATTACCTGGGCAAAGTGTTTAATTTATCCACTGTATCCTTACTATTTTATCCCCAACCTGTGGGGAGATACCTAAAGATCCTGTAAATATCTTGCTTCTCCACAGAGTCTCCCCTAGACTTAGCATCCATTGGTAATTCTTGCCTGATCCAATCTTTACTGTGGTGGTTGCCAAACGCTGGTTTTGCAACTCATTCACTCTCTCTGCATTCACCAGGTGGACCGCAGCATTCTAGTCTAAGCAAGGATTCCCTCTCCCCATGGATTCGTTGATTATCAGTTTTTTCTATGTGGATTCATGAATTCCTGTTCTCCCCGCATTAGCTTATAATTTATTGTTGTCTTTAATTTTTTCATGCTCAAATCATCCCAGGATTGGCCAGTGGGAGCCCCTGCAAGCTGGTGTTTTTGTCCTTGTGACATGTCTTCATCTTTGTTTTTCCTTATTTTGGGAGTGCAAGTACCTCCTTAACTTTCTGGCATAACAAGATGTTCCTCCTGGCCTTTCTTGAACCTATCCTGCCCAGCCCTGCAGTCAGCCATTTCCCCAAAGATCTATGGCTCCTCTTAGAGGAAAATGGGATTAGAGAGCAAGGTCTGAGTACACACCAGTTCTCCTCAACACACAGGGTTTGGGGGAAAGTTGTGGGGGCCAGAGCTGCTTCCCCACCTCACCCTGGTGTTGCAGGGATCCTCTGCAGTGTGAAACACCCACCCGCCATGGAAAGTACTCAAAACAGATTGACCACAGGCATTACCTCATGCTGCACCTCTTTTTAGCTAAATCTCTGTGCATACCTGTAAGTATTTCCAGAGAAGTGGGCCTACTGGGTCATAAAAAATCATGTGTTCTTTAAACATAGCAACATTATTTCAATGATATGTGAGCACTGGGCTCTAGTGAGCCCAGTGAGCTCATATCATTTTACATAGGCTGGACACTCTGTGTGCATGTGCGTGTGTGTGTGTGTGCGTGCATACACATGCATGTATACCTGTGCACAGTGACTGCTTTTGTTTTAAAAGGTGAGAATGTAAAGTTACCTGTTCACTGCTTTGTCCCCTCCAGGAGATTGTAGACTCCTTGCGACCAGTGACTGTGCCTGTGTTCTTTGCTACCCAACACCCAGTATTACCTGGCACAACCTGATATTCTGTTCATGACCATTAAGTGAATACTAATAGCCAAGTATAGCTCCCATATATGGAGCACTTAGAACATGCTGGGAATTATTCAAAGTGCTATATGTGAATTAACTTTTTTAATCCTCACAATAGCTCTACTATTATATTCACCATTTTACAGATGAGGAAACAAAGGCTCAGGGAGTTTGAGGGCCTTGGCCAAGCTCACACATCCAGGAAATGGAAAATCTAGATTCACTCCCAGGCAGCCTGGCTTCAGAATCCATGGTGTTAACTACAACAGCATGCTATGAGATGGATGGATGGATATGTGGGTGGCTGGATGATGAGTGCATGAATGGGTGGGTAGATGGATGGATGAGTAGATGAATATGTGGGTAGGTAGGTGGTTGGATGGATGGATGGATGGATGGATGGTTGGATGGATGGATGGATAGATATGTGGGTGGATAGATGAGTGAGTGGATGAATTTGTTGGGTGGGTGGATTGATGGATGGATGGATAGATGAGTCAACCAGACATGGCAGCTCATCCCTTTCTCTCCTCTCTTTGACCTAGCTTCTCATGGGAATATCTCCATTCCCTAGCCCCCCGCTCCCTTTCACAGTGTGTCTCCAGGAGCTATATCGTCAGATGCATTCCCAGTGAGTGCTGAGGAATGAGGGGGGATATACAACTGCCATCCTTGTTCTAGACCGGAGGTCACCAAGTGGTAGCTTAAGGGCCAGATGTGGCCCCTGGATATGTTCTGTTTGATCCAGTGAGCATCAAAACAAAACAAACATATAAGGATTTGCTATTTAAGGATCAGAGGGGTTATCTTGAATTTTGATTTCCAGCTTCTCTTTAAGAAAAATCAAAAGATTTGTAAACTCAGGGCTTCATATGTGCTAGGTCAGCCTGGGCTGGGCTGAGAATCAGCTGTCTGTGATGTGAGACTTGAGACTCTCTGTTTACTGTGGTCTCCAGTCATCTCTCCTCATCCATCATCTACTTGGTCCCTGGGAGGTCTGAATTTGCAATCCCTGATCAAGACACTGCCCTTCTAGTCAACCAGTCCAAGGTGAGATTTGCTTTCCTGGGCTGCAGTATTCTACCTCTGACTCTTTGGAGTGAAGAGTTGTCTACAAAAGTGATATTGCCCCACCTTCTACTTGCCTAGTGGATCCTGCTTTATTTCTGCGTGTTTCCTTCCATTCAGTTGAGGTCCTAAGGTTGTTAGTTGTCCCGAGTTCAATTGATATTCCAAGGTTGCTACTTACTCTAGGGCTTCCCTAATCCTCCCTGCTGTGGGTTATACACCCTCGCTGTTAGTCAAGAAGCCATTCACATTTTCATCCAGACCAATGATCATCATGTTGAAGGAACAGGGCAGAGTCATGTGCTTTCAGACACACCCCTCTGGCTAACAATTCCAAATTCATTTAGTCATCCAAAAACTATGAATCGTCTGTTGTACAACGCCCTGGTTTTCCTCTCTCGAATATTTCCTCAAAAGCATCAGGAGACACCAATCCCCTGCACCGTTCTTGTTTCTCTGCCCAGAGAGCCCGGGGAAAGAAGGCAGGAGGCAGGAGTATTCCAGGCAGGGATGAGGGGTGAGCTAAAGACATTGAAAACTTACCCCTTTCTTGGTTATAAGCTACCCTCTTCCATCACTGAAGCCTGCAGGAATCCCCAGGAGGGTCACTGCTGTCTCCTTGCAGCTTCTTGCCCCTCCTGCCCTCTGGCCCGCCCACAGTTCCTCAGATCCCAGACAGTCACTGGGAGATCATGTCACAGGGCCCTCACTTCCCTAGGGTGTCCCTGAAAAGAAACTAACTGGTCCCAGGCCAGCACCACACCCTTGCTGACTCCTGTGCCCCCCTCCATGGTGTTTGTAGCCTAAGCACGATTCTCTGTGACAGAGAAGAAGCAGCCAATTTACAGAGGAGTTGTTGCACTGTATTCTCCTCCTCTTGGGCCACCTATGTCTTTGTCCTGACCTCTAGCATAATTCCCGAATCATTCCCCATCTTCAAAGCAAGTCCTATAGGGTGAAAGGGCACCTTAAATAGGTGAGGATCAAATCCTGCTGCCTTGCCGTGCAGATAAGTGACTCGGCCCCTCAGATCAGTCTCCTCACTGTACAAGAGAGATGAGGGTATGGCCAGTGTGCCACCCCACCAGAGAGACCCACCATCCCTGTGTGCCTGAGACTGAGCGGTTTCAGGGAACACAGGATTTTCAGTGCTAAGACACAGACGGTCCCTAGGAAGACCGGGATCGTTGGTCACCCTCCAACTCTACCCAGATCTGCTCTCTGCCAATCTGCCCCATGTCCTGGGAGGCTGATCCCACGGATGGTACTCCTGAGCTCCTCTGCCCTCCAGCTTTAGCTCAGGTTCAGCCTGTGGGAGGCGCCTTCAGGAGATTCTCCTTCTCAGACAGTGGGAGGAAAGAGAGGCAGGGGTATTTGCTTCTCGCTCCCTCTCTGCTTTGGCTCCAGCTGTCCCTGGGTTCCAGTGACCGATGCTCCTCCTTGTCCCTTCAGGCCAAGGTGAGGCAGGAATGCCCACCCAACTGCTGGCCTCTGACACCCTTCCTGGGACCCTGTCCACATCTTATAAGTATTCCCTGCATTAAAGTCTCTCGTTTGAGCCATCTGTGGTAACTTCTGCTAGGTATGTGGTAAGGATTAAATTCTATACCCTGTCTGAAGGATCCAGCTCAGTGGCCTATCCAGGGTGAGTGCTCAGCAACCTGTTTACTGTTATCATCGTGCCAATTTCTAGCCATCGCTTTTTTTACCTGGGTGTGTTAGAAGGTGTTCTGGACTTGTAGGTAGGAAAGTTTCAGTGTGGGTCCTGACTCTTAATTACTGAGAATATGGCCTTGGGCAAATCCCTTCATCCCCCTGAACTTCAGCTTCCTCATCCCTGAAATGAGGTTCATAACTGTGACCCCTTCTGGGATTATTGACTGGTGGGCGTTTTAAATCTGTGCCTATTGTCCAAAGAGGTGGTAGTGGTGTGAGACCTTCCCTGTGGCCTTTACTGCCCTATGAGCAAGACGAAGACCCCTCTTCACTGCCCCTCCCAAAGACATGTATCTGGATGAGGAGATGCTGCTTCTCTGTCCTTGCTTGTTCCCAAGTAAGCATGGACAACAAATGTGACACAGGTCATTTTCGGAAGTTTCTGTCTTGGCCTCTGGGCCTGCGGCAGCCCCTTCCCTCAACTTTTCCATCTGGCAGGTAGAGAGGACCATGGGATGTGTGGGTTTCTGCCTGCTCCCCAGTTGGCACAGCTTCCCATCTGTGAAACAGGGATGCCTCAGCGTGCCCTCATTCCTCTGTGCTAGTTGAAGCTGACTTGGAGCAGCAATGTTTGAGCACTGCCAGTGTGTCTCCCAGGGAGGTGTGGAGAGAACAAAGAGTGCAGGACATAACACTGGTTTAGAAAACACCCTTCTCGAGTCAAATGGCCCTGATGTGGCTGGTAGGTATGATGATTAGCATAGCACACACTAAGAATCCTGAGATTTCTTCCAGCCCTGAGATTCTGAGTCTTTGGTGTCCCCTACTATCATACTCAATGGTCTGTTGCATTAGTTTCTGTTAGGAGTGCCCTGCCTTGTATCATTATTTGATCACTTTGGTTGCAAGTTGTACAAATTCAGGTCCACCTTGTGAATTTTATTTTATTTATTTGTTTTTTAAAGATTCTATTCACTCATTTGAGAGAGAGAGAGAACACAAGTAGGAGGGGAGAGAAGGAGAAGGAGAAGCAGACTCCCTGCTGAGCAGGGAGCCCAACACAGGGACCCCAGGATCATGACCCAAGGCGAAGACAGACACCCAACCAACTGAGCCGCCCAGGCACAACACTACTTTGTGAATTTTAAAAAAGGGGTATATGGGTTCTTATAACTAAACTTGTACGTCTTCAGGCAAAGTCAGATCCAGGAACACCAACTCTGATGCCACCAATTTGTATGCCTCTAGCTGTCAGCTGTGGTTTCTTCTGTATCTCCTCATGATATTTAAAGATGCTAAGCTTATGTATCACCAGCTCAGAGACCCCAAAGAAAGCAAGTGCCCTTTGCTCAGGAGCTCAACCAACATCCTGAAATTAGGCTTGTTGAGCCTGACCAATCAAGCTTGGATCATGTGCCCATTCCTAACCAATCACCATGGCCAGGGGTGTGTGATGACCTGATTAACTGGATTAACTGGGTCTGCTGCCAAATCTGGCATGAGAGGGGGACAGGCCCTCCAGAACCACAGGGCATATTAAGAGGTTGGACCTGATGACTCTAAAACCATTCTAAGGTCTAATATGTGAAGCTTTTATGATTCTTATATGTTCACTTCTTGGGCAACATAGCACTGTCCTTGAGAGCTAGACTACTTGAGTTCAAGTGCTGGCTGCCCTACTTTCTGGCTGTGTGAACTTGAGCAAGTTACTCAACTTCCCTGACCTGTAGTTTTCTCATCTGCAAAATTAGAATAAAAATTTTGTCTACCTTGGAGACATGCTGTGAGATTAAACAGTGAAGATTAAACAGTCTATTGCAAAGTGGTAAGAACAGGGTCTGTCACATAACAAAGTCTCTGTGGGTGTGACTGGTGCTAGGGATTCCAAGATAAACCAATTAGACCTGCACCCTGCCTTTATGGAGTACATAGTCTGGGGCAAGTTGGGGTTCTTCTAATCAACACATACTGATTGAGACTTAGAGATGAATTGAATGAGTGATTATAATAGAGACTGGTAAGTGTGAGAGCCCCGACGGTTACCTAATGGGAGCTTCCAGAACTGAGGATTAGCAGGTGAATTTGAAAGTGGGAAGGATGTACCTGGCAGAGAGAACAGCAAATACAAAAGCCTGGAGACAAGACTGGATATACTGCCTTGAGGAAGTAAAAGTTTGAGCATGGCTAGAGGCTGGCACTTGAGGTTGGGTGGGGAATTAGGGGTGGCAATGGCCTGGAGGAATAGCCATGGTGAGGCTGGAGAGGGCAACAGGTGACACATTGCCTATCCAGGGTCCTGCAGTCTCTTATAGGAATCTGAGCTTCAGCTCAGGGGCTGTGCAGACCCCCTGAAGAAATTTCTATTTTGTTTAATTTTTAAAATTATTTTTAACAGCTTTTGTGAGGTATAACTGAAGTATGATACACTGTGCATATTTAAGTGTACAATTTGATAAATTTTGTCATGTGTATACACCAATGAAACCGTCACCTCTATCAGTAATGAATATATCCATCATTCCCAAGGTTTCCTTGTGTCTCTTTGTTGTCCCCTGTCTGTGGTCATTCCCACCTCCTCCATCCCCAGTGAACTACTAATCTGCTTTCTGTCACCATAAATTATTAACTTACACTTTCTAGAAATTTATATAAATGGAGTGATACAGTTTGCACTTTTTTTTGGTGATGGGGGCTGGCTTTATGCATTCAACACGATTATTTTAATATTCCTCCATACTGTAGCAATAATATTTCATTTCTTTTTATTCCAATGGAGTAGTATTCTATTGTGGGAATATATCACAGCTTGTTATCTGTTCAGCTAGAGATGAGTAGTTGGGTTGCTTCCACTTTGGGAATATTACAAATAATAATTCTGTGAACATTTATGTGCAAATCTTTGTGTGGACATGTATTTTTCTTTCTCCTGGGTAAATACTTAGAGTGAAATGGCTGGATGATATCATAGGTGTGTAATAAACTTTTTTTTATTATGTTATGTTAATCACCATATGTTACATCATTAGTTTTTGATGTATTGTTCCATGATTCATTGTTTGTGTATAACACCCAGTGCTCCATTCAGTACGTGCCCTCTTTAATACCCATCACCAGGCTAAGCCACCCCCCCACCCGCCTCCCCTCTAGAATCCTCAGTTTGTTTCTCAGAGTCCATAGTCTCTCATGGTTCATCTCCCCCTCCGATTTCCGCCCCCTTCATTTTTCCCTTCCTGCTATCTTTTCTTCTTTTTTCTTTTTTCTTTTTTTAACATATAATGTATTATTTGTTTCAGAGGTACAGGTCTGTGATTCAACAGTCTTACACAATTCACAGCACTTACCATAGCACATACCCTCCCCAATGTCTATCACCCAGCCACCCCATCCCTCCCACCCCGCACCACTCCAGCAACTCTCAGTTTGTTTTCTGAGATTGAGAATTCCTCATATCACTGAGGTCATAAAAGAAAGAACAAGAACCATATGATCCTCTCAATAGATGCAGAAAAAGCATTTTACAAAGTACAGCATTGTTTCTTGATCAAAACTCTTCAGAATATAGGGATAGAGGGTACATACCTCAATATCATAAAAGCCATCTATGAAAAACCCACAGCGAATATCATTCTCAATGGGGAAAAAGGTCAGGAACACGGCAGGGATGTCCACTATCACCACTGCTATTCAACATAGTATTAGAAGTCCTAGCGACAGCAATCAGACAACAAAAAGAAATAAAAGGCATCTGAATCAGCAAAGAAGAAGTCAAACTCTCACTCTTTGCAGATGATATGATACTTTATGTGGAAAACCCAAAAGACTCCACCCCAAAACTGCTAGAACTCATTCAGTAAAGTGGCAGGATATAAAATCAATGCACAGAAATCAGTGGTATTCCTATACACCAACAACAAGACAGAAGAAAGAAAAATTAAGGAGTCGATCCCATTTACAATTGCACCCAAAACCATAAGATACCTAGGAATAAATTTAACCAAAGAGGCAAAGAATCTGTACTCAGAAAACTATAAAATACTCATGAAAGAAATTGAGGGAGACACAAAGAAATGAAAAAACGTTCCATGCTCATGGATTGGAAGAAAAAATATTGTGAAGATATAATAAACTTTTTAAGAAACTGCTCAACTGTTTTCCAAAGTGCTGGTACCATTTTAACATTCCCACCAGCAGGTTTTGAGAATTCCAGTTGTGTGGCATCCTCACCAACACCTGGTATCATGATACTTTTTTGCTTTAGTTGTTCCAACACTTGGGTAATGGTTTTAATTTGCCTTTTCCTCCTGACCAATAATGTTGAATATCTTTCCAAATGTATAATTGCCATCTATATAGCTTTGGCAAAGTGTCTGTTCAGACCTTTCCCCCATTTCGTACTGGGTTGGTCCTTACTTTTGAGCATTCTTTATATCTTCTGGATACTTATCCTTGATCATACCTAAAGTTTGCAGATATTTTCTCTGAGTCCATGACTTGACTTTTCATTTTCTTAGTGTCTTTCAAAGAGCAGAAAGTGAAGTTTTGATGAGGTCCAAATTATCAACTTGTTCTTTCATGAATACTGTTTTTGGCAGTGTATCTAGATTTGCCTAGATCTGTGCATACGGTAGCGGAGCTGTTCTCCAGTTTCTGTCCCTTGTTCCATCAGTTATTGAGAGAGAGGTCCTGAAATCTCCAACTATGATGTGAATTTGTCTGTTTCTGCTAGTATTTCCATCAGTTTTTGCTTTGTGTATTTTAAGCCCTCTTCCTAGGAGCTTAAACATTTACAATTGTTATGCCCTCCTGATGAATTGACTCCTTTATCATTGTGAAAGGACCTTCTTTTTCCCTGCTAATATTCTTTGCTCTGAAATTCACTTTGTCTAATATTCATGTAGCTGCTCCAGTATTTGATTAGTGTCAGCCAGGTATATCTTTTTTCTTTTTTCTTTTTTTTTTTTTTGCTTTTGACATATTTGTGACTATGTTTAAGTGCATTTCTTGTATGCTGCATATGTCTGGCTTTTTAATCCCATTTGACAATCTGCCTTTTAATTGAGGGGCTTAGACCACTTACATTTATTGAGATCGTAGGTACAGTTAGCTTTAAATCTCTCATCCTGCCATTCATTCTATCTGTTCTTTGTTTCCTTTTTCCTCTTTTCTGCTCTCTTTCGAATTGATGGAATGTCTGATTCTATATTATTTCCTTTGTTGGTTTATTAGCTCTAATTATTTGCTTTGTTGAATTAGTGGTGTCTTGGGATTTATAGATCTTGAACTTATCCCAGCCTATCGTCAAGTGATATCACTTTAATTTTAAGATTTTATTTATTTATTTGACAGAAAGAGAGAGAGACAGCGAGAGAGGGAACACAGGCAGGGGAAGTGAGAGGGAGAAGCAGGCTTCCCACTGAGCAGGGAGCCCGATGCAGGGCTTGATCCCAGGACCCCAGGATCATGACCTGAACCAAAGGCAGATGCTTAACAGCTGAGCCACCCAGGTGCCCCAAGTGCTATCACTTTACACACAGTATGCCTTATAACAGTGGACTTCTGTTTTCCTCCCCTGGGCCTTCGTACTGTTGTCATGCACTTCACTTCTGTGTATAAGCACCACACTATTTTGTTACTTAAACAATCAATATCTTTTATAAAGTTTTGAATAGTTTTTAGAAACATATATTTGCCTATGTGTTTCCCATTTACAATGCTCTTTATTCCTTGTGTCTGTATTCCCATCTGGTATCATTTTCCTTCTGTATGAAAGACTTTCTTTAACATTTCTTATAGTACAAGTCTGCTGATAATTAATTCTTTTGGATTTTATATGTCTGAAAATGTCTTTATTTTGCCTTTGTTTTTTGAAAGATATTTTTGTTCGGAGGTTTACAGTTCCCTTCTTTCTGTATTTTAAAGATATCGCCCCCACTGTGTTCTCATTTACATTGTTTCCAATGAGAAATCTGTCATCATTACCACTGTTTCTCTGTATATAATGTATCTTTTTTTTCCTGGCTGCTTTCAAGATTTTCTCTTTATCACTTGTTTAAAGAAATTTAATTTTGTTGAACTTTGGTATAGTTTTCTTTATGTTTCTTGTGCTTAAGATTCAGTGGGATTGCTGGTGGGGGGGATGTTTATAGTTTTCATCAGATGTTGGAAATGTTTCAGCCATTAGTTCATCAAGTACTTTTTCTGTGCTCCGTCCCCTTCTTTCTTTTGAGGATTCCAGGTACAAGGGTGTGAGGCCACTTACTGATGTCCCACAGCTCACCAATGCTCTGTTCAGTTTTTATTCTCTCTTCTCATTGTGTTCTGTTTCAGATAGTTTCTGTTACTGATTTCAAGTTCACTGGTCCTTCCTTTCATGCTGTCTGATCTGCTGCTGGTCTCACTCAGTATCTTGTTCATTTCACACATTATCGTTTTCATCTCTAGAGGTTGACTAATGCCTTTTTTATATCTTATCTCTATTTGACTTTGTGAGTATATGGAATCCAGTTATAATAACTGTTACTATGTCCTTATCTACCCATCCTAACATCTGGGTTAGTTTTGATTGAGTGACCATCTCACTGTGATTATAATTTCCTACTTCTTTGCATGCCTGATCATTTTTTATTGGATTCTAGACGCTGTCTTTTACCTTGGTGGGTGCTAGATATTGTTGTATCCCTATCAGTGTTCTTGAGCTTTGTCTGAGATGCAGTTAAGCTACTCAGAAGCAGTTTGACTTGGAGGGGGGAGGGGTCTTGTTTTGCATATTTTTTAGGTGAGACCAGAGCAGTGCTCATTTCAAGACCAGTTACTCACCCCTACTGAGGCAAGACCCTACAGGGTGCTTGACTCAATGTTCCATGAATCCAGAGGGTTGCCAGTCTGGCTGGTGACAACAGGCCTTGTTCCTTTTACCTTGTCAGATGATTCTTTTTCTGGCCTCTTCACACCCAGGCCAGATCAGTACTCAACTGAATACTGGAGGGGATCCATCTCCTGATCTCCAGAGATCTCGCTCTACACTTTTCTCATCTCTCCAGTCCTCTGCCATGGACTCTCAGCTCTGTCTCCTCAATTCATGGAGCCCACTGGTTTCTACCTGGGTTCCCCCATCCTGGGCTATGACCTGGAAACCTCTCAGGCAGTAAGCTGGGGCAGTCACTAGGATCACCTCTTATTTGCCACCTCTCAGTTATCACTGACCATCATTGTCTGATGTCCCACTGCAAAGGAGTTAGTTCTGTATGTTTTGCCCATTTTCAGGTTTTTTGCAAGTGCAAGAGTAAACTTGTTTCTGTTATTCCATCTTGGCTGGAAGCAGAAGTCCCTTGATAAGTTTAAATCAGGAAAGCAATGGACCAGCTTCACCTTTTAGGACAATCCCTGTTTCTAGAAGTTCTTCCTAACCTCCCTGGGGTCTTAGGCACCTGGGCCCGTCTACCCGAGTAAGCTCATTTTCCCAGCCTCCTCCAGCCCAGAAAGGTGGTGTGGGCATGAAGCCAGCCCTTCAGGACCAGCCCTGTACATTTCCTGGGAAGTGGCCCGGCCTCCCCCACTGTCACCTCACATTTTTTTTGTCTGCAGGTCCCTGGCACTCAGAGGCAGGGAGCATTTGGGTGAGTGAAGCCACTTGTCACTGTGTTGGCAAGAGCAGGGAAGTTGATGCCAGGACAGCGTCCAAGGGCCACAGGAAGAGAAATGAGCCTTTACATTAGAGCAGCACTTCTGCATCAGGCTCATCCACATCCTGACCCTTGGTGGGGTCAGCAGGTCAAGGACTTTTATCCCTTTCTTAGGGGCTGTAGTTGTAGGAAGTCACCCAGATGTTAAGTGGCATACTTTGTGTGTCTGAGTACCTGTGCAGGTTTTGAGGCCCAGGGTGGCTCTGTGAGGTCCCCTGGCCTTAGCCCATGTCCCTAGGAGGCCCAGCAAGAAGGCCTGGGAGTGACTCAGAGCCACCACCATAGCTTTCTTGCAGGCAGGAATCTCTCTGAGCTGAGGGCCGAGGAGCACTCCGTGAAACAGCCCCCCAGGGGACCACTTGCAGAGGCCTGCTTTGCCTGGTTGGAGCAAAGCCGGCAGGGATCAGTGAGGACGACTGAGAGGGCTCCATCCTTGTCAGGGAAGAGCAGGGCTTTATGGAAGGATGCCTGTGGATGCTGTGTCGTCACTGCATGCAAAATGCTACCTGGGAGGAGCTGGTGGAATTTTCCACCAAGGCCAAATCATGGCCTGTGCTAGATAGCAACCTCCGATTCTTGTCTGTCCCTGCAATCCCAAGTGCTCAGAACACTGGAGAGTTTGGGGGGAAGGGCTAAGGTGGGCTTCAGAGTCTCAGAACAGGGCAAGAAATGGCATGTGAGTACAGTGGAGAAACTTCACCGCTGTACACAGCCAAGAGCCAGAAAGTCGTATTGCCTTGTGTCCTCAGGATGTCATTGGTGAAGGGAGGGGGACCACATGTGGCTTTCAGAGCTGCTTCCTGATCACTTGTCCTACAGCACTAACCACGAAAACTCTAAACCACAGCCTCCAAACTGGAGGTCTTCAGGCTAGTCCTGTGGACACATGTCTAATTTTGTATACATTGCATTATCCTGCCTGCTGGTTTGAACTGGAATTAGTTGCCAAAATCCCCAAATTGAGTGGTGTCATGGAAAAATCTGGATTTCCAACTTCTCTTGAAAATGTAGAAGCCCAGGCAACCATGAGCTGAGTGGTGGCCACTCTCCAAGCTGCCCACCACCCAGTCCCCACCATACCCTATTGCCTCCCACACCCCGAGGACAGTGGGTACTCACTGATTTCTGTGGACACTCAGCTCACAATCCTGGGAGTACTGGAAGGCCCTGTCCTCCATCAGATAGGGCTCGTCTTCCTCTGCTTTCCATGTGAGGGGTCATCTCCCTCTCCTTTGTGACAGCCTCAAGCTGAGTGACACATTGCTGTGTCTTCCTGGTATACCCAACTCAGACCTCCAAGCCTCCTGACAAAGAGCCCTGGCTCCACATGCAACGGGGCTTCCTCACCAAACCTGCCCCTTGAAGGAGTGATCTGAAGCTCATTCCTAGGAAGAATAGAGCGGTTGTTATTCTGACAGAGGGCAATGCCTTACACAAAAGGCATGGCATGTGGAGCTTTCGGTCCTAGGAGGTGCACAAGGGAGGTACTTGGTTGTGGGGGGCAAGGGTCCTTCTGGGTAAACTGGCTGGCCTGACATGGGGTCAGGGTACAGAAGGCAATCATGTATGCTTCCTTGGAGAGAACAGGCCATCCCTCTGGAGACAGGGGGATGACTCACATAGCCTGTGCTGGGTTCTCTCAGCCTTCAAAGACCAATTGATTGGTGGCTCCAAAAGGGATGTTTTATATTTTCTTTAGGTAGCGATGACCCCCCCCCCAGACATGTTTCCTCGAGGACACAGAGAGAAGGTCCTGGGGCTCTTTGGCATTGGGAGATCGTTAAGCTGATTGGGGTCAGGGGCTCGTGTGGTGCATCTATAAGAGGACATGAAAGGTGCACTTCTTGAGTGGGGGGATGGGCCTCCCCTAGTGATATCGCCCAGGCTGAAATGGATGGAGTCCCCAGTAGGATCACCTTGGGATACAGTGCTATGTTAGATATTGAAGCCATGGAAGCCAGGGTATTGCCATGCAGCCATCGTGGCCGGCTAACCTTGAGTTGGCTATAAGCAGGTCACATGTCTTCAGCTGCCTTGAGCATGAGGAGGGAACATTTCGCCTGCAGGTGCAAGTAACAGAACATATAAGGAAGTACTAAAGTAGTAAATGTCTGGTAGTGGAAGTTCCCCAGGTTGATTCAGTAGGATCAGTGCCATCTCATTGTGTCAGCCTCATGGCTGCAAAATGGCTGCCATTGCTTCAAGCCTTACCTCCTCACAGGGAAGCATCCAAAAATAGGAAGAAGAGGGCAAGGAAGAAGGGCTCTCCTTGTACCTCTGTCTTTGTACTGGGGAGGGAAACCTTTTCTGGGATCCCTCCAGCAGAAGTCTTAAAGAATGGGTCAAAAGGGACCCTTAGCTGGGAGGGAGTGTGGGAAAATGAGTGTCAGCCATTTCCTGTCTCTGCTATGTCTTGACAGCATGGAGAAGGGGAGGAGAAAGGTTATTGGGTGGACAACAATTGGGCTACCCTGCCACAACTGTAGAATGGAGTCTGGACTGAGAATCTCAGGGGGCTGCTGGCAGATGCCCAAGAATACACATTGTCTAAGCTTTGTTCCTTAGGGTTATTGTTCCAGAAAGTGTTAGAATATTAAAGGTTAAGTTAGTCTACCTCCCCTGGCACGTTTCCAGTTTTTCTTGCCCACCCAGTGACCCCTATGAAGAGCCATTGGTTCCATGTTGTGTCCTCATTTCATTACAATCCCCATCCCCATATCTTACCCTCAGGAAAGAAGGCATTTGATTTTAACAAATTCATGCTAAATTGTTAAGGCGGATAGGGCTCAGTCTTTGTCCATGTCTATGAATAAACAAGGGCTTGTTGACCTCAAAGAATGAATCATCAGTCAATATTAGGTTTCCAGAGGGTGGGATTTGGAAAAGAAAAATATATTGCTTCTGGGGAGGGGTAGCAAATATGGGATGGAGGGAATCCTATCCTATGTTATTCCATCATTGCACAGCAGGAACATTTAGGAAGCAGGAGTAGGGTAGAAGTAGCATTTATGAAGCATACAAGTATGTTAATTCATTTAATTCTCACAGTGCCCCTGTAAGATAGTGATTAGAATTCCTGCCTTATAGATGAGGAGAGAGAAGCTCAGGGAGGCTATGTCATTCCGCCAAGGTCACACAGCTGGAAAGTGGCAGATTAAGGCTTCCAACACCAGGCCCATATTGCTCAGAGTCCCTGGTCCTAACCAGGCCCTGCATATCCTTGCCTTTTATCATCCTCATTTCAAGGGGCCCTGACTCACCCAGGGCCTCTGAGGGCCCAGTCAGAAATCACACAAAGACATTACTACCTGCATCTGAATGCTCTTATTTTCCCCAGGAGCCCACAGCTCCCAGTGGGGCCAAGCCTCATGGCAGTGCTGTGCCCTTCAGTCAGCCAGCATGGGGAGGAGGAGCACAGGAGAGCTGATCAGGGGGGCAGAGGTGAGCAGCAGGCCTAAGGGCCTCCCTGTCCCTGGGCTGTCACAGCACAAGAGCCCAGTGACATTGGGGGGACCAAGCCAGGACCTCAATGTCTGAGACTTTGCAGGGCCTTGTCACCTGAGCCTCCTCAGGGGGCCTGGCAGAGCATCTTCTTTAGATGCAAAAAGAGGATTAGGAGAGAGGAAGGGACTCATCAATGCCTGGTGTCCCTGTGTGGCAGGGCCAGAGCTCAAAGCCAGGCGCTCCTGACTCATTCAGTTCTCATTCCAGCTTATCATAGTCTCAGAGTATTTCATCAGAGATTTATGAAGCACCTGCCTTGGGCCAGGCCCTGGGGGAACCAGGGGGAGAGTGAGGCAAGGTCCCCGTTCCCACTGGGCCTCTGAACAATGACAGCTAGTGTGGAGGGACACTCTTGAAACCAACCAAACAAAAAAATCATCTGCTGATTGGAGTCTGTCCAAGGCTGCTGCCCACTGCTCATGAAGCACAGAGAGGGAAAGGATTTTCCTGCGATCACACAGCAAGATAGTGGCTGAGCCAGGCCTCAAAACTGAGTCTCTCGATCCAAGCAGGGGAACTCTTGGGCCTACGTCACATTAACTTCAAAGTCCATTTTCTCTCCTGGATGTGGGACAATATTTTGGTTTTGGGCACAGACCACTCCGGGTGAGAAATACAGCCCTCCTGAGACTTTTCCTATAAGAAACATGCTGGGAAATTGACAGCATGTCTTCTGAAGAGTGGTCTGCGATTCTAATCCTGAAGCTATGACTGACATGGAGCCACATCTGCTCCTTGTTACTCAGATTGCAGGGGATGCAGTGCTTCCCCTGTAAGGGAGGCTGAGCACATGATTCATGGTGTCTGGAGCCCTGGGTTCTCTTCCAGGCTGCCAGGCCCTGTGCAGGACCAGCCTGGGGGTAGGAGTGGGGTCTGTCCCACGGTGTCTACAGCAGCCCCTTGGCAAAGACCCTCTCTCTCTCAAAGCCTGGACCTCCAGGAGCCAGTCCCAGTTAACTTGGAGCTTGGGTAGCACTGATTCAACTGGAGGCAGAGCGATCAACAGCATAGGCTTTACTGCTGGATGGAGCTGGATCTGAATCCTGGCTCTGCCACTTACCACCTGTGTGACCTAGGGCAAGTCACTTCACCTGTCTGAGCTTCAGGAGTCCTTATCTATGAAATATAATATTAATAATATTCACAAGCAGACTTGTAGTACAACTCTCTTCCTAGAGGTAGGAAAGTCGGAATTCCACTTGGTTATTAATAGTAATGTTAAATACAACAAATCAACATGTAGTTCAACTGAATTAAGAAACAGAAAATTCTGGGTAACAACAAATTTGGCAAATGCTTTTCCCTTCTGATTTATGCCTAGGTTAATTTTGTACATTTTTAACGAGTGTTTATATATAGCATTTACTAAGTGGCAAACTCTGTGCTAAGCGCTATACAAATATTGACTCATTTAATCCTTGCAGCCACTCTCTGAGGCAGATACTATTTTCCAGACTTACAGATGAGGAAACTGAGGCACAGAGTAAGTAACTCGCACCAGGATATGCACCTGACCCATGGCAAGGCCAGGCCACCAAGCCAATCCATGTGGCCTAGGAGCTGTGGACATCACCACTTACTCCCCTCCTTTTCAGCTTTATTCCTTCTGAAACACAGTTTCCCTTGTACAGTTGATCAGCTCAAAGGAAGAACACATCCTTTCTTTACCCAAGGACATAGTCGAGAGACTGTGTCATTGAGAGATAAAAGGCATGGAATCAAATCCCCACTCTGTCTCCTGCTCAGCTGTGTGATGCTGGCAAGTAATTCCCTCCTCCCCTGGGTCTCACTGTCCTCATCTCTAAACTGGGCTACTGTCACCACCTACCTCTCAATTAGAGGGAAGTGAAATCAGCCATGGATGTGAAAGTGCTTTCTAGAGTCTTAAATGCACTGTTTGGGGCTTGGGGAAGTTAAATAGTCAGGATCATAAAGCTGGTTTTCACTAAAAACTGTCCAGCACCTGCGAGTTGCCTTCCATTGTCTATGAGGATCCAGGAGACTCACAGTGAAACCAGCAAGCAAACAGCAGCCCCCGCCCACCCCCGCCATGGCAAGTGGTCATCCCATCCCATCCCACCCCTGGCCCTGCCTGGGCTCTTTGTCCAGGATTCAGGTGTGTTTACAATCAGATGCTAAAAGGCACAGCCCTCCCTCAATGCACAGCATCGATACCCATGTGGGTCGTAAGAAGATTTCTGCCTTTCGTTGCTTGGCAATATTTTGTTTAAATGAACTTATGCCAGGGATTAATATAGTTTGTGAGTTTAACTGCTTACTTGGCAGGAAGGGGAAAATGAACAGAGTTTGAAGAAATCTGGTGTGAAAACAGTTTTTAGAATGCGGGTGTGCAGATGAAGCTTAGGGGTGTGTGATGTGGAGCTGGACTCTGGAGAAAGTGCCCCTGGTTTTCATCCCCGCTGGGCTACTTCCCAATTGTGGGACCCTCCACCTGCTACCATCTCCTCGGACAAATAGCAGCCCCTACCACGGGGTGCGGAGGCAAGATGGTGCCTGTGGCAAGATTGCACGATGCCCGACATGCAGCACACGCTCAGCAAATAAAGAGTCAGTGCCCTGAGCCGGCTCTGCACCCCATGCCCCAGCACCCAAAGGGGGGCACATTAGCACATGGGGGACCTTCAATGAAAATGTATCAAGTCAGCCAATGAATGGTAAATATAGTGAATCCTCATTCTTCACAGATTCCATGTTACTTATTAAATTCACCTACTTACTGAAATTTATTTGTAACCCCAAAATCAATACTCAGGGTGCTTTTGCAGTCATTTGAAGATATGTGCAGAGCAGTGAAAATTTTGACTCCCTCTAATGTGCAAGTTCCCAGCTGAGGCTGAACAAGGTGTCACTCCACCTTCTGGTTTTAGCTCTTGTATGGAAACAACTGGGCTTTTTTGCGGTCTACTTGGTGCCATGTTTTTCACGTTTTTGCACTTTTTGTTGGTGACTTGGCTGTTTAAAAGGGCCCCCAAGTGCAGTGCTAAAGTGCTGTCTAGGGTTCCCAAGCCCAGAAGGCTGTGGTGTGTCTCGTGGAGAAAATGCATGTGTTAGAAGATGTTCACTCAGGCATGAGGTACCGTGCTGTTGGCAGTGAATTTAATGTTAACAAACCTGCGGTAGATATTAAATTAGAAATGCTCATAAAACAAAGTTCTGTATTGACCAGTTGATGAAAATACTATGAAGAGAGGTTCTCAGGAACCTCACCCTACATTTTCCCTGGGAGCGGTGGTTGGCTATTCACTAATTCAGTGTTCATGGAGACTTTATAGGACCTGCCTTGGTCCGTGGGGCTGAGATTGAGTTTTAGTGTCTTGAGGTACCACATTGAAAGGGGACAGGGGAAGTCCTAGTAGACCTCACAGGCACACTCCCCTGCATGTTAGTTATTTGCCAAAGCTTGGATGAGAGCTGTTGCTGGCTGCTATCCACTCTTTGGCCACCACCCGGTCTGGGACACCATTGTCTCTTGTCTGGACAGTGGCATGACTGCTTCACTGCTGTCAGCCTCCCCTCTGGGCTTCCTATATCCATTCTCTACCTTGCAGTGACTGGTCCCCTTACTCTTCAACTTTATGCCTTTTAATGGCTTCCCATTTTCCCCAGGAAAAAACTTAAAGCCCTGCTGTGGCCCATGAGTTTCTGGGGGGTCAGGCCCCTGTCCACATCTTCAGCTTTATCTGATACCACACTGCCCCATGCTTTGTGCTCCAGCCACACTGGCTTCCTCTCTGATCCTTGAAAACACTGCACCCCTGCTGCTACACGGCCTTTGCACCTGCTAAACCTCTCTCCCTGTTCCATTACCCACTCCCCCACCTGCAACACCTATACCTGCTCACAGCCTGTGTGTCCTTCAGGTCTCAGCTCCCATCACTTTCCTGACAACCCTGCCCCAGAACAAAGTGGTCTCCATGATGTAGCTACCACCCCCATCACGCTTTTCCCTTCACAGAACATATCTCAGTGATGTTTCACATTTACTTGAATGACCATTTGGTAAATAATCATCTGCCAGACTTTAAACTCTACAAGGTCAGACATCAGGGCTGCCTTGGCTCACCACTGAGTCCCCAGAGCAGAGGAGAGGGCCTGGCACAGTATAGATGCTCAGTATATTTGGTAAGTGAACAAACAGCCTTTCCCATGTTGCCCGTGGGGGCAAATCCTACTGGACGAGATCCAGGCTCTCCCTTGCAGTTCACAGATTGGAAGGACTATGAGCTAACATCTGTGGAGCCCAGCCATGTACATGGATGATCTTTAATTTTCACAACCATCCAACAAAGTAGAGAGCTAGCTAATACGTCCCCATACTGGAAGAAAATGATGATAAGGCTCAGAGAGATAGGAGAAGTGGCTCAAGGTTGCATAGCTTAGGGGCACCTGGGTGCTCAGTTGGTTAAGTGTCTGCCTTCAGCTCAGGTCATGATCTCTGGGTCCTAGGATTGAGTCCCATGTCAGGCTCTTTGCTCAGTGGGGAGTCTGCTTCTCCATCTCCCTCTTTCCCTTCACCCCGTTCATGATCCGTCTCTCTCTCTCTCATAAATAAAATAAAATCTTTAAAAAAAAAAAAAAGATTGCATAGTTAAGAAGGGTAATGGGCAGGATTTGCACCTAGGCCTGGCTGACCTGTAGTCTGAGCCTCCCCCTCTAGCCCTTCTGTTGTCTTCTCACCTTTGGGCTATCCACACCCTACACATGACAGTTGTATGTGTGAATGGATCCATCATTTAGGGGACTGAGGACTTGACCTCATGTCACCAGCCTTTCTGATGTCTTCTCATTTGAATATACTAGTTTTAAAAGCAGAGCAAGATGGAATATAGTGGTTTTAAAGGCATTGTGGATTCTGTTCTCGGGGGCTACTTGATTGTCTGGCTGCCTTTAGCACATCACTTTGCAGAAAGGTGCTCACCTCTTAAGGAAGCCAAGTCCAACTTATGGATGCAGTGCCTGCTGGCAGCATTGGACATGATCTAGGATGCTTTGGCCTCTGGTAGTTCCCGGGGGGTGCACAGGATGCTGAGATGGTAGGGCTCATTGGATTCAACCCCTTTATTTTACACATGCGGAAACAGGCCCAGGATAGTGAGGGAATTCACCCAAGATCAGAGAGTTTCAAAAGCAAAATGAAAAGCTGAGGCTCTGGCCTCCCTGGGCAGTATTGCTCATCTTTGCCTTGAGGTCAGGAAATGCCAGGAAAATGTTTGTTCTCTAGCAGTCTATCATGGTATCTGAAATTTCACCATTAATTCTTTTGTCTTAGAGAAATTTTTGCTAGTTCTCCAACAGAATGAAAATACCCTTGGATGGGTTGAAGAGGGGAGGGATACCCTAAGTCATCAGCCAAACAATTTATTCATTCGTGTTTTCATCTGTCATCTATCCCCTTGTCTCTCCATCTGTATTTCCATCTCTCTACTTACCTGACTCTCCATCCATCCATCCATTCACCCATCCATCCATCCAACCCTTCCCCTTCTCTTTCCATCTATATCTCCATGTATCCACTTGTCTGTCTTTCCCCTCACCCATTCACCCACCCACCCACCCCTTTTACCAGATTCCCATTGAACACCAATTCTGTGAATGGCTACATAGAATAAAAAGATGAAGAGTCTCAGTTCTAGTCTCTGCAGAGCCCCCAGTACCCTGGAGGCAGCAGATCTGTAGAGCCACATTTCTCCTGCATGGTGAGGACCACACTAAGGGAGGTGTTGACAGCTTGGCTTTACAAAGAAGAGATGACCAAGCAGAAAGTGTCTGGAGACCCTGGGCCTGAGTGCATCACCCCAGCTCTTGCTGTTCATTGGCTGTGTATCCTTGGGTAAGGCCCTTCCCATCTGGACTCAGCGTACCCATCTTCGATGTGGGCAGGTGGACTCAATGAATGTTTCCCAGACTCAGTCATTCATATACCTCCCTCCACACCTGTAGATGAGATTACCTGTACTGAAAAGTACTTAATGTTTTTATTCAAACGAGCTCCTTTTTTTAACCAAAATACATTTTAGGATGAAGCCTTATTGCTACCATAAATGGAAAAAAAAATGGTAACAGCTGTCATAAATAGAAAGTAACCGTAAAAATACTTGAAAAAGGAAGGCAAACTGCTAATGTTGTTAAATTCTACATAGACCTTGCTTCTCAGCGATGGAAGCCAGCTCTCCTTGGTTGATAGAGAACTTATCAAACTCTGGAGAGGTGTTAAAGGTAAGCTAGGACCCAACAGAGACCCTCCCCTTGGAATAGCCACTCCTTGGAGAGAAGCTTCCTTGCAGTCTGCTTCAATATCAAGGAGTGGTGGTGGAGGTAGGGGCCACTCCTGCCCCAAAGCAGGAAACTCTGCTTTGGAAGCATCAGGCCAGGTGCCATCCTGGCCACTTTCTTCTGAGCCCAATTCCCAATATGCCCTGGGCCTGGCCTCTCTTGAGAACTCACACCTCCCCTTCAAGCCTCCCAGGAGCCAAGGGTCAGGCCATGAGCCGGATTCTGTAACTCAAACCAGGTGGTATCTGCTTCAAATCCTGACCGAGGAGGGAAACCAATATGGAAATCTGAAGCTGTCCCATTCCAGAGCTTGGCGAGAGTCAGGTGCTGCGTGTCACTCAGAGAGGGCCCTGACCCATTCTAATCTTACCTTCTGCCACCAAACTCCTCCACCACATCTCCACCACGACCTCATCCTTGACCCAGGGTCCCCAAAGCCCACGACAGTGTAGAGTCCCCAGCCTGTAGCCTTTCTGAATTTCCCTGTGGCATTAACAGCTATGATCAGAAGACAGTGTCTCTCACTCATGCCAAGGCCTGAAGTGCCCAAATAAGTCTTCACACCCTTGGAAGACAGGTGGCCTGGTGGATGGAGCCAGAAGACCCAGGTTTGGGTTGTGTTGTGTTCTGATGGCTCCCTGCACGTCCTCACCTCTGAGTTTCTGGTTGCTGCTGAGCCTCCTCCAGCAATACTGACATCAAGGGTATTATTTACTGGAAAAAAATGTTCCATTTTCGATTCAGATTTCAGAAGGATATTTGAAATCTTAAAGCTGCTGCCAGCTCTGTTGAGGGACACAGAAAAGCCCACTTTCTCATCTAGCCTTGGCTCCAGCCTGGGGCCATGGCAGAGAGAGGTCATCTTTGCACCAACCAGCCCCTACCCCCAGATCTGAAAGGCCACGCCAGAATTGCCCAGAAGAGGGAAAACACAGCACTGGGCATTGCCTTAGAAAGTGCTTTTTCTCTTTAGTTAATAGTTATGGTCTCTTAGGTGGGTCGTGCAATTCTTTCTTTCCTTCTTCCCTCCCTCCCTCCCTCCCTCCCTTCCTTCCTTCCTTCTTTCCTTCCATCCTTCCTTCCTTCCTTCAACCAGGGCTGGAGGAGGCAGGACATGAGTTAGAAAGTCCAGAGCCCCTGGGAGCTAATGACTTGTGACTTTATTGACTAAACAGAACTGAGAATCAGATACACCCTAATTGATACCCAATTTGCATAGAGAGAAGTTCAGGCTGGGCAAGACTTCCCACTGGAAATTAGTCCCTGAATTCACAAAGGGTGGAAGTACTTGGAAGAATATTTTCCAGGTCCCCTCTTCTGAGAAGCCTCCCCTGGTTGCTATCCCTAAGTCAAAATGATCCCTCCCCCAAAATTCTCACTCCAGGTGTTTTGTAGAACCATTTTACCCTTACTCCATTCTTTCTTGCAAGTTTTGTGTTAGCCAGTGTGAGATCCTCACTAGTTTATTAGCAGTTTGAGAGCAGAGCTGGTGGTTTATTCTTCCTTGCATGGTCAGCATTTTTCAGAAACTCACTGTGCACTGGACACAGTGCTCAGTGTTTTCCCTCCATCCTCTCCATTTTACCTTCACCGCTGCCCCTCCCCTGCAGTAGCTGTTTCTATCTCCATCTTACAGAAGAGAAAACTGAGGCTCAGGACGTTGAAGTGACTTGCTCAAGAAAACGGGCCAGTAAATGATGAAGCAGAGACTCGAATATGGGTCTTTGTTTCCCTTTCTTGGCTGCTTGTGAAATTGGGCTGACTGAGTCATAGATAATCCCACAGCATGCTGCTGTCCTGGGGCAGTGACCTGAAGCCTGGTCTGTCCTGTCTCTGCAAGGCTGGGCTTGGACCCCCCACATAGCAACCATGCTTCAAGCTCAGTCCTGTCTCAGCCTGTAGACTGTAAGAGGATCCAGGGTGTGAAGTGGGGTCACCTGCAATTTAGAAGGGCAGGAGGTGTAGACTGACAGCTGGCATGGTCTTCAGGCTCCCATACACACTGCCCCTGTGCCCAGACTCACCCCAGGCCTTCTGGAGTCCTTGTCTCACTCCCCCTCATGTCACTCCAGAACTTTCCAGCTGGGGGGGCCTCTGGTTTCCCCACCAATCTCTCTCCATCTCAGCCATTCATGTTTATTTGTGGGCAGAAAAAACTTGGACACAGAGTTCACAGCTGTTGTTGGTATGGATGAAATTTTAACAGTGTTGACACTGAAGAACCATTCTCCCTGAAGGTCTGTTTTGGGCCAGGGGCTGGGGTCGGTCCCCTTTCTTCCATAATGAAAAATTCACCAGCAAGGACAGACTGCTCATCAATCTTTCATCTCAACAGTCTCTGTTGGAGAAGATGGGGGCACCACTGATGAGGCATGCCTGGCTTCCCAGAGCTCCAGACCTTGCTACCATGTGCATGAGTTCAGGGCCTTGGGTGGGAAGCAGGTGGGTCCAGCTGAGCCTGGGGGGAAGCCCCTTGAACATCACCAGAAGGGTACTGGGCATGACAGGTGGCCAGTGCTGAGCTTTCCACCTCCTATGACCTGAAGGCATTGGGGAAAGGCCAACAGAGGGTCAGAAAAGGGCAATGTGTGGAACAAAATGGTCGGGAGGCATCTAAATAACCACAGGGCTAGTCTTAGCCAATCAAAACTCGAAAGTTGCTAAGAGTAGATCCTAAATGTTCTCACTACAAAAAAGAAATGGTAATTATGGGACAGGATCTACAGATATAGGTGTTACTTAACCCCAGGGTGGCAATCATTCTGCAACTTGTAAGTGTATCAAATCAGTGTGTTGTAACTTACACAATGTTATGTGTCAATCACATCTCAAGCTGGAAATATAGATATGATACATCTTCCATGTTTTAGCCAAGTGTAAAAAGTTAATAGAAACTCTCCAGTTTAAAAAAAAAAAAAAAACAGCAAAAACAAACAAAACCTTAATGGGATAATATGTGTGAGGACCTCAGCATAGGGCCAACCTAGAGAAAGTATTCTAGTCTCTATTGCTAGTTATTGTAATTGTTGTCAATGTTGTTGCCTCTGTTCCAGAACTCACCTCCTGTGCTGGTTTAAGGCACGTTAGGTAACTTCTCTGGGACTCAACTTCCTCATCTGTAACATGTGAATTCTAACAGTACCTGCCTCAGATAGTTGGGGTGAGGAGTAAATGAACTGGGGATCCCTCAGTGTTGTAAAATCGCTATTGAGCAAACCCAGCCTGACATCAGTCTCCTGGCCTGGCCAAGCCCTGGTGGGAAAGGTTGGTGGGCAAACCAAACACTCTGCCACTTTCTGGCAGTGTGGCTTATGCAAGCCCACCCATCTCTTGGCCTCAGTTTCTCCATCTGTACAAAGCAGATACCAGAGCAGGTTATCTCCTGAGTCAATTCTGGTTCTGGCTTCCATGAAATTGTGCACATGGCTGCCTTTTGTCAGGCTCAAGCTTTTCCCAGAAGAGTTTTAGGGAGGGGAGTTCTCAGGTGAGTCACCACTTTGTCTCCATGACTGCTCTGTGTCAGTCTCATGCTTGTAGGTTCCCTGAAGCTCTGCTCCAGACTCTGTGAACTCTGGGCTGGCTGTCTTTCCAGGAAGGGGACAGTCTGGTTCCATAGTGAGAGAAATTTGAAGGGTGTCCAGTGGAAGAGAACGGGCAGAGGTGGCAAGTGGACCTTAGGGCATGGGCCGGGTTCCAGGTGCTGGGTGATGGCCAAGCAGGGCTCAGTCCAGGTGAGCAGAACAAAGAGATGCCAACTAATAGGCGTTAGGGTGGCACTGAGCTCCTGACACTTGGTAGGACCTGGTTAGCCTTGGCTCAGATCCTGAAGGAATGTGGGTCCTACGGATGAACAGGGTGTAGAAAGGCAGGGCCACTGTGCTGGACATCTGCCGCTTGCCCCTTGAGACCACTCTCCACCCTTTCCTCACTGCCCTGTGCCCTAGGAGATGACCTGTAGTCATCAATGCACTTCCCCCCCTCTCTGGCTTCCTATTGGCTTTGGCCAATGGGCAGCTCTAGCAGGATATAAAGTGAGGGGGCTGGGGAGAAATGTTAGGGTATTTAGTCTCCAGCTGTCTCCCTCAGGGTCACCTTGGGGTGGCTGCTTGCCTTGACCCCAGGTGACAACTCCTGCTGGGCGTCTTCTCTGTGCCTGGGTCTAGAAACCATTCCCTCTGTCCACTCCCTAGGGGTGGTGGTAGGAGAATCCCCACCTCTGCTCCCTCCAAGGAAACTGCACCACTCCTACCCACACTTTTGTGAAGAGGTCCTTTATTAAGCCCTCAGGATCCTGCCTGGTTCAGCCACCCAGAGCTGAAGAGCAAGGGTACTGGAAAGGGATACAGGAGAGGAGGCAGCAGGGCCCCCCACCAAAACCCTGTCTGGAATCTGACTCCATCTTCTTACCCTTGCTTACTCCGAGGGACCAACCTGGCATTCTCCCTCAGGACTTCTGGTTCATGTGTCTGGACCAGGAGAAGGGAAGGGCGGGGAGGGAGCCCAGGCCGGTCTGAAAGGGGAGCACACCTGGGCTGTGCAGGTCCTGGCAGCAGACCCACCCCCCCACCCCCCCCACCCCCGCAACAGGGACAGCACCATCAAGCACTCACGGGGGCCAGATAGGTTGGGATTGGGGAGCATTTGTGGGCCCGAGCAAGCAGCTGACGTGGCTCCAGCCCATTGCTGGTCTGCTGGCCCATGGCCCAGAGGTGCAGCTGTCCCCAGAGGAGTCAGAAAGCCGGACTTGTGCATGAAATCCCTCAGTTTCTAAATACCAGGATCAGTTCAAATATTAAATTTTAAACAACCAGATCTGAATCTGGCCACCGGTTTGTGACCTGGAAAATACAAGCCCCTCCGACAGACCTTTCTGATCTCCATCTCGTTTGCTCGTAGGTTTCCCACACCCGGAGTGCAGACTGAGAGCAGCCCAGGAGATAGGTGAGTGTGATAGCCAAAACCCCTGGTTCACCTGGAGGGACTCAGGGACCCACTCACACCTGGGCACATACTTCGGCACCATTACTGGACCCGGTTTAGAAATGCCTGATTTGCAGACCATGTGTCTGTACCACCTCCACTCTCCCCACCCCTACTGCCCTGACACCCCAGCCCTTCCTAACCCTCTTCCCAGCACCGGAGCTCTCAGCAGGTGCTCCCCAAAACCTGTGGGTAGCAGTGGAGGAGGAGGGAAGCCAGAAGCAGAGCTGAAGCTGCAGTTTGGGCCTATTTCCTGAATGTGATTTCCCTGCTTCCCGGTCCTGCATAGGGCCTGTGTGTGACCACTGTATCTCGGTGTGATATTCTGCCAAAGTATAGGTGCACCTGGATTGGTACATGGTCTTTTGCAATAAAAAGCAATATTCATGTGTGGGTTACAGGGCTATCATATCATTCATTCATACTTTAGTATCTTTTAATGCCATCTGATTACTTTTTGGTCACTATCTTGCTGGGGTCAGCCGCACTGAGGAGTTTTTTGATTTTGGAATTGAGAAGGAGGAGCCCTGCACAGAGGCTGGGGCAGCCAGGGTAGGGCCTGGGGCAACAAGGGTCTGGGGGCCTGCTGAGGACATTTCTGGTAGCTTAGTGACTGTTTATGTGGAGCTGGCTCTGGGAGTGCCATCTTTGGCCCCTGTCCTGGGTGGGTGAGGCCTCTGGGGTCTGTGACCTTTACCACCGTGATATCCCTGGGAAAGCATGCCCTCAACTCTAAATCATCTGTTTACAAACATTTGGAGACCAAGCCCCTTGCTTGAGGGACTGTCTGGGAGTTCTCTGGAACAAGCCAGCTTGATTCCCTGCCAATGGCCTGAGGCCACTACTGGGAGAAATCATCCTTCCCCTGGGTGGCTGTGTGTGGAGCTGGCTTCACTCCTAGGTGGAATCAGCAGTTGCCCCAGGGTATAATCGGATAGAGCGTGATCGGATAGAGCCCTCCCTACCCAACATCCCCTCCCGCCCACTTGTCACACTGCCCAAATCACCATCTGGGTCACTCTTTGGGAGAATATTAGGAAGAAGCTTTGGAAACTTCCATCAAAATGACAACTGAAGGTTAGTAGTGGTTATTTACAAATTGCAAGATGATATGCAATTTGAGTTTTCTGTATTTTCCGTTTTATGTATCAAACACATGCTACTTTGATATTCCTCCCACCACCACCCCCAATGCTATCCAGGGTGGTCTAGTGACCCAAGGTTTCTTGCATTCATTGTAGAAATTATCTGACCAGACTGGCTCCAGCTGGTAGCTGGGCCTTGGGGAACTGGGATGTGGGACAGGTAAATTTTGATGGAGAAGCAAAAGGTGAAGCTGGGGAAGGATTAAGGAGCTGTCAGAGGTGAACATGGCCTCCTCCGATTCTGCTGCAGTGGTGAGCTAGAGAGCCAAATCATGACTTTTTTTTGAAAATAAAGTGGACTTGGTTTGTTCCCTCAGTCAAAGCCCCACCTTCTTCCCTTTCCTTGCTAAGTAAGCAGGCTCTCACTTGAAGGGAAACTTCATTGTAGCAAGGGATGGACGTCACTCTGTTGCATTGACTATGGCCAGATAAGCTAGGTTTTCTTTATTCTTTCTTTCTTTTCTTTTTTTTTTTTAAGATGTCTAAAATTACAACACAGACTCTAGGGAGCTTTCAATATGTGTGGTCAGAAATTGATAAATTCCCTAAAGTGGCATAACTTACTAGAGAGTTTTAAGAATTTTTAAAAGTTTCCTCTTTCAGAATGTAAGTAACCAGTAATTCCACTTCTGGGAAATTTGCCCTGAGGAAATAGCCTAAGATGTGTACAAAGATTTATCTTACAAGGATGTTTATCACAGCATTATTTATGTTTGTCAAAAAATAGAAAACAGTGTGTGTATCCAGCAGCAGGAGATTGGGGGAGCCCATTTTGGCACATGCAGATAGTGGAAGATTCTGGGCAGCCACTGAATATGGTTTGAGATGAATTTTTAATAATGTAGGGGAAAATGGTCATGTTTCAGTGTTATATGAAAAGACGATTTGCCAAAATTAATCCTGACCACATTTTTAAAAGAAATGGGTAGAAAGAAACAAGTAAGCCAGGTAGAGAGCAGAGAAAGAGAGAAGATTGGAGAAACAGATACCAAAGTGTGTGTGTGTGTCGGGGAGTTAACAGGTGACCTATTTTCTGCTTTGTGCTTTTCTGAATTTCTGATTTCCCACAATGGAATGTTCACTGTTTCTCAAAGAGCAGTTACAATTAAGAAAAAATTCTCTATCCCCCACCCGGGGTGTGTGTGTGTGTGTGTGTGTGTGTGTGTGTGTACATTTTGTCAATCTGCTGTATAGAAAAAAAATTGTTATATTGTTACTTTTAATTCTAAAGCATTCTTTTCCTTATAACATTTTTTTAAACTAAAACCAGTGTCAGTGCCACATAATGCTCTTCCATCCCTTGAACTGTGGTTCTGAGAGAGCTGGTTTTGGGGGCTGTATTAGTTTATTAAGACAAGCATAATAAAGTACCACAGACAGAGTGGCTTAGATAATGAACGTTAATTATCTCACAGTTGTGGAGGCCAGAAGTCTGAGAGCAAGGTGTCAGCAAGTTTGGTTTCTTCTGAGGTCTCTCTCCTTGGCTAGATGGCTGCCTTCTCCCTGTGTCCTCATATGGTCAGTCATATCTCTGTCTGCGTTGTCTGTGTCCTAATCTCCCCCCCTTTTTTAAGGTGAATTTAATTTTTTATTATTAACATATAATGATTATTTGTTTCAGGCGTACAGGTCTGTGATTCATCAGTCTTACACAATTCACAGCGCTCACCGTAGCACATACCCTCCCCAATGTCCATCACCAGCCACCCCATCCCTCCCACCCCCTACCACTCCAGCAACCCTCAGTTTGTTTCCTGAGATTAAGAGTCTCTTATGGTTTGTCTCCCTCACTGGCTATGTCTTGTTTCATTTTTTCCTCTCTTCCCCTATGATCCTCTCTTGTTTCTCAAATTCCTCATATCAGTGAGATCATATGATAATTGTCTTTCTCTAATTGACTTATTTCACTTAGCATAATACCCTCTAGTTCCATCCATGTCATTGCAAATGGCAAGATTTCATTTTTTGATGGCTGCATAATATTCCGTGTGTGTGTGTGTGTGTGTGTGTGTGTGTGTGTGTGTATACACATCTTCTTTATCCATTCATCTGTGGATGGACATCTGGGCTCTTACCATAGTTTGGCTATTGTGGACATTGCTGCTATAAACAGTGGGGTGCAGGTGCCCCTTCAGATCACTGCATTTGTATCTTTGGGGTAATTACCCAGTAGTGCAATTGCTGGGTCAACTTTTTGAGGAACCTCCATACTGTTTTCCCAATCTCCCCTTCTTAAAAGGGACACCATTCTATTGGATTAGGACCCACCTTAAGGACCTCATTTTACTGTAATTACCTCTTTGGAGACACTCTCTCCAAACACAGCCACATTCTGAGGTCCTGAGTGTTAGGACTGCAACACATGAATTTGGGGGTCACACTTCAGCCTATAACAGGGACAGTCTATTCCCAGTGACTGCGGCCAGTATTTGGCAGAGCATGGAGCTTAAAGCTGGAGTGGGAGCTGGGATATTGATGGAGAAGACATTGTCCCTGCCTTTAGGAGGCCCCCAGGGAGGTGTGATGCAGACACTGAATGCAAGCACCTCACCTCTCCAGCAAGACCCAGCAGCAAAAGTACGACCATTCCTGGTTGTGTCCAGCCAACACAGATCGGCTGCTGAAGGTCAAGGCAAAAGAAAGAGCTGAGCATACAAAAAGATAATTTTATTAAGAAGTCTCAAGCACATCTACTGTGGTGAGAAGCAGCAAGTTGGCTACAAACAATCAAATCATTCAAATGGACTTCTGGACATTAAAACTCAAAATTTTTAAATAATTTTTCTAAGCATCAACTCAAAGATGAAACTGATTTATCAGATCAATGGTGGAGAAAAGGAATAGATGAGCAAGTTGGGTGTGGAAGGTTGTGGGTGTTGAGTTTAGTAGAAGCAAAGATGATTAGGTTGGAGAGTAGTGTGAGAGCTGGAGAGAGGCTGAGGCAGGCATCCAATGGCAGGCACCTTAGATTTAAGTGGAAGGTAGTAGGGAGCTACAGCAGGCTCTGGAGCAAAGGTGGAGCAGAATGAGAACAAAAGAGACTGCAACAAAAAATCTAGTTAGGTAGTCTTTGCTGAAGTGCTGGGATGAGGGTAGGGTCTTGATATAAGTTCTAAAAGCAGAGCTGCAGAGGAAGATTTGGGAGATGGTTGCACTATTTCATTTTTCCGGGCCTTTTTCCATGCCCTTCCCTCTGCTTCATCTCCAGTGTGGCAGGTTCTTAAGCACGCTTTAAGGACCCATTCACGGAGCCCCTCTACTCTGAAGCTTTTCTTAACCTCACAGACAGACATTCCTCTTGGGCTCAGCCTCCCATTAGAGCACTGACATAGCTTGTCATGGGGATCTGCACATCTCCCTGTTCACTGCCAGGCTTCGCTGGGCTGAGAAGTGGTTCTCAGCGAGTGTGGGTGGGGTAAGATTGGTGATATAGTCAGTGGTTGGATGTAAGCTGCATAAGTAGTTGGAGCATAAGAGATTCAAAAATGATTCCAAGGTGAGTCTGTAAAATTTTACAAATTATCAAGTTCCTATTATGAGTATGGCACTGGTGAGAGAGGAGTGACTTGGTCCCCACCCTCATGGAGCTTATAGCCTAAAGTGGGTAACAAAATAATAATGATAAAATGTTGAATGCTGTGAAGCCCCAGTCTGCTAGGAGAGTCTGACGGTGGGGGAGGGGTGGTGGAATCGAGGTGGGCTTCCTTGAGGAGGTGCTTATTTGAGGTGAAAATTGGAGGATATATGAGGATGCATCTGTCTGAGCAGGTCATAGATGTTCGATGATGGACCAAGATGAAGGTGAGGAAAAGGGAAGCCCAAATAAGGAGAAAATGGATTCCTGCAAAGGTACCGTCTGTGCAGAGGTCCTGCAGTGAGGGAGAAGCTTTGGAAACGCAGAAGCCGAGCATGCCTAGAACACAGAGAGCAAGGGGGCTGCTGGTGAGATGAGAGGGGAAGGCAGGAGGACAGCATCATAAGGCCACCATTGTCAAGGTTTGGATGGTAGTCTGAGAACATCAGGAATCCACCCGAGGCTTATAGTCAGGGAGCGATGCGAACAGATTTGTGTTTTTGTTTTTTTAAGATTTTATTTATTGATTTGCTAGAGAGAGAGAGAGCGAGTGAGAGTACAAGCAGGGGGAGTGGCAGGCAGAGGGAGAAGCAGGCTTCCTGCTGAGCAAGGAGCCCGATGTGGGGCTCGATCCCAGGACCCTGGGATCATGACCGGAGCCGAAGGCGGCCACTTAACCGACTGAGCCACCCAGGCGTCCCAGATTTGTGTTTTTAAAAGACTGCTCTGGCTGCTGCTATGCCAAGCATGGATGGCTGAGAGCAGGAGGGGGATGAGGGGGAGGCTGATGCAGTTGTCCAGGCAAGAAACGGTGGTCACCTTGCCTCGAAGGTGGCTATGGATGATGAGAAGGAGACAGAAGGGAATGACTGTCAAGATATGGACAGAAAGAGAGAGAGAGCAAGGATGACTCCAGGTGTGGATTTAGGCAAGGGCAGAGAATAGGACATTTGCAGAGATATTTGGGGTGCTTTTGCCAGACTCTCACCCCACACTGAGCTCCAACAGTCCAACCACCAGCCCCTCAGTGGGGTTGTCACTCACTGTGACACCAGCACATCGGCCAGTGAGGATGGCAGGACCTCAAGGTCCAGAGAGGTGAAGGGGCTGCCTGCCTGAGATCCAGGGGCCAGACAGGGACCTAGGACAGTGCCCAGCATCCCGGAGTTGTTGGGGGATGGTTGATTAAGAAAATCTGACCCACCAAGCAGAAAAACTGGGTTTAGCATTTTCCTCTGACTCAGCAAAATCTCTCTCAGCACCTTTCCTGGGAGACTGAAAATCCACCATTATTCCTAGACACCCACTCGGTACTGACTCTTTATTCCTTGTCCAGATGTCCTGAGACTTCCTTCCCTGATAGATATTAACACAGTCATAAACTAAATAACATTAAATGGGCCTTCTCCCATCTGCCTCTCGTGGGACCCTCACAGTGATGCTGGGACATGGGCCAGGAGGTATTAGTATTCTCCCCATCCTACAGATAACAAAACTGAGGCTTAGGGAGCGGATGCCACTTGCCCAAAGTCACACAACTCAGAAATGGGAAAGACAAAACTAAAACCCAGACTAGGAAAGTCCACCTTCAGTGCATTTTTCTCAATTGTGTATTTTGTCTTCAATCTCTCAGTAACTTTTGAAGTAAATGACCTGGCACATTTTGCTTTCAGCATCAGTTTGTTGCCTGCTAACAAAACATTTTTTCTTCTTTTGCTCAAACTGTTTGAACTCTACAACCCTGTTGTGATTCCTTCCACATCTATGTAAATAATTCCTTGTAACAGCCAACTGCAAAGCAAAAGATTCTGAGACAACACATCATCCGTGTGAGACATTTTCCAGCAGCTGAACAGCAAGTGGTCGGAGGTGAGGTCCAGGAGCTTGGTGAGGGGCTAGATCATGAGGACTTTGCCTTAATTGCAGGTGGGGATGGGGCATGTGAGATTTTGAGGAGGGGAGTCAGGGGGAGGGGCGCTGACTTGCACATGAACAGAAACCCCTTGGCTGCTTTGTGGAGGGGAGACTGCATGGGATAGAGGTGGAGTCTAGGGGACTGGGGAGGAGGCTGCTGTGGTTTTTAGGTGAGAGATAATGGTGGCCATGGAAGTGGCCCCATTCTGAATGGATGCCTCCTGGGGTGTGTTCTGACACCAGCTACGGTGCTGAAATTTAAATGTGACCCTAACTGCCCAGAGTTAGCACAGACCCCACAACTTAAAGGACACAGTTCCCAACAAGACTGCCCCAACTTCAGATGCCAGCCGCAAGTGGGGTCCTTAGACTAACACACTTCTGATGGGCTGGCTATAAATATGGGGGTTCCTATAGCCCTCTCTGGCTTGAAGATTCACTAGAATGACTCAGAACTCAGGGGAGCCCTATAGTTGCAGTTACAGTTTTATTATAAAGGATATAGATCAGGACCAGCCAAATGAAGAGACACATAGGCAAGGTCTGGCAGGGTCCCACCAGAGACCTGTCTGACCTCCTGGCACATTGATTGTTCACCAACCAGGAAGCCTCACTGAGCTCCAGTGTCTAGGGTTTTTATTAGGATTTCATTATGTTGGCATGAGTGACTGATTCCTTAGCCACATGATTAAAGTCAGTCTCCATCCTCCCTCCCCTGGCTCAGAGCCCCAGTCCTCTAATAACGTCTAATGGTCTTTCTGGTATCCAGCACCCATCCTGATTCAGCTTATTAGCATAAACCCAGGTGTAGTCCCAGGGGTTCATAAACAATAAAAGACACCTCTATCACTAGGGAAATTCTGAGGATTTAGAGTCTCCCTCCCAGGAACCAGAGACAAAACTTAGTCATATTCTTATTTATAAACAGAGTAGATGCTGGTGCCATTTACTGAGACTAACAAAAGACTGGAGGCCAGGGGTGGGGGCTGGGCTAGTAGGTCTGGTTGGGGGAAATGAAGGGTAATATTTTGGACATGTTGACTTTAAGATGTTCATTAGACATCCAAGTGTGGAGTTGGCAGTTGGATCTAGGAGTTTGGAGCTCAGGGAGAGATCAGTATATAGATCATATTTGAAGCCCCGAGATTGGATGAGATAACTCAGGGAGTGAATGTAGTTGGGGAGAAAAGAGCAGAGCTCTGTGCCTGCAACAGTTATGGCTGGGGGAGAGGGGGTAGGCGGAGCCTGCAGAGGAGACAGAGGAGGAGTGGTCTGAGAGGCAGGAGAGCGCTGGGTCCCCAGGCAGGTGTTTCACAAGGAGGGGTGATAAAGTCAGTGCTAAATGCAGCAAGTTGAGGAAGAGGAGGACCAAGAAATGGCCATGGGACTTGGCAAGATGGGGGCCGCAATGACCTTGAGCTGAGCGGCTTCAGAGGAGGGGAGGTGACCGTAGCTGCCTAGGGAGGGGACCAAGGTGGGAATGGTTGATGAGGAAGTGCAGACAGAGGGCAGGGCCCCCCCATCACCCGAGGGGCTGTCAGGCCTGTAAGGGTTACCATGGGACCTGTCTGGTGCTCACTGCGTCCCTACTCCGGGGCCAGGAGTTAGAGGCATCCTCTGGCAGCTCAGAGTGTGGCTGGAGACAAGACACGGGAGTCACTATCCACATAGTAGAACAAAGGGAGAAAAGTGGGATGTGGCATGACAGAGGTGTATGTAGAGCCAGGAGAAATCACTACTGATTGGGGGTGATCAGGGCGAGGCATTTTTGTGGCTTGCTGGCCTTCTCGTGTGCCTGGGGACATGGTGAGCCCTTGAAATGCCTTCTCCTATTTAATCCTCACAGTACTGGTATTGTCCCCATTTTACAGACAAGGAAACTGAGGCTTCTAGGGGATGAACCACTTATCCAAGGTCACACTCTTAGGAATCGCCAGAGATAGAAGTTAAGGCAGATTGTAAAGGATTTTTACAGGTAAAGGTAAAAAGGGAGCAGGCAGATAGGCTGAAATGAGAACAGAGACAAAAAAAGCTTCTTTGAGTTGGGGGCGGGGGGGCCTGGCAGACTCATTTGGAACAAGAGTGGGACAGGTCCTAAGTCCCATCTACGTCACTCAGGAGAGGGACCCAGTCCCTCCTCTGGAACGCCATTCTGCTCAGGTCACTGGCAGTGTGGCCTCCAGCAGGTTCCTAACCCCTCAGGCTGTCTTCATCGGTAAGGGGAGGGTAACATGTCTCCACCGGGGTGGGCACGGATGCAAGGGCTGGCAGGCTGAGGCAAGGGAGAGCCTGGGAGGAGAAGAAGGTGGGGGCTGGCCTCCAGTGGTGTATGGGGGTGGGGGGCTGTGGGCCGAGAGACAGGTGTGGATCCCACACACCCCTGCCTCTGCCCCTCAGCCACCCCACTTCACCCCTACCATACCCTCACCCAGGGCAGGAGTGTGCCTCCACTGGCAGTTCTCATCACCCCTGGTCTGCAGAACAGAAACAGTGGGCCCTGCCCACCCCTGCCAGAATGCACAGTCGTGACGTAAAATAACATTTGGGGAGAAAGCATTTAGCAGAAATGCCCAGCAGAAACTAGCATCATTCAGGAGTAGACAGGAACCACCAGTTCTAACAGACAGACAGATAAAATAAGAGTGCTTTCTGAGCTGGGCTTTGGCAGCTATTTGGTTCTGAAACACCTGTAAGCCGTTGGGTGTTCCCTTCCACCTGTGAAATGGGCACATCCTGGCTGATTTAGACTGCATGCCACCTGCTGAGGACAGCACAGGGAGGCCAGCCCGGTGGGATGTGCTTCTAAAACCTTTTGTGATTGCTGAGGGAGCTCTCCCCCTGGTCTCTCTAGCAGTGTGCATGGCGCTGCCGGGCCTGATGCAGACACTTGGCGGGGGCCCTCCCTATTTCACAGAGGAATAGACTGAAACCCAGAGAGATCGGGCCAAGTTTCCCTCCAACTGTTGTTGATATTTCCTCTCTAAATCTTTTTATACACCATGGAAGGAGGGGGGAGAAGGAAGGAGGAGGGAAAGAATGAGAAAGAAGAGCAGATGGGGAAGGAATAAGACCCAAGGTGTTACATGGATTTGGGAGGATGGAGGGTCACCTTTGTATTCAAGAAGAATATTAGGAATCCCAGTTCATCAGACACTTGGAAAGGGAGGGAGGAGGGAGATCTAGAACATTCTTAATTTGGAACCTGTCAAGCCATTCGCTTTATCTGGACATCCACGACCCCACTATGTCACTCTCCTCGCTCTCCTCATACAGCCAACGTGTTGGTGGTTTAGTCTCAGGTTGCATGAGGAGAAGCATCTAGAAGGAGAAAAAGCACTTAATGATATGCCCCAGAGGAAGGGGCTCATAAATGTGGGCCAGAGGCCTAGATTTGGAATGCCTAGGATCTAGGGGCAGGCAGTTCGTGAGGCTGGGCATGGCTGGCCCCTCCAGTTCTCACCCATCCACATTGAACAAGCGCAGGGCCAGTTCTTGAAGAGTGAGTGCCTCCACTCTCCCAGGGGGCCTCAATGCTAACTTCCAGAAACCCTAATTTGTGTGCCTTCTTGGCTGGTTCCTGGCTGTGGGTCATATTTCACAGCTTTCTGGAACTTCTTGGCTGGTTCCTGGCTGTGGGTCATATTTCACAGCTTTCTGGAACTTCCTTACCTCATTCTTGGTGTCTTCCACGAGTCCCTTAGGAGATTTGAAGGAGGGGACAATTAAGAGTGCAAACCACGCATCCTGAGCAGCCTCCAGGAAGAGTACCACACCAGGAGTCTTGTGCACATTATTTAACTTGAGGCTTGCACCACTTCGGGAGGGTGTGGGCATCACTCTCTCTGTTTCACATGCAGGCAAACTGAGGCTCAGAGAGATTAAGTAGCTTGCCCGGGACACCCCAGCCAATAAGTGGGGGAGCAGAGTGGGAAGCTAGGTGCACAGGACCCCAAGCCTGGGTCTAGAGTCTGCCTGCTGCTGCCTGGTATGCACACCCACCCTCCCCCTCCAGCCTGGATCTCTGACATTGATCCTGCCCTTGTCTCTGGACTGGCTTGGCTGTTCCTTTCTCCTTCCCCTCCATCATCTTTGCAAGCCCCAAAGGCCCACTCTCCTCAAATGCAGTTCACGTCAGACCCCACTTCAGGAATCCCTTGGCTCAAATCCTGGAAAAGCCCCCAAGGTCCTGGAAATGCTCCTAAATTGGACCTCTCCAAGAATAAGCAAAGGGATGAGAGGCTCTCGGAGACCAGAGGACAAAATTGATTGGTCAGGGCTTGAAGGAATTGGTTTTGAAGAATGCAATCATCAGACCTCCCAATGCCAGAGCTTGCAATAGTGGGTCAGGAAAAAAAAAAAAGAGTTAAGAGAGACACAAGAAGGAAAAAAGGAGGATGGGGAGAAGCAAAGGAACCAGGAAGGTTAGGGAGGGTAGACTGGGTCACAGGTTCTTCCTGAACTGCGATGAGCCCAATGGGAACGTGAGGTGAGTTCCCAAGCAGCACTATGGTAGGGGTTGAACGAGAGGGAGCTTGGGTTGTTGAGGAGTGACCCAGTAGCATGGTCACTTGGTGTCAGGTCACACGGCCCACTCCCCAGGGACTGAAGGCACTGCAGTGTCCCAGTGAGGTTCACCTCATCAGCCCCAAGTCATCCAAAGATGCTTACATCACAAGTGAGATCCACAGCATGTTGTGAGTTTTATACCCATTCCAGTTAAAACAAAACCAGAAACCTGCCAGGTAAGAGAGTTAGTTCTTATAGGGTTAACCTTCAGTTATTTGGGACAGGAGGTGGGGGGAGCCCTTCCCTCACACAGACCATCAGAGGCCCTTCCTCCACCCCATCCACTGGCATTCCTGTATTGGTAAATGGTTTGCTCTCCAGCCCCCACTGAGGGCCTTGTGTTAGATGTTGTTCTTTAATTTTCCGGTTTTGTTTGTTTGTTTGTTTGTTTTTTGAATTTTATTTTATTATGTTATGTTAATCACCATTTCTTTTTAGGCATACTTGCAAAGCTCCCAGCTTCAGCCAGGCGCGCTGAGGAGACTTGTAGTAGCAGGACTGATCAATGCCGGGAGGCTCCTTGTGGCTGCCAGAGCTGCAGTCTTGGGTGGGGGCGGCCGCAGGCTCTGCAGCATTAGCTCTGTCTGCCTCTGCTGCTGGCAGCCAGAGCTCTGTAGGGCTCCTCACCCTGGAGACCCTCCAGGCCGGAGCTTCAGAGCCCCGGGGCACAGGAGAGTCCCGCTCCTCCTGCACAGGTGGCCCCGGACAGACTTAGAAGGGTAAGTGAGGGTCCGCAAGTGCCACGTACCCACAGAAGCCGGGAAGGAGACCCAGGCTCTGGGACTTCCAGAGAAACAAAACTGATAAAGCTGTTGCTGCTGAGATTGAAGGAGGAAACAGTTCAAGAGCCTGTTCCTGGTGATTCTATGAAGCCGCAGCAGGACTTGGCTCTGCTCACACTTGAGGTGGCCTAGAATTCTGGGGAAGGAAGGTGGCTATTGGCTCACACCCAAAACAAGGCAGTTATAGGACTTCCCTGAAGGACTTTAGCTCCTTCCTTCATTCTTTGCCAGATGTTTTCTGAGGGCCGAGTACATGCCAGGCTCCCTGCTGGGCACCAGGGGGTTGAAGGAGAGCTAGAATGAGGCCTCTACCCAGAAGTGCCCCTAGTCTTGCCAGGAGGACGGTTGCTTAAATAACTGTAATATATAAGATGTACGCTAGGAGAGGGTCTGCCAGGGGCAGGGAGAGGCCAACTGGGCCTCAGGTACTAGAGAAGAATTTACAGAGGAGAGGCCATTTGGATTGGGTCTTGAAGGATGAGTACGAGTTCTTCAGAGGACGAAAGGCAGCTGAGATGTTATGGGTGACTGCAAAGAGGTTTGGACATACAAAAATGTAATAGTGTGTAGTGACAGGCTCGGCAGGCCTGAGCAGAGGCTGCAGAAGATGAGAAGAAAAGACTGATAGGGCCACATTGTGAAGGCCCCAAATGCCAGGCAAAGGAGTTTTGACTTGATCATATAGGCTGATGAGAGGCACTGAAGATCTTAAAAACAGAGGTGTGATGTGGTCAGTTTTACATCTTAGAAAACTCAGTCTGGCTTCCATGTGGAGGGATGAGGAGGGACACAGGGAGATGACCCCCCCCAAAAAAAAACCTGTGTCCTTTAATTCATGGAGGCCAATGCTTTAGACCAAGGTAGTGGGGTTGGGAGGTAGAGAACCAGGGACAGCTCTGCTCTTTTCTGAGTTTGGATGGCAAGGCTGGGTGGAGCACCAACTGTGAGGGAAAAGGAAGAGTCCGGGATGATTTCAGAGTGGACCGTGGAGACTGGATGGATGATGGGGGCCTCTCGATGGGAGAGGGGAGGAGGGAAGAGTTGCAGGTGGAGATGGAAAGAGAGGAGAGGTAATGAGCTTGAATGTGGCCATAGGGAGCTAGAGAGGCTAGAGGGATATCACTTCAAGATGGTGTCTCCGCAGGCGCACCCTCAGTCCCTTATGCCAGCAGGGTCCATGGTACAACCTCTAGAGCTGCTGAGTCAAAGCCAGATCTCTCATGCCCACACCCTCCAGATTGCTAGCACTCTCAGTGTGGTCACTGAACTTGTGATATCAGCCAGCAGTCAGACAATAAGACCTTACCCTGCACCTACTACATGCTTCGCCTGCTCTTCACAGCCTGGCCCTAAATAATCCTGGGTGCAGGTATGAGAAAGGGGTGCCATGTCTCTGCTGAGGGCAGGTTTGCCAAATAGTAAATGGGAATGCTGCTGGGCAGGTTGGTAGTGCAGAGTCTCAACTTGAAATTGGACATACAGAATGACTTTGTGTCCTGGCTAGGTGCCAGGAGACCCTGGACATGGTACCAGAGGGAGGGAGGAAGACTGCAGGCCGGCTCGTTGAGCATTGCCTTGGCCCACCATTGACCCTTCTTCTGGGAGGCCAGGAATTCTGCTTGGTTTGGGGAGAAAACTTTGCAGGTAGGAGAAGGAAAAACTTTGGAGAGAAATTGTTTCTAAGGTGGGAGGCCCCACTGCTGGAGTCTAGGTGTGCCCAGCCTTGTGGGGGGATCTCCAGGTAAGAGTTACCGGGACAGATAACTCCATTGCTGGACTTTCCCCTGCCCAGACATATTCGGTCCTCACACAAGGGGATCAGAGAGGTAAAGCAACTGGCTAAAGTCACCCAACTAGCACAAGGCAGAACTGGGTTCCTGCCAAGCCTGGCCAACTCAGGTGCAGGCTTTCTCCTCCCCCTCCACCAACCACCATGCTAGTGGTGCACCTTGGCCTCTGGGTGAGGCTGAGAAAGACAGAAACCTTGAAAACACTATGAGATTCATCACAGGATTACCAAATTAAGTCTTTTTTAAAAAACATACAGTGATTGGGAACAGCAAAGGGATATGTGTGGGTGTATGTATGTGTGTGTGTGTGTGTGTGTGTGTGTGTGTAGACTTGCTCATCACACTTAGATTTATTGAGCACCTATGATGTGCCAGACCCTGGGGATACAGCAGTGACCAAGGCAGACACTATCCAGGCTCTCAGGGAGTCATGAGTAGGCATATGACGGAGGGTCTTACACATAAGCTGGTATGTAACGAATATACACATATGCACCCTTCAGTGATCTAAACCAGTGTTGTAAGGATGGACACATTTGCCTCAACAGACACACACACAGATACATGCCCCCAGTGCTCACATTCATGCGTATGCACACCGCCACGCACACATGTTCACCCACAGGCATTAACTAGGGAGAAGGAACTCGACCTGCAGCCCAATACAATAGCCAGGAGAATTTGAAGTGCAACCTGTCATATTTCACTATAGAGACCAGGACAGGACCACAGTCCAGGCTCCTATCTGCACCCCTTCTGCCAGCCAGGGGCTGGGGTCCTGGAACTGGATGGTGCATACTGCAGCTTTGCCCAAGAGACTCTGCCGAGAATTGCCACCACCGTCTATTAAACAGGCTTGGGCACTTGGCATGCACCATCTCTTTGCACATTTACTCCAGCTTGAGATGTGGGTACAGTTATTACCCCCACTTACAGGGAGAAAGTGAGGCTCAGAGAGATGGGGCATCTTGTCTAAGGTCTCATGCAGCTCATGAGTGGCAGAGCCCACACTTGAACCCTGAACTCCTCCTTTGGAAACAGCGGCCCAGTGTTGGTGCTGCTCAGGATGACTCTGATGCCCTGAGCCACCTTGGATGGTGGAGTCCTCAGGTCCTCCTGATACTTCCTGACAAGCTGAGGCCTCCTGGGACATGGGGCACCTCTTTCCTGCTGCCCCAGGCCTGGTTCCTGGAGCCATTGTCCAGATTCCCTCTGGGCAGTGACTCCTCAGGTAGGAAGAAAGAATCTGAGCCTAACAGGGGCAAGGAGACAACTGCTGAGCGATAGTGAACAGTCCAACTTTGCAATCAGATCCTGCACCCCACTGCAGGCTTAGTCTCTCCATCCATTTAATGGGGATAATAATAGTCTCCTACATTGGTTCTGTTGAGCATTAAATGGGATAACACATGTAAAATGCTTAGTCCAAAGCCTAGCACACAGGCTCATTCTGTTGTTTTGTCATTCTTAGCATCTGTCCATCCACCCATCAAAAATTTTAATGGGCCTATTTAGTGAGAGAGTAAGTGTGCTATGCTCCAGAGATAAGGGGCAGGCTCACATTCTAGTGGGAGAGACACGAGTATTAATAAGGGTACTTTGGCTCAAGAGATGCTGGGAAGGAGATACAGGGTACAGTGGGGGCACAGAAGGCTGAGGTGCATTCTGTCAAGAAGTAAGGGGAGTGCTAGAATAGAGTCGCAAATGGGGGGGGTGTTTTTCTGTCGGAGTGAGAAAGGGCATTCTGGGAGGAGGGACAAGCAGGCCAAAACTGAGGACGAGAATAGTCAGATGCCCTGGAGAAACTATATAGAAAGACCCAGGAGGAGCTGGTTCTACTATCCACAGAGCTCAGGCACATGATCTAAGTGAGAGAAGCAGGCTGGGGTAAGACAGTATGGAGCGGTGGGGACTGTGGCCAACTGGAAGGTGTTTGACAGCTCAAAAGGGGAAGTAGGACTCAGCTTCAGGCAATGGTTGCTGTAAAGGAAAGCTGGCCCAGTGTTGCTGGGTCTCCTAAGTTTTTAAGAGAAGCCAGGAACCCGAGTTTTTATGTGAAATCTCCTGACTTCGAAACATTGGTCTAACACACTGGGAAAGCCAAACAAAATATCCCAGGGGGCTGCCAGTTTGCAGCCTCTGGGTTAGACTCTAACAGTGGGGTGTGGGGTGGCATAAGAGGAGATGAAGCTTCGTGCTGGCGGGCCTGTGTCTGACAGTCGGGCAAGGGCCCAGCACACATGCTGGACCCAATCAATCAACACTTGTCCAAAAAGAGCAGACTGAAGTTTGAGGCAGAAGACTGAAAGAGACGGCCAGTGTGTTTTGCGGCCATCACTCCACATCTGTCACGTGGAGGCAGAGAGGTAGAACAGGTTGCTTCCCAGGACTCCAGGTAGGAGGTCCTGGTGGCCAGGGCCAAGACTGTGGGGGAGAAGGAGAGGAGGGGCTCAAGAGGAATCACATCTCTGCAGATTGGAGAGTACAGGAGAGGGCAGACCAGGGTGCCTGCCAGCTCCCTGGCCCACAGGGATGACTCAGTGCTGCTTCTCACTGAAGTGGGGAATCTGGGAGAAGTGCGTGGGGGCAGAGGGAGGAGGGCCAATGAGTCTGGTTTGGGCCATGTTAAGTTTAGATGCCCGTGGGACACCCAAGGGAAGATATGCCATTTGGCCAAGGATGCAGCTCTCAGGAAAGGGAGGGCTGAAGACTCAGAACTACACCCCCACCCAGATCTCACCCACTTTCCAAGGGCCTCTAAGATCTTTGTTCTCTTTTGGTTGCTCTTTGGTCTGAGAGTTGAGAAGTTTATTGCTTGGATGTCAGTTTGTGTTTTGTTCCTAGAAAGGCTAAAGAAGGAGAAGGTGGATTGGTGCTTAATGCCAGAAGAGAAATCTGGGCACACATCAGCTCTGTTCAGTTCTCCGCACCTCCGCCCCATGCTGTGGCAGCTGGGGGAGGGGGCGGGCCGAGAACACATGGGAGACCCAGGCCCCATAGGCACTGCCTAATAAAATCTCATCCCCAGGAGCCAGTCTCTGAGCTCTGCTCTTCTGAACTCTTGCAACAGGATTTTACCTGCACTTGAGAGAAGCAAAGGATTTGCTAAGCAGATTGATGGTTGAACAAGCCCACTTAAGAGAGCAGGCTTTTAGCAGCATCATTTGCATTCCAACAATGAGTGTACAAATTATAAATGACTTCTAATCTATTTTTAAAGCGGTTTTAAGACTTCTCATCTGCTGTCAGGAATGTCACTGAATATACCAAGGACATCCACAGCAACACTGCGCTCCTTTTGAAAAGAAACCATTCTGTTAGAGAACTCACCTTTGTTGAGCATCTGCCAAATACAAACACTGGGCGCTGTGCTAGGCATCATTGAGGCCTCCTGACGGTCCCCAGAGGGGTGGCACCGTTATCATTTCGTGCAGAGGAAAGGAGGCCAGGCTCAGAGAAGGTGAGCCACTGGTGCAGACCTGCTCAGCTTGTGAGTGCAGAGTCACCCGGGACTGCGGTCAGCTCTGAGTTCTTTCTAATACACCTCACAGTGAATTCTCACTAATTCCAGTTTCTGTCCCTCGACCAGAACAACGATGGGGAGAAATGGAGCTTCATAGGGTTTGGAGAGAGGGAGCTGAGAAGTCAGAGCAAAGAGAAAGGAGACAGCCCCCAAAATGGAGGAGGAGGGAGGCTCCCAGGACTGGTCCTGGGTGTGGCCTGGGAGCTCCCCCCCCACCCCCCGCCCGGGGCAGGTCTTTTCCCCTTGCCAGGCCTCAGTTTGCCCATATGCAAAGGGTGGCGTTTGTCCACAGCAATGTTCCCAGTTGCGGGTGGGCGCTCGTGTTCCACGTCACATTTTTCACCGTATTTGAAAACTGCACTCTCAGCCACTTAACTCTTGCTTTTGTCAGTTCACCACTGTACTCCAGGACATTATTCTAAAGGTAAACTTTATTATGCACTTAAATGGAATAGAATATCACTTGTCACACATAGAAGCTAACCATCAAAATAAATACAAAGAAAAAGTAATAATGTGATTAAACTCTGCTCAGCTGTTGTGGCCTGAGGTCTGCTTATGCTCTCTCTCCCCACCTCTCACTCCTTCTGCCTCCCTCCTTCCCTCCCTCTCTGTTTTTGTCTTGGTTAGAAGGGATCGGGGTCTGCAAGTGCCAGGGGGCTGGGTGTTGAAGACATAATGGCCCTGAACTGAGTCTCCCCTCCTCCAGAGAACTAGCAGGCATGAAAGGGAACTGGAGCCAGAACCCCTTTCCCACATTGTGAGCGAGCATAACATCGCCCAGGGCCTCCTGAAATGGCCTCCCTAGTCCCTGGTGTCTGGGGTAGTTCTCTGCAGCCAGAAGTCCTGTTATCACCCTCCCAGCAGTGTCAGAGTCTGGGCTTGCGAAGTCCACAGACAACAGAGAAAGAGGGAGTGGGTGGGATTCCAGAACAGCCACTCTTTTGGTGACCAGGAGGTCAGCACGCTTCCCCACGTTTTCTCCCTTTTGATGCAGGTGGGAGGGGCAGAGGGAGCTCTGAGGGGGCTTCAAGCCAGCATTCCTTCTGCCCTCTGGGGAGAGCGCTTGAGCCTTGGTTTCTTTCTCTGCATGGTGAGACTCCTCAAGTGTGCCCCCCCCCCCGCCCCCCGTCACCTTCGGGATGCGGCAGCCTGTAATCCCTGTAATCCCATATTAATGAATTTACATGCCCAGGAGCAGGCTTACTTGGGGGAAATGAAGAAAATGAAGCAAACTCCTCTCCCTCCGTGGCAGGCTGGAGGGGAACTGAGGGATTGCTCCTAAATGGGTCAGAAGTGGGTTAAGTCGCACGTCAACCCTGAGCTCCAGTCTCTGTTTGGGCTCTGCCCAAGTCATGGGTTCGTGGGTCCTCACTGGGACCCTCTCTGCTGTCCTGTGCAAGTTTCTGTGGCAGGTGCATGCTCATGAGCATCCCCTCCTTGTTTCTGAGGGGCCTCCCTTACTTGGCTTTGCTCAGCTACTGGCCTTGGGTATGGGTGAAGAGGGGGAGGGACAGAGATGTTAGACTGAAAAGATCGTAGAGACCTTCTAGTTCATTGTTATTCTACAACCAGGGAGGAAACTGAGCCCAGAGGTCTAACCACCTGTCTAGAGCACAGCCATGCCAGATCCAGGCTCTCTGACTCCGGGTCTGGTCCTCTCTCCCCACAGTTGTCCTCCTCTTCAGGGGTGGGGGGTGGTGTTGGTGAGGGGGATGAGGCTTCATACACTGTGAGTGGCTTCAGAGCCTGGCCCGGGGACCAGCCAGGTGGGCATTCCCATTTTATGGGCCTTGGACTCAGGATTCAAGCTAACTAGATTCACATCTGTGCCAGTTCTGAGTTCCAGAAGTGTCTTTGCTCACACTGGGCTCCAATCATGGCCCCTGGGGATACTTTCCCCCTCTCTGCCTAGAGATTGTGCCTACTTCCCCTCCCCTTTGCTAGGCTTGACACACAAAGTCTCCTCCCTCTTCAGAGATTCTGAAGCAGTTTCACCTGGGCAAGCCAGCAAGGCTGTGCAAGCTCCCAAGCCTGCCCCCCAAGGGTGCCCTCACTGTATCAGGACCTCCTCTTTCAGAGCAGCTGGATTTTGTAGGATCAGAGCGTGTGCAGGTCTTAGAATCTGGGCATATTCCTTGACTGTAGGATGGGTGCCCCACTGGATGATGAGTCACAACTGCAGACCCAGCCTCTCTGCCAGAGACTTCTCAGTCTTGCCCTGCCCCAGCTCTTCATCTGCTCTTCCACCTGGCCTCTTACCTATTTTCCATGGTCACCCCCCCTCCTTGTTCCACTCTCCATCATCCCTCCCCCACTCTGCAGGAAGGAAAAGGCTGGTTTTCTGGTGAGCAAGGTGAGCAGTCCCCAGATGCCCCCAGGACAGTGGCATGCAGGCCCTTGGAGCCCCAGTCCATGCTGGAGTCAGAGTTGGCATGGGCTGGGTCAGGGGCAGGGAGAGGGCTACAGATCCTGCTGATTGAAGAGCCAAAGCACCAACTCGTCTGCAGTATGAAACCAGAGGCTTGTGAGTAAAGCCGTAGCCGACGCCCCTAATGCCACCAAGCCTGTTCCCACCATGAAAGGGCCTTTTGTTTTACCCCTTGATTCCTGGGTGAGCGGTGATTCCATTTTAATTAAATACACAGCGGTTGGGGTTGAGCAAGCTGCCAAAGCCCTCTGTTCCAGGGCCCAGGGGGAGCCGGATGGGGAGGCTGGGGGCGCTCACCCTGCCAGAAAATGGTGAGCAGGAGGTAGGCTGAAAGCCCAGGGCAGGTAGTTGTGTGCCTGTCAGCAGCTGGTTAATGTTCAGTGCAGAGGAATTCACCCTGAAGGACGCCATACCCCCTTGGACATCTGGTTAAAGGCACCTTCAGGGATACGCTTGGGAAATTAAACCCAAGGGCAAGAGAAAGATATTTTCTGATTTTACACAGGCCCAGCAGGGGCTCAAGGAGGAGCTGGTGGAGGGCTGTGCTGGGTGCAGCCCTTCCACCCCCGCTGGTCCCAGCCTCTCTGCTCTCTGATACCATCTTCTGTGCCTGCCACAGGCTGGTTTCCTGCCCAGAAACAGTCCACTGATCAGCAAAGCAACACAGACAAAACTCTGAATTGGGAGGCCTGCAGGAAACTGAGCCCAAGTTACCCATCCTGCTTTTCCCTTGATCTATCATCATGGTTCAGGTGGCTCCTCCTCCAAGAAGCCCTCCAGAATCTAGGATATCCCCTACTACCCCACACTCTGTGTTACCCATCACTCTAAAATCCTCCTGTTTGCTTATTTGAATTCTTGCATATTGGCTGTCTCTTCCATGTAGAACATAGACTCCATGAGGACAGGAGCTTTGTCTTATTCGGTCAGTGCCTGGCACAGACCATGTGCTCGCTAATGGTTGAATGAATACACTTAGGTAAAACTTAGGGGCAGAGACTCCACCTAAAAACACGACGCAATTTCAATAATGTAAAAGTCCATTGTGAACATTTTGATTCTGGGGATCATCCAGTCAACAGAGGTTCCCTGAGCCCCCGTCCCACTCTGTGCCAGTCCCCGGGCTGGGTAGTGCTGGGGATATAGCAAAGAAGCCAGCATCATGCCACCTTCAAGGGGCTCTCAGTCCAGGGGAAGACACACAAAACCATAGTTCAGTGGGACAAGGCTGTAGTGGAGGGCCAGAGGGAGTCCAGGCAAGGGGATGATAGGCTTCCTGAAGAAGGGGACAATCGGGGAGCATGAGCAAGGGTGTACCTGGGAGAGAAGAGCCCATAGTCAAAGGTAGACTGCCCAGGAGGGTGAGGCCAATTCTGAGAAGCAACGATGAGAAATGGCGGAGCCTGGGGTAGGGAGAATAGGTGAAGATCTGTCTCAAAGAGGCTTCAGATGCCACACCCAAGATCCAGACTTTGCCTGGAAGGCAGTAGGGAGCCATTGAAGGTTATTCAGTAGGGGCAGGATGCCAACAGAGCTATGTTTTAGGAAGATTCCTCCAGCAGCAACTCAGTGTAGACCAGGGCCCCAAACGATTTGGGACCTGCCTTTGCTTCCCTTGGAGAAATGGAATATGATCCCAGTACCCTGGGCCCCTCTCTGAGGACAATTGTTAGTGCAGGCCTCTGCAGAGAGCCCAACAGTAACACAGGGGGGCAGGTGGGATCACTTACCTGATATAAGATATGCTTTCCTCTGAAGGGGATAAATGTTGTCCTGGATTAGTAGCTGAGAGCACAGGTCCCATATCAGTGTACCCCAGGTATGATCTCCAGACCTGGGACTACAGGTCATCACCCCTGCTTGGACTCCTAAAAATACCACCTGGGAAGTGCTATCCTCTTGGTTAAATGTGTGTTGTGCAGTCAATCAAAAAACATTCACTTAGTGCAGACCCAGGTTTTTGTTTGCTTGCGTGCTTGCTTGTTTACTTTATTCAACCACAGATCTTTCCAGAGTATGGGTTGATGGGGGGAACAGCATGGGCAAAGGCTCAGAGGTTAGAATAAGTTTAGAATAAGTTTATGAGGGGGCTAAGGATCTTTTATTTTAAATTCCCATTACATCAGGGTGGAGTTCCTGTTTTCTTAGGAGGGTGAACAGTTGGGAAGTGTAGAAACCACGTTTCTTTGTGTTCACCCATTTTTGTATTTTAAGAACATGAAGTTTATAATATTAGGCTAAATGTTTCACATATGTCCCCTCTTGATCTTTATAATAACCCACAAAAGTAAGGACTATAATTACCTCCACTTCACATGTGAGTAAGCTGAGGCACAGAGAGGTTAAGTCACTTGCTCAAGGTCACACAGTTTGGGAGCAGAGTGACTAGATTTTGAAACCAGGGACTCTGACCCCACAAATCCTGTTTTTCACTACCACAGGAGCACTCTGTCCTTCACATACCTCTACAGCTAGCTTGGTTCACCCCATATCATACTTGATTCATGTCTTTGTGAGGCCTTCCTGGAACATACATTTCAAGGGATCTTGTCCTTTCCCTGAATGCCAGGGAGGCCTGTGCATTCTGAGGAGTCTCCTTGGCCAGTGGTCTTAGCACTTACCTTCGCCTGACATCCACCCTTCAACAGAAGCTGCGGTGTCCAGGCCCCTTCCCCAGTAGCCCAGCCTGGAGTCTAATCCAAGGTCTTGTTCTAATTCTCCCCCTCTTACTTATGTGACATTCCCTGTCTACAAGTTCCTTTCCTATTTACTCCTTGCCACATCCTTCTGAGGGTTGGTGGCTGAAGGACCATTTGATGGAGTAGATAACCAGAACTCCAAGACCTAAGAACATTGGCAATAATAAAAATTGCAACAGCTAGATGTATGTAGAGTAGATACTGGTATTGTTGTTCCTGTTTAACAGATGGGGAAACTGAGGCACTGAGCTCTAGAGTAACAAGGTCACAGCCAGCAAGAAGTGGAACTGAGATTCAAATCCAGGAAGTCTGGTTCTAGAACCCACACTCTGGGAACCATTCCATTTGGCTGTCAAACGCTATCTAATGTGGAGGTTGGAAGCCCTTGGTAAATATTTGGGGATGACTTGATTGATCATTACTGACCCCTCTTTTAGCTCCACTGGTGGTTTCCTCTTTCTTTCCATCTCAACCTAGGGTTTCTAACTCCGCTACCACAATGGAATCCTGCACACCAAAGGGGCTGGTCTTCAGTCCCCTGAGAGGACATGCTTCTCTCAGTGTGTGAATGTGTGTGCCCCATGCCAGTTTGCTAGATGTCTTAGGCGGAGCATGTCTGGGGGAAGCCAAATGCAACAGAGCTCTGACTCCCTTCGGTCTCCTTCATTTGGGGTGGAGAGCTTTCTTGACTGCCTGTTTCTCCTGTCTCTGGGTTTCTGCTGCCAGCTGACTATCGAGTTTTCATCCTAAGAGACAGAGAGAAGTGGCCCATCAGAATTATTTGAGCCTTCTTCAGGAAACTCCAGTATTCATTGGAAACTAAGCTATGGAAGAGTGAAAGCCAAGGAATTCACAACCCTGTTTGGGACTATTTTTCCCTCTTTGAGGAAGCATGGGCTCACTTGACTACTAAAGTGACTCTTAACATTCTAAAGTAACAGCTTCTCCCTCTACAACTGTGATTTGGGGCTTGCTCATTAAAAAATAAATAATTATTTTAAGAACTTGTTTTCAAAGCCTTGTCATCTCCCTTGAGGTAATTAGAAACACAGTGGAGACCTGAATAATCTCAATTTGTGGTCCCTGCATGAGATCAATAAGGAAATCAATTCATTCAGCAGACATTTATTAGATGTCTGTACTAGGCATGATGCTGGTGTTACAGTGATGTTCAGTCACACAGAGTCCCTGCCGTCATGGAACTTAGGTGCTATGCAAGAGAGAAAGACAGTACACTAATAAACCAAGTTGGTCATTTCCAGTGGTGGTGACTGCCAGGAAGGATATGGCACAAGGTGATGTAAGGGAGTGATGAGAAGCTACTTAGCTCAAGTAGTCAAGGAGGGCCTCTTTGAGGAGGGGGCCTTTGAGCTGAGAGCTGAGTGACAAGCAGGCAGCCATGCAAAGATCTGAGGGGAGAGCATCCCAGGCTCAGAGGTGCAGTCAGTGCAAAGCACCAAGTTGGGAATGAGCATGGTAAGTTCAAAGCACAGCAAGGAGGAGGACAGCAGTAGGAGGTGAGGTAAGAGAGCTGGGCAGAAGCCAGTTCATGTAGACACTTGTAGACCGTGGAAAGTTTGGATTTTATCCTATTAAGTAGACTGCATTTCTGTTGTTTAACAAATCGATGTCGGAATCGAGGAAAGGTGATGCATTATGGTCATGTTTATTGTTTTGTTCTCAAAACAAAATTTTCAAGCATCAGATAAACATAAATTTTTTAAAATTTTATCTTATTATGTTAGTCACCGTACAGTACATCATTAGTTTTTGATGTAGTGGATCACTACATCAGATAAACATAATTTTGATGAAGGTAATAATATTCTTACTGGAAGCTGATGGGGTCTCTTTAAAAGAGTCACAGCAATTTGGTATAATGATCACAAGGTTCAAGTTTCAGCTCTGCGATTTCCCTGCTGTGTGACCTTGGGTGCTCATCTATTTCTGAGTCTCTGTTTCCTTATCAGCACAATGGGGTAATATTTGACTCACAGGGCAGTTGTGAAGATGGAAAGAGATAATGCCACACACAAAAAAGTATTTTATAAATTGTCAGGTGGTATGTGCAGGAAACATGTTAATTCCATTGAGAACTCTCCTTTACTAATTAGGACCTTAGATGGGAAATGCCCACTAGAGACATCTACGGGGGTCGGGGGGGTGGGGAGGAAGATATCTAAAAAGAGTAGATAACACCCGCGTAATACCTTGAGGACCTCTATCAGCTCTCTTTCTTTCAGTGCCGCCCCCCCGCCCCACCTGACAGCACCCTGTCCCTAATGGCCCATTTAAAGCAGAAGATGCCAGCCCTGCAATGGCTTCCGGGTTAGGGTAGGAGGGACCTGTCTGGGGCGGACCTATGAAAGCCTTGGAGTGCACTGAGGTCAGCGTTCCTGGAGCCAATCAGTATGGAGGCACTTGGAGCTCTCCAAGGTCCTGACCAGCGGGAGCTCCCAGAATACTGCAGTCATTTTAGTATAGCTCTCACTCCAGTTGCATTGTTTTAGAATTGGATTGTGGTTACCACATGTAAACCAAGAACAAATATCTGGAAAAGCAACCACATTTGGGATCAGGCAGACCTGGATTAAGACCTGTAACCAGCTGGTGACCTTAACTACTTAAACCTCCATTTTCCTCATCTGTACAATGGGGATGGTGATGCCTGTTTCAGATTGACCATGTGAGTTAATGTGCTAAAGCACTGAAAGAACCTAATGCAGTGCCAGACAAATACAGATGTTCATTAAATAGGTGTTTCTCTGCCCAGGAAGTGAACTCTCAGAGAAGTCTACTGTTAAGTCGGAATTTTGGCTATGAGAGTATGGCCACTAGGGTCCCTCAGACCTGTTCAAATCCCAGCTGTTTCTTCCTGGCTGTGTGAGTGACTAAGCCACTCTAAGTTCCAGTTTCCTCGCCTGTAAAATGGGGCTAATCCTTCCTACTTAATAGGGCCTAACAGCTAGAATAATAGCTAGTAAGCACTCAACAAAAACTTGTGGATTTAGATTGAATTTTTAGGTGACCTTCCTTTCCTTTTCTTTTGAAAATAGAATTGAATTTGAAATCCATCTCTAACCTGACAGCAGGTTTATGGTGTTATCCTGAACCCCATTAAAAGGCAGTAAATGAAAGCAAATGGTTGTGTTCCAGTGTGACAGTGTGAAATGAAATGAAAATTGTTCTGTGTTTAAATTGATCAGATATAACCACTGTGGGAACACCGTAACTCCTAGGAGGAGTCTGAGGTACGTGCCCATCAGTGTTTCATGGTCATGATCCCAAGAGAAAGACCTGCTCTCAGAAGGGACTGGGCCCTTGGGGTGTAAGAGGGAAGATGTCCACAAGGTTTGTTGCTAAACTTTTCGTACTCATAGGGGAAGAAAAACAAAGTTGTGTGATTTTGAGTACCTGAACCTTTTCCAACAGAAAAGAACAAAGTGGGGTTGGACAGAGTGCCTGTGAGACAAAGAGGAGAGCACGTGGATATGAGAGTCACCCAAACTTGACTTCCACTGCCTGTTCCACCCACTTAGCTGGGTGACTTTATTTATGTTTAAATTTTAATTATGGAAGAATTTCAAACATACCAAAAATAGTATGGTAAAGCTTTATATACTCATTACCCAGCTTCAATAATTATCATCCATTGGTTAATCTTGTCTCATCTCTCCCCAATCCATTTCCCTCTCTCTTGTATTGTAGTGAAGCAAATCAGCTGGATGGCAGTAAGTATTCACCTCTCTGAGCCCAGTTTCTTTATCTGTAAATCAGGGATGATAGTAGCATCAAAAGCACAGAGGGTCTGGGAAAACGAAAAAAGAAAGAAAATCTTGACGGTGGTTGTTCTCAGGGTCTGTTCCCCCCTTCTTCCCAGCCACCCACCTGGTTAAGGCTTGGATCAACAGAGACTTGGGCCTCAGATTCTCTTCTCTGTGTTGGGGTTTTCTGATCTGCCTCCCACTCAAATTTGACCTCAGTATTCATTCACCTTCTGGAATTTGGCTCCCATTATTCTAATAGCTCCTCACCTTTGGGAGTTGAGGTTGTTCCTCAAATCCTTTGGTCTACCCAGATACAGAACTGATAAAAATGCCATAGATTTGGAAGTCAGTAAAGGTGGGTTTCTAGCACACTAGTTAAATGGCCTTCCCCAGTGCAGCCCTCAGCTTCTTCATCTGGAATAGTACCAAGTTCACGTCATGAAGTGTGTTGCAAAATTTAACCTGTGAGGGCTGTTGCAATGCCTGATGTTCTTCTATTCATCCCCTTTAGAGTGAGCATTGTAGAAGGAGATTGTAGACATCAAGGAAAACAGAGAAATGGATCAAGAGGAGAAGCCAGAGATCAAAAGAGCGTATGTTTTTAAGATGGCCGAGCACAGCTTACTCGAAGCTAATGGGAATGATCCAGTAGACAGGAAACACAAGGGAAGATTGAGGGGGCCTGGGGTACCCACTGGAATAAATTCTTGTATGTGACTTCACTATCAGTGGGACCCTGGTCACAGAGGCCTTGGAGACCAGCAGGTGTGTTTGAACCTTATCCTGAAATCTCTGGGGCCATTGGAGAACTTTGAGCAGGAGGTAACATGGTCATGCCTGCTATGTGGAGAATAGATTGGTGAGGGCAAAGCAGCTTCAGGAGACCCATTGAGGGGGTTTGGAGAATATTCAAGTGAAGGGCACTGTATCTACTCCTCACTGAATCCCCAGTACCTGGCATATCCTGGGGATTCAGTTAAACATTCATGGAAGGAGCATGTGCTCAGATAAAGAATATGTAGACCAAGATTTATAAACTCACATGCTTGTAGGAACTGAGCAGGGATTCCCCCTGTAAAATAAGGGAAGGGGACAGATGTGATGCAACGTGGCAATCTAGAGGCACACGCCCCCTCTAAAAATTGCAACAGCTATTCAACCCCAGCCCACTGCTGCCCTGCAGACCCAGTGTTGCCAGAATTTTCAAGAGGATCCGGAAGCCTAGTTTCTTATGTGACTCACCCAGTCTTTAAACCAGAGTGATCCAAAAGAAATATAATTCATGCCACAAAGGGAGTTTTACATTTTCTAATAGCCACATTAAAAGAAATAAAATGAAACAGGCAAAATTGATTTTAATGATATATTTTAGTTAACCAAATATATCCAAAGTATTAGTTCAACATATAATTGATTTGAAAAAAATGAGAAATTTTATATCTTCTTTTCTTCATGCTGAGCCTTTGAAATTTGGTGTGTGTTTTACACTTAGAGCACATCTGAGGTAGGACTAGTAACATTTCAGGGGCTCAATAGCCATATGTGGCTCACAGCTACCTTCTTGGACAGCACAACTTGAACATTGGCTCTGATTTTTTTAAAACACAGTGAGGATTCTATTCCACTGATCTATATGTCTATTGCTTTGACATAATCACTCTATCTTCATTACTGTAGCTTTATAGTAAGTTTTAAAGTTGTGAAGAGTAAGTCCTCCAATTTTATTCTCATTCAAGATTGTTTTGGCTATTCTGGGTCCCTTGTATGTTCATATGAATTTTAGCATCAGCTTGTTAATGTGTGCTCCCCCCTTCTATCCCCCCCCAAAAAAAGCCAGCAAAGATTTGATAGGTATTGCATCAGATCTGTATACCAGTTTGCCATCTTAACAATATAAAATCTTCCAATCATTGAAAATAAAAAAGAAAGAAAATGTAGAGTGCCTAATTGCTGAAAATTATCAAGGATGCTCATGGGAAAAATGGGGACTAGTTAAGTGTTAGTGAGTGAAATCATGCAAGTGCAAAACAGTTAATAGAGCACACCTGGGACCACTATCCTCAGAAAGGCCTGCTTGTAAGATTGGCCCTTTACCAGGGTCTGGGAACCTTGATTTCGGGAGGGTTCCCTCCATTCCTTGATAAGAATGGCTCCCTGTGCCTAAACTGTAATATAATATGGTTCATGCTGAGCACATGCTTTCCTTCTAAGAATCTGGAATTTGGGGACGAGCTACACAGAGGTGCCTACGTGACTTGCCCCTAGTGAAAGCCCTGGGCACTGAGTCTCTAAAGACACTAGACGGTCCGGGCACCTAGGTGGCTCAGTTGGTTGAACATCTGACTCTTGATTTCAGGTCATGATCTCCGGATCGTGGGATCAAGCTGTGTGTGGGGCTCCAGGCTCAGTGGAGTGTCTGCTTGAGATTTTCTCTCTCCCTTTTCCTCTACCCCTCCCCCTGCTCGAGCACGCATGCTCTGTCTCTCTCAAATAAATGAATAAATCTTAAAAAAAAAAAAGAGAGCCTACCTAGTCGACAACCTTTATAAATAATCAATCAGTCAATTAATCCCAATGAGGGTCAAAGAGAAGATGGCTCCAGTGCCCAACTTGTGGGTCCTGGAGTAGAGAAACTTGCCGGCAGCCCCGTCAGGTCTCCTGATTGGCATTCCTGTACTCAGGCCTAGCTGTCACCACCCACTTTCTCACTTCCTGGCTGAGCTGCCTGCCAAGGAGCAACACCAGGGATAACAAGGTGCTTTTGAGCTTCCAACAGGAAGCCCTTCTTGCCTGGTGTCACCACTCCACAGCTTGTGAAGTGTGGGGACCAGGAGGGAGGAGTCCAGGATCTAAGCCTTCATGTCAGCAGACATGGACAGCTGGTCATTGAAACCTGGTCCTCAGTCTCTGAGTCTAAGGCACCCATGCTTCAGACCTTCCTTCCTGAGGCCAAAGTTGTGAGCATAGCTGCTCCTCCCTCAACTTCAGCTACTTCAGCTGGGGAGGAAGGATGCACTGGGGGCTCTGGCAGGAGGACCCGTTGCTCCCATGGCCCTGGGCAGCTGCTGAGGAAAGTCCCATGCTAATGATGGGGCATAGTGGATCCAATAACAACTCTGCCCTGCTTCTCCACATTGGGAGAAAAGGTTGGGCTGCTAGGCAGGGAGAGGTGAGGACCCATCAATGCTGGGCAATCCAGAGAAGGAAGGAATGATCCAGAGGGTGCTCCTAGAGCCTTCAGCAGGCCAAGAACATTTTAGAAGGGTTTTTTGGGGATCTTTTTAAAAATTAAGGTATAGTTTTTAGACAGTAAAATTCATTCTTTTTAGTGTACAGTTCTGTGAGTTTGGACAAATGCATAGTTATGTAACCATCACTCTAATCAAAGTATAGAGCAGTTCCATCACCCCTAAAATGTCCTCTCATCACTTGGTAGTCAACCTCTTCCCTACCCCCAAGTCACCGGCAACCACTCATCTCTAGATTTGCCTTTTCCATTTCACTGTCTGGATGGAATCATGCAGTACATAATCTGTGTATCTGGCTTCTTCCCCTGCACATCATGCACTCGAGATTCTGCCACATGTACCCGTAGTTCCTTCCTTTTCATTGCTGAGGAGTATTCCATAGTAAGGATGCTCCTGAGTTTACTTCTCTGGTTGTTTGGTCATTTCTTGAGAGGCATTAGGTTTGTTTTCAGTTTTTGGAACTATGAAATGCCTCTGGCTTCTCTTCTAGACCACCTTATTCTTGGATGAGCATGAGTTTTTATTTTCCCTGGGTAAATACACAAGAGTGGAATTGCTGGGATGTATGGTAGTATATGTCTGATTTTATAGGAAATTGCCCAGCTCTTTTTCCGAGTGGGTATCCCAGTTTGCATTCCCACCAGCAACGGATGGGAGCCCCAGTTATTCCACATCCTCAGCAGCACCAGATATGTTGTCATTGCACCTCCACCTTTACTCTATAGCACGTCCCTCATGACAGTCACCTCTTAGCCCGTCTGCCTCCTTTGATGGTCTGTAAGCCCCCAAGGGGCTGTATCCTAGTCACTTCTGTATCTCCAGGCTTAGGACATACCCAGAAAAGAGCAAGGCAGCAAGTGTTTGAACTTCTGCTGCAAGGCTCTCTTGCTCATGGGCCCCTAAGGGACTTCTAGTCTTCCTTAGACTCCAGCAGCCTCTCTGGATCACTCTTCTCATCCCCCAGAGAGGGGGCTGCTTGCAAATGGGAGTGGCCAGAAGTCAGAGGACTGGGCCAGATTTATATAGCTCTGCCAGCTGCAGCCCCCAAAAGGGCCCATCCTGGCCATCCCAACCCCCAGATCCTCCCAAGGACTGACATCTCAAAGCCAGGTGCACACTCACCCCCAGGTCTATGGGATTTCTTCCCTCCTTGCTGCCCCAACTCATCCCAGAAGTCAGGGTCTGGGACATGCTAGTGACTCCCAATTCCTCCCAATATCAATATACAGGCTCATGAGGCATTGCTGGCCACGAACGACTCATTGGGAATCCAGCTAGACTTGAAATATAACAGGAGAGGTTACTTCTAATTAAGTCTATTTCTAGTTCTTTTCTTTTCTTTTTATTTTTTTAAGATTGTATTTATTTATTTGAGAAAGAGCAAGAGAGAGCATGAGCAAGGGGGAGGCAGATGAAGAGGGAGAGGCAGACTTCCCGCTGAGCAGGGAGTCTGATGTGGGGCTTGATCCCAGGACCCTGGGATCATGACCCGACCCAAAGGCAGACGCTTCATTGGCTGAGCCACCCAGACGCCCCTGTAGTTCTTTTCTTCTTAACAATAATTTCCAACCTTTCTGAGCCTCACTTTGTCTGTAAAAATGGGCATAAAAAGTATGTCTACCTCTTCAGACTGTGGTAGGAATACAGTGAAATACTGCCCACGGCTCACTCAGCAGAGAAGCTTGGGCGGAGGTGCCCAGGGAGTGCTGGGGAGAGCAGTCCTCATGAAGCACCTTTTTCCCCGGGGCCTCCATCTTGTTCGTGTCTCACCGTGACCCTCAACTAATGGTGCCAGAATCCCCTTAGAACGTTCATGCCAAATAGTTAGCAGCCTCACCTTCTCCCAGCCAGAATTTCCAAATTTGTGAAACAGGAATGTTGAATAGGATGGTCTCCACAGCCTCTGCTCAAAAGCCCCTCTGCTCAAAAAACCTTTCCCTTCCAGGTTCCATTTGCCCTTTCCTTTTGGTAGCTCAGGGTATGAGCAGATGTAGTGAGGAGGCTAGGGAGAGGATTTGGGGGCTTGATGCCTGAGGTAGCCAAGAGGTAAGTGACCAGAGATCTTTTCCTCCAGAAATCCATGGCAATGGTGGTGGTAGTTAGCCTGGACGAGACCAGCCAGAGTTAGGTAGAGCAGCTCCCTCTGATTCTTGGCCCTGCCTTCAAATCAGAGTCAAGTACACAACCTAAGTGCCCAACAGTAGTGCTGGCAGGTATAAATGTGTCCAGGGATTTGGAAATGGGTTCCCAAATATTGGTGAGCAGCAATTCCTGGGCACCCAAGGCAGGAAACAACGTGATCCTCTGTACACATCTGGCTTCTCCTCTAAACCAGCAGATCTCAATGGGGTGATTTTTGCTCATCCAACTCCACACCACAGAGACATTTACCTATGTCTGGAGACAGTTTTTATTGTCATGACTGGGGAGGAGCTTCTGGCATCTAGCAGACAGAGGCCAGTGCACATGGCAAGGAATTATGCCGCCTAAATTGTGCAAAGGGTCATGATTGAGAACCCTGCCCTGATTCAGGATTTTGTAAGAGCCCGGTGCCTATCGCAGTGCCTGGAATACAGTGAACATGCAATACATTATTTTTGAATAAGTGAGTTTCTGAAAAGATGCATTTGTACTATTGGTAAGTAAATCTGACAGAGAACATTCCTAAATGTACCAGTGGCCTGGTGGGATTACTGAAGATTCTTGTTTTCCTCATTTATCTGTATTTTTACAATTCTCCCCTACAGATTTGTATTGCTTATATAATAAAAACTTAATTTAAAGAAGGAAAAAGAAAATAATGTCAGGAAGGCATAAAATGTGTACTGAATAAATATGGTAATTAAATGCATTCATGCGTTTAACCAGTATCTATTGATCACTTGATAAATACCAGGCATGGTCCTAGGCACTGGGTACGTAACAATAGGGGGGGAAAAAAACAGATAAAGTTGCCCTCTTGGAGCTTACTTTCTAGCAGAAAGGGACAACAAAGGACTAAACAAATAAATATATAATATTTGTAATACAACAGAACAGCCAGTGGTGAGAAGGGCCATGAGGAAACTACAGCGGGTTCACAGGGTCAGGGGGAGAGTGTGATGAAGAGTGGGTTGGAGGAGACCTCCCTGACAGGTGACTTCGGAGTAGGGACTTGAAGAGAGCCTGGGAGCAGGACATGACCAATGGAGCACATGTGGATGAAGTGTGTTTAAAGCAGAGAAATGCACCGTTGTCCTCTAGAAGGTCTCCGTCAGGCTTTTGAGAAATGGCAAGAATTCTTCTTTTGGAAGTGCAATCCATCATAATGCTTCCTCTTACACCCCTGGGAAGAAGCCGATGGCGGGATTCTAAGCAGTGCCTGCCTCTGGGAAGAATGGGAAGGATGCACGGGCATTTCAAGGCTGGACGGTCAAGATGGAGAAAAGGTTCTCTCAAGGAATGTCACAGGTTCTCTTTCTGGTGAGGCGGCCTAGGGTTCAATTCCTACCACTTGCCAGCCCTGTGCACTTGAGAATGGTGCTTAAACTCTCTGGGCCTCAACTTCCTCATCTGCAAAATGGCAACACTAACACCTGTCCCACTGGGGTGATGGAAACCCAGCTGAGATGATATAAGGAAAGCTCTGGCATAGATCCTGGCACAGAGGTGCTAAAACTGTGCCCTCCACCCCTCCTCTTCTCTGTTCCTGGCATCCTTCTCTTGGTCTTGCTAATAACTGAGCTCAGGGGCCCCAGGTTACAGGCATGAGGAAAATGAAGTCTCCAATACCACTTTTTTCAGTAATGGCAGCATAAGAACATAACTGGGCAAAAGTGAGGACATCATGGTTTTAATCAGAAGCAAACAAATTTATCCTCTCTAACAATGTCTCTGACTAATAAAAATGACCACTAAGGGGAAAGCACTACGGGAGGAAGAAACAGCCCAAGCAAAGGTACTGAGTCAGTAAGTCAGCAGGTGTTTATTGAGTGCCTGCTATTTTCTGGGCACAGTTCTAGATGTCAGGACAGTCCAGTAAACTGAACAGAGAGGATGGAGGGTCTCTGCTCATGAAGCTTCCGCTCCTGTGGCAGGACAGAGACCAGCGTTAAACATAGAGACAAAGAGGCTATTTTTAAGGTTATTCGCATAGCAGTGATGTGACAGAAAGTGAAGAGGAGGCAGCATTAGGCGAGATGTAAGGGAAGACTTCCATGAGGAGGGAATGCTGGAGTTGGAGCTGAATCATGGGAGAGAGGCAGGTGCACACCTGGGAAAACATGTTCTGGGCAAAGGGGGCAGTGAGGACAAAGGCCTTGAGGCAGGAGCAAACTTCCATGTTGGTGAGACAGAAAGAAGGCAGGTATAGAGACTGATTGAGGAGAACAGACAAAGAAGCTGGAGAGGCCAGCAGAGCCAGATCATGCAGCCACAGAAAGGAGCCTGCGCTGGATGCTGATTTCAGTGCACGCGGTTGGAGGGATTTGAGCAGGGAAGTGACCTGATCTGGTCTGTGCTTTGCAGACACCCGTTCCAGCTGCTCCATGGGAACTAAGCTACAGCCAGTGGGTGTACAAGGGGGAGAGGATTGTCAGAGACAGCGGTGGCTTGGACCTGAGTGCAACAGGAGAGGAGGTGGGAAGGCTCAGATTCGGGATAAATTTGGAGATCGCACCAGTAGGACTTGCCAAGAGATTAGACGCAAGGCCTGAGGAAATGAGAAGAATCAAGGATGGCTCCCTAATTTTTTTCCTGAGCAACTGGGAAGATGGTAGCCATTTGCCAAAGTGGAGAGCCCAAGGGAAAAGGACTGGGGGGATGGAGTCATGCTGTGCGTAGGATGTCTGTTAGATACTGTAGCCATGCACCGAGTAGGCAGGAGGGTATGTGTGCCTGGAATTGAGAATGAGTGCTGGGAAGTAGTTAGAGCCTAAAGATTGCCCAGGATGAAAAATAATAAGGAGTTAAGGCGGGACGTCCAGGGAATACAGCCTCTGGGAGATGTGGTTTTGAGGATATTATGTGAATATTAGCCATGAGCAGAGCACCCCTTTCTGCCTGGAGAGGGGTTCACTTGTTTCCATACAGTTGTTTGGGACTGTGACCCGTGATTCTCTAGCTCTTACAGGTCTCCACTGGGTACAGAAGTGCCCTTGTGTGTTAGGAAGGTCTAGAGAGATCCAGGATATCACTTGGAGAACCCACAAGGTTGTGTTTGGATACCTGTGGGCTGAGTTGGCACCCATAGAAAAGCAACAAGAAAGGTCTCGAGGCAAAACTGAATTCAAACCTCACAGCCCAAGAGATGAGCTGGACCCCATGACACTCTGCCCTGCTCTGTGGGGCCTCCTCCACCCATCAGACTCTGTAGGTGGAAATGCCGCAGCAGCCTCCCTGCTGCCCGTGGGCCCCCACCGTCCCTACCCCTTCACGCCAGCCTGTGCTTCTGTCCTTCTGGTGTCATGCCTCTCTCGGGACCTTCCACTGCCTCCTCCCACCTCTGTCTGCCCAGCCAGCTCCTGTCCTTCCCTCCAGACCAATAAAGTTGCCCTTCTAGCAAGACCCTGCCTTAAAAGCCAGACTGCTGCAGGGAGGCGGTGACTGTGTCTGTCTTGTTTGCTGGGACGTTCCCAGGGCCTGGCACACAGCGGACGCTTGGCCAGTGATTGCCATCATATTTCCTGTATAGCTGTCCTCAGGGCCCTGAACACCATGGCTCTGTTTGATGTCCAGTCTGGGCTGACGTGTTACTGGTGACCAAGGCTTGGTGACCTTTGGCTCCACAGCATGACACTGCTTTCCCATCAGTACCAGCCTCTCATAGTGGAAGACAGGGTGCTATTTGGAGGCAGAAAACCCAGGCAAGTCAGAACACCAGCAGGTACAAATCTTGTTCATCTCGTAACTTCCTCAGGCCTTGGTTTGCCCATCTGTAAATTGGGAGACATTGATTCCCTTACAGGAGAGAGGAGAGGAGATCACATTTACAAAGCTACCTGATGTTGTTTGTGAAATGTATTTAAAACAACTTGTATCTTACGTAGTCAGCCACCTGAAAGAAGAAATGCCTGAATGCAATGTGGGGACAGGGCAGGGAGCCTAAGATCCCAGCACTCTCTCACTGCAAAGGACCAAAATATGCCCAGGTCGGAGGGCCATAGGGCTTAGGGTCAAGGAATCAGCTTTTCCTTTATGAGGCACTGTTTGGATGTGTTGCAGCAAACATGCCTCAAGCCATTTTTTGGCAATTGAGGAGGTACAGAAAGAAATAATTCATTAGTGGATAGGTTCTCCTCTATCTGTTGTTCCTTAAACACTTGGACACAGAACTCCAAGCATCGATCAAAATGCAATGCCTCCCAGCCATGGGACTTGTGAGTGACAGGACCAAGATCCCCAGCCTTCTCACAAAGGCTTTAAGGCACTGCATGGTCTAGTCACACCACAAATTCCTTTTGCCTGACGGTCCAGCAGACCGAGGCAGTGGGAAGAAATGCACAAGAACCGTTTAAAAGAAAGAAAATGCAGCAAGCATGCGCTTGCAGATTTGCTGGAGATTGAGGGACTTTGAGGCGAAGCTGGTTTTTACGACTATTCATTAAAACTTTATTACATGCCTACTCGGTGCCAGGACAGAACTGCCAGGCTGAACAATCCATGGGCCACTGTTCATATAAAAAGCAGTGTGTGAATGGTGCTAGCTGGAGTCATACAGGGCTTCCTGTATGCTTCCTGAGCCACTGTCCCCATCCTAGTCCCAGCTCTTGGAAGTCCTGGGGGTTGGGGGGCCTCCACATGGGTTTCTCTGGCCTCTGCGGTCTGGTCCTACCACTGCGTCTCAGCCATTCTTGACATAGTCCAATCCACTCCATCTAGAACTCCAGTCTTCTGTTTGGTCTAAAATCAGCAAGCTCTACCCTACCTCTGAGACTTTGCACTTAGTATTCCTTCTGCCTCCAACACTCTTCCCCAGCTCTTACAGGACGACCTCCTCCGCATTCCATTCTCATCGTAAAGGTCACCGCCTCAGGGAAGCCCCTCTTGACTACGTGAGCCTCCTCGTCCTCCATGGCACACATGGGAGTCCTGTGTTCTTGTTTTATTTTCTCGAAAGCACGTGGAAGTCTCTGGAATGATCTCATTGGCTTGTTTGTTCATTTCCATGTTCGTTATCACCCCACTGGCATGTGGGCCCTGGAACGGAGGCCTCATCCTCATGTCCTTAGTATAACAGGTGCTACACTGGGTGTTGAATGAAAGAAGATGCAGAATCTCTCTCTGAGGACCCCCAGCCCAGAAGGGAGCAGACAGACCAACAGTTATCAACTTGCAAGTTGATTGACAACCTGTAAAATCCCTTTCCAACTCAGCCAGAGATGCCCATCACAGACTCTGCAACAACTCTGGGCAACACCCCTCCCCAAAGCCCAGGCCCCAAAGAAAACAGTGACCCCAAAACTAAGGATTTCTCCCTGGACCTGGTTGCCACACAATACTGCTTTTGAACAGGGAAGGTATTTTTAAATGTTCTTGCAAGTGCCAAAGTGTGTCTTGTTAAAAATAAGGTTTGTGTTCATTGAAATGCCGTTCAGGTTCGCCATTCTGTGGCAGTGTTTAAATTAACCACATTGTGCACCAAGTGAATTCCGAACAGCATGTGAATCATTTGGGGCGAAAAAGTTAGGAGTTGATATTTGCTGAAGTTGGATCTTATTTGTGTTCTGTATTTACCTAACAAACCCTTCTATAGCACTTCTCTGTGCCAGGCACCATTCGATGTGCTTGGCAAATATCAGTGCCTTTAACCCTCACACAAGCCCAAAGTGTTCCCTGTTTTACAGTTGGGGAAACCGAGGCATGGAGTTCAGTCACTTGTGCAAGTTCACACAGCTTGTGCCCCAGAGGGAGTCTTTGCCAATGTTTAGGCCACAAGGAAGACATTGCGATAATCCACCCCGCCAAAAGCTCGCCTATGTCCTTTTATGGAAATTAGGAATTCTTTGCAATGCCTAGGTAAGGAATTTCCTGCAGGACTGCCCTTCTCCTGTGCACTTGGCAGCCTTTGGGGCCCTGCATCAGCATCATTTTAAGAGTGCCCTTCTATGGTTCCCCATTACCCCAGCTTTGAGCCAGGTTTCCCTAGCTGGCTCGTGCCCCTGCCTTGTCCCAGTTATCTGGTCCACCCTTCCGGATTTCCTTCATGTGCTCTTCCAGATTTCTCACCTCCCCCCATCCGGCTAAATTCCTCTCCCTGAATGACTCAGCTCAGATACCACCTCCTCCAAGAGCCTTCTGGGCTCTTCTGGCCCCGTTTACCCTCATCTACAGAACTTCTCTTGTGCTTATAGAATCAACTTGCAACTTGCGAGTCAGTCTCATTGTGTTTGTCTTGCGTTTGCGATTAGAGTCTGTTCCTGGAATATAGGACATACATAGCTGGATTCAAATCCCCTACCTACTGGTTACATGACCTTGGGCAAGTCCCTTCAGCTCTGTGCCTTGGTTTCCACCTCCATAAAATGAGCATAGCAGTAGTTCCAAAGTTCCTATAGGGTTGTTTTGAAGATGTAACAGAATAACATATGTGAAGTCTTCTATTCTACACTTAAATCTATAGCAGAGATCAGCAAACTTCTTCTGTTAAAGAGCCTGATAGGAGGTATTTTAGTCTTTGTGGGTCAGACAATTTCTGTTGCAGCTTTTCAACTCTGCCGTTGTAGTGTGTAAACAGCCATAGACAATACATAAACAAGTGAGAGTGGCTGTGCTCAAATAAAACTTTATTTACAAAATCACTGATTCCCTCGTGCAACAAGTATTTACTGAGCACCTACTATGTGCCACACTGTGCTGTGTGGTGAGGCCACAAGAAGAGCAAGACACACAGAAACCCCTGCCCTCGTAAGAGCTTAGATTGTAGTACAGGAGGGAAACAGAGGTCCAGAGAGACTAACTGACTCCCGTAGGGTCACACTGCTAGCAAGCTCCTGTGGTTTTCAGTGCTGCAGAGGACCGAGCACAGGGTTTGGGCCACACTGACCTGCACTGGAGTCATACTCCCTTGCTGACCAGTCCTTTCACCTTTGTGAGCCTCCGTTTCCCTGACTGTAACACAAGGACCATGATCCACACTCTCCTTGCTGTTAGAGCCCCTGGGTTGTAACTTCCTGAGCTCCCAGAGCCTCTCTGTGACCAGGGTTCCCAGGATTCCGGCATGCCAAGGGGTATTAGCGACTTTGTCAAACTAAATAGTGACTTGTGCTATTTTATGGAAGGGGATGGGGGAGACTTCCTGGATCTCCTTCTGGGAAAGTGTCTGAGCAATAGACCCCTGTTGGCCCCTCAGGTGGCAGGCCCAGTTCTGGGGACTTTCCTTATTTCCATTTTACAGATCAAGAAACCAAGTCCTGAGAGAATGAGATGTTCCTCCCCTACTAGACTTTGACTAATCCACAGCTAAAGGAGGATCCACAAGGAGCTGGACACATTCTCTTCTTTATTCTCAGAACACCCCTGTGAGGCAGGGATGACCCTTTCGATTTCTCACGTGTGCTCACTCTCCTTCCGTCATTGAGAAATTGCATAGTAAAAGAAACAGATCTCAAGTGTACAGTTGGATACATTTCTACTTCTGTTTATACCTGTGTGACTACTGCTCACATCCAGTTAGAGCATATTTCCAGCTCTTCCGGGGGGCTCCCTCAGGCCGCTTTCCAGAGGATCCATCCTCACCCACCTGGAGGCAGCCACTGCTTTGATTTTTATCACCATGGATTGGATCCTCATATCAATAGAAATACATAGTATGTTCTCGCCTGAGTCTGGCTTCTTTCATTCACCGTGTCTATGAGATTCCTCTGTGTTGTTGCGGGCATCCGTGGGCCATTCTTTTTCAGTGCTGCATAGTATTCCATCATATGAAACTATCACAAGTTGTTCATCTGTTCTCCTGTGAGGGCATTTGGGGGGGTTTGCCTATTTTAAGCTATGATGGATCAAGTCTCTGTATATTCATGTCTATCTTTGGGTGGACATATATTTTCATTTCTCTTATTTGGAGTGGGATTGTTGGGCTGTAGGGTATGTGTAGGTTTAGTTTTCTAAGAAACTCTCAAAAATGGCTGCAATGTATGAGAGTTCCTGTTATTCCCCATCCTCATCACCTTTGGTACAGTCATTTTTATTTTAGCCACTCTGGTATATGTATAATCATACCCATTTCATAGAAGCAGAAACTGAGGCTCAGAGATGCTGGGTCCTTTACCCCAGACCACATAGCTTATTAATATTAGAGCAGAGACTCAGGCTCTGGGAGATTCCGGGACTAACACAGCCAGAGTTCAAGGCAGGGAACTCAGGACAGAATCAGAATGGAAGAGGTGCTTTTAAATGTTTTCTGAACATGAAGTGAATGGTGGAAACCCAGAACACTCATCAGTGGCAATGACGGGCCAAGCCAGGGCTCACCCCCCTGTAGCACCGTGCCTTGGGTCCCCTCCAGCATCCCCAGGGAGAGCCCGGGCTCCCTGGTAACCCTGCTCTTCCCAGCCGTGCTGCCAGGAACACATCCCCAGGAGCTTGCCAGGAAAGACTGTTCTTTTGCGAGCTGGCAGGACACAGTCTACATTCTACAGCCTAGGGCTCTCTTGGAGTCCCTGTCCCAGGGGCTCTGCTGTCCCCAAAGGCCCTGATTGTTCCTCTCAGGAAAACAACCCTTTCTGAGGTGGGGAGATTAATGAGAATGCCAGGGCCGCTGGAGACTCCTGCTCAGCTTGGGCCCAGCCCTGGGTTTCTACAGCCCTGTGTTCCTCTGCGTGTGCCTTGGGAATTAAAGCTGGAGCCTGGGACACCAAAAACCCAAGGTCCTGACCAGCTCTGCTACTATCTTGCTGGGTGACATCAGGAAAGCTGCCTTCCGGGGCACCTGGGTGGCTCAGATGGTTAAGCGTTTGCCTTCGGCTCAGGTCACGATCCCAGGGTCCTGGGATCGAGCCCCGCATCGGGCTCTCTGCTGGGTGAGGAGCCTGCTTCTGCCTCTGCCTCTCTCTCTCTCTCTGACTCTCATGAATAAATAAATAAAACATTTATTAAAAAAAAAAAAAAGGAAAGCTGCCTTCCTTTCCTGAGACCCTGTCAATGTGCATGATGGTGAGACTGGCTAAGGGGTTAGAGAAGCTGGGCTGAGTGTCTGGAGCTCAAATGCCTCTCAGTATTTCCTGTAGCAACTTGGTGGATTTGCCGCCAAGCCCAGTGTTTATCAAGTTCTAGCATACATATGGCTCTCTGGGGGATCTTGTTAAATGCTGACTCTGACTCAATGGGTCTGGGATCCTGGATTTCTATCAAGCTCCCAGGTGACACTGATGCTGTTGGTCTGAGGACCATACCTTGGGTAGAGAGGGGTGCCTTAGGCACCCCTCCCTCCAGTCTGTGTGTTTCTTTAAGTCACATTTTTAATAAACTTCCATCTGTCCTAACCAGGAACCACTGGGTTGAAGTACCATATGTATATTCTGCCAAACAAATAATAAAATGAACACAGTAGCTATTTTTTTTAAGATTTTATTTATTTATTTGAGAGAGCATGTGCACAAGCAGCAGGGAGGGGTAGAGGGAGAGGAAGAAAGCAGACTCCCCATCAAGCAGGGAACCCAATGCAGGACTCCCTCCCAGAACCCCAGGATCATGAACTGAGCTGAAGGCAGAAGCTTAATCGACTGAGCCACCCAGGCATCCCAACACATTAGCTTTTGACAGGAAGATGACCTCCCAGGTTACACCAAACTCATCTCACAGACCCAGCTCTTCAAATAGACTCTTGCCCTTTAAATAACCATGTGGTTGAACTCTAATAAGGTGAAATCCAGCCAGGAGCATTTGTGCCCATGAGGAAGATGATTGCAGAGCTGCAGCAAGATGCCTCAGGCCCTGCCTTTCCTCTGTTTCCAGGTCTATCTCCTCAAGGAAGTCAGCACAGGATCTTAGGCATCTCTGGGGGCTGGACACAGTCAGGAGACCAGGTTTGAGACTTTGCTGTGCCAGCTAGCTGTGGGGCTGGGCAAAGCCTCAGCTTTCTCATCTGTGAAATGAACACATTAGCAACACTCAGAGTACAGAGCCCTTGGGCAGAGAAAATTAGACAATCCATAAAAAGGGCTTATTAAGTGGTAATGTGTGCCTTATGGATAAGGGATGATTTTAAATTTTCCTACCATGTTTGGAACCAAACACGTGGAGTCTATGGGGCCCAGACTTTGGACTGTTTCCAGAGTGAGATTCTCCCTCAAATAATCAGCCCTCCTCTAGGTTATCCTAGAAGGCTATAGATTTGGGCAAAATTCCCACACATGAGCTGCAGAAAGCCAGAGGCTCCCACCCACTTCCTCCAGAGAAAATGGGAGCATCATAGCTCAGCCAGCCGGTGGCCCAGGGGAAATTCTCCCCCTCAAATACAGCACTAAGAACAAGGACCCTTTGTGCGCCTTTCCCACCTGCTCTGTTCCAGGCTGGATCTGGCCTGCATGTCATCCTGAGTCAGCATCTGTGTATCGCTGGCTTGCTCAAGAACTTTCCCTGACTTCCCAAGAACTTGCCCTAACTCTTGGGTTCTCTACAGACCCCTCACCACAGACAAAGCCCCAAAATGCTTTCTCACCTCCCTGCTCCTTCCATATACCCCCATATCCTGATCTGAGAAATTCACCCTGCCCAGAATGTCCCCTGAGCTTGCCCTTCTCTGGGTCCACTCCTGCTGGCCCCTTGTCCCTCCAGGCGGACTACACCTTCCTTCTCTCAGTTTCCACTAAAGCCTGCCTCTATCATGCCTGACACCCCCATCTCCACCTCCCCCATGGCCATGGATGTGTTGTCTTCTGTCTCTTTTACATATGTATATACGCCTATTTTCAGCTCTGATTGACACTTACCACTTGTGTAGGGTAAGGGGTGTGTGTGTGTGTGTGTGTGTGTGTGTGTGTGTGTGGAGTGATCCCAGCTCCTAGCATTGGAACCATACTTAATGCTTTTCCCAATGACCTCTTATGGTCATTGTCTCATCTGAACCTGTTTGCCTCAGTTTTCTCATCTGCAAAATGGATATAAGTAGCAGAGCCCACATGCTCAGCCCTCTCCCACTTTCCCCCAGATACACTCTCTGCCCATTCGGGACTGTGGTTCAGATGGCTTTTTCTGGTGATGGAGCCTGAGTTGGGTGGTGAGATGGAAACCTATCCCCTACTCCAGCCCTTCCCCTCAAGGAATCCCCAGGAGGGACAGGCTGTACTGCGACCTCAGGAACTGAGCAGTCAGGAGGGGGTGGCTTCACCAAGGATTCAGAAATGCCCTATGAACATGAGGCAGGTGCAGGAGGCAGGTCAGCTGGCCCCCTCTGAGCTGGCAATAGGAGCTGTTCCCACCGCACACCCTGTGGGCCCCCCCACCCCAGGTCTCCCACATTCACACATCCTCCCCCAGCCCCCCAAGCCTCCCACCCCTGAGTGATCTGTCCGCCCTCCCTACCCTGCTGCGACCTGTTTATTCTTTGAAAGTTAATATTGTAAGTTTTGTCAGGTTCCTTTTACGTATGACCTAATTTAATCTTAAAAAACATCATGCAAAGTAGATATTATTTTTATATATCTTTTCTCCATGTTATGCAAGTAGTATGGGTACAGTGAAAACCAAAAAGCAGTTAGAAAGTAGAGAGAAGGAAAAATAAGAAAATAACCATCACCCAAAATATCACACTAATTTCTCAAACGAGAAACTGAGGCTCAGACACACTGAATGACTCATTTAATGTCACACAGCTGGCCAGTCCTAGACTGGGGTTTAGAACGTGTCTCTCTGATTATTTTCTATGGTCCCACACTGCCCTAATTTCCAGCTACTTTTCCAAAAGATTTAAAAAGTGATAAATCAACACTATAGAAAGTTTTTTCAATAGAAGGAAAAAATATGACCATATTCATATTTTGTATTCCCTTCTGACCTTTTTTTTGCATTCTGTTATTGTACAGATGTAATTATGAAGTACAATCAATTTTGCATAGTCCTTTTTTTTACTTTGATTCATTTCTCAATGTCGATCTGTAACACGGGGTTAATAATGCTTCCCACCCCACAGGAATGACCTTCCTCATATACCAATCAGCACCTAGTAAGTGCTCAACGGAATAAACACTAGGCTGCTGTTGACATTATAATTATCATTTTAAATGGCCATGCCCTAGAACATCCAGTGGATGTGCCATGATTTACTGAACCATGTCTGTGTTGCTGGACAATGAGGGGATCTGTAAATTTTTATTATAAATAACACTGTGATGATCTTGATGGCCTCACATCTACTTTATGTGACTGCTTCCAGCATCCAACAGAATGGCCAAGTTCTCCTCCTCAAGCGCACACTTGAGGACTCTATACACCTAGGTTGAGGAAAAGAAGGGTGAACATTTATTGATCACCCATGGTGTACCTAGTATCAGACCAGATACATGTACACTGGTCTCCCTTTATCTCATAAGTCTGTGAGAATATTCCCATTTTACAGGTGGGAAAAATTGAAGCTCAGGCAGAAAAAACCCACAAAGAAAATAACCTGCTCTCTATTAGCCAAGACTCTTAATTATGGTGTCATTTTTCTAAATATGGCACTTTTTAAAAGAAAGCAAACTAAAAAAACAAACAAAGCAAAACAAAACAAAAAACTCCTTTAGGGCTTTTAAAAGAAACCAACTCCACATGCCCTGCTCAGTGATCCTAAAAGGGACTTCTGGCTCTGACATTTGGTGAAGTTTCTAGCAATGAATTGAAACAAAGTGCTTTCGATTATTTTCCTTAAAGTTCTCAATTAATAAGAAAATAGAAGAGTGGGATAAGGAGTCAGGAAGCTTTCACCTGTAGTCCATATATTTGTGTACAGTGGAATATATTCATGCACTGAGCCAGAAAAATTCCCTCCCAAGGAAAGCAAGGAGTCTGGCCCCTGCTCGGTGTTTCTGAGGTTCTTTCTGAGGTCACCATGATCTCAGTGACTTCATGGGCCCCTCCTCTTTCATCCCAGGAGATGATCCCCCTTGACCCCATCCCCACCCACTGCCTCTATCACTTGCCCACCCCATAGTGGGTGGGCACCTTTTCCACCTAGGGCATGGTTTGAATCAGAAGTGTGGTCAACTCTAAGTCGGAAATGGAATAACAGCCAGCAAGAACTAATATTTACCAAGCATGTGTTCTGTGCCAGGCGCTCTGCTAAGTTTTCCACACATTCTCTCCTCTCCTCCTCTGAGGTAGGGAGTGCTGCCTACTTTGCCCCTTTCACAAGAGGAGCAAGCATTGGCCAGATCCCAGGAGATCCTGAATTTGGGCAGTCTAGCTCCAGAGCCTGCACCCTTGACCACCTCACTGGGTGCATGAGACTCAGAACTGAGACTGCAGTGCTACCCAGGATTTCAGGAAGCGTGCCCAGAGATGGTGCATGTAAGCGGGGCTGGGCCCTCCGGCAGCTTCTAGCAGGGCCTAGAGGGGAGGAGGAGCTGGTACCCAGATGGCTGGAACCCAGGGAGCAGGGGTGGTCTGATGTGCAGGGTGGAAAGTGTGTCAAAGGCACAGCTGAGGGTGAGGGTGTTACTAGAGGCCATGTTAGAAGGAGGGATGTAGGGCAAGTCAATAGAAGGAAAAGTTGATATGGGGAAAGCCCCTTGCCTAGTTTACTCTGAGAATGCCTGCAGCCAGGTAGGTCCCCCAGGCAGAGGACTGGGTGATTCTGCTCTAGAGAAACTCACCGGCCCCCAAAGAAACGCTCACGGACAGAACATTGCCATGTTAGGGCCTCCCAGTGTGCAGCCCACCTTAGCCACCTTCAGTGAAGCCCACCCTTCACTGATCACCCCCACAGAGCTCCCAGTCAGCTGTGTAGTGCTTCTCCCCTAAATGGAAACAGACCTCCAGCCTCAGCAGGTATCTGAAGGAAACAGAGACCAAAACAAGAGAAAAAAACACTGGGAGGAAATAGAGATGATGCAGGAAGCAGGAGATAACTTCCCAAAGTCACCGAAGTTAACATCTCAGAGAAGGGACCATCCTGTGATCTGGAAAGGCAATGAAAGGACCATTGGGAGAACAAAAAGAACTCTTGGAAACAATGTTTTAAAGTCACAGAAATGAATATTTCAGTAGGATTTGTAATGGAATAAACAGGTAGGATCTGGCTGCTGAATGGGTGTTTGGGGAAGGACTAGAAGAGGCTTCTGGGTTTGAGTAAGTAGGGCTGGGCAGAGTCCATATTTGTTGAGCTGGAAGCTCTGGAGAAAAAGCAGATTAGGGAGACCAGTAATGGGTTCATTTCACATAAGTTGGGCTGGAGGGAGACCCACCAGCAAAGAAACAGAGGGTTGTAACCCAGTGAGAAGAAGCACTTGCTCTCAGAGGTTGGAACCTGGCACTTCATAGGGCACCTCTACCTCAGCCAGCTTTTTTCAAAGGGAAACCCCCAACCCGGCCACTAAGATGCTTGTTAACAATACAGATTCCCAGGCCTGCCAGATCAAAGCCCTGGAGGGCAGGATCGTGCATTTCAGCAAGCTCCCCTGGAGTCTGATATAGACCAAAGTTTGAGACCCCATGATCTCAGGAGTGGGTGATAGACAGTGACCCAGGGAAGAAATGGAGAAGTCAGGATAAAGGGCGCCAAGAGGAAACAGAGGTGGGTTTAAATCCAGGAGGACACTCATGTGGTACACTCTGCCATCCTAGAGCAGAATGGTGAAATTATTACTAATTTCAAAATAGCAACAGCTCTTCGGTATTCAGCAGCAAAATCACTGATTCAGGAAGCAATTAACATAGACATTCAATCAATTATTCATTGCATTACTAATGTGTAGCAGTAATCAAATTGGCCTTTTAATATGTATTTTTTCTTTTAATTAACCCTGTCCAAAACTGAAGTAAAGATCCCATGCAGAAATGTATTCAGTTTAATTAAAAAAAGGAGGGGGGGATCATTTTATTTCATCACTGTGTCAAAGGAAACTGCAAGTGGGAATTGCTTTTTGTGTTGGTTGATGTCTTGCTCACATGGTTTGAGATGCACCAGGATTCCCCAAATCCTGTCTGCAGGTGCCTAAGATTTCACCATTAGTAATTAGACAATGCCTGTCTATGACAGAATAGAAGGAGCACTGGACTAGGAGTCAAGAGACCTAGCTTCAGGGCACCTGGGTGGCTCAGTTGGTTCAGCGACTGCCTTCGGCTCAGGTCATGATCCCGGAGTCCCGGGATCGAGTCCCACATCGGGCTCCCTGCTCAGCAGGGAGTCTGCTTCTCCCTCTGACCTTCCCCCCTCTCATACTCTCTCTCTCTCTCTCATTCTCTCTCTCAAATAAATAAATAAATAAAATCTTTAAAAAAAAAAGAAACCATATTTAAAAAAAAAAAAGAGAGACCTAGCTTCAGTTTTAGATCTGCTACAAAGTAACTAAGTGACCTTGAGGTTGCATCTCTGAGCCTCAGTTTCTCCCAATGAGGGGACCGAAGTTAAACACTGCTAAACATTATTGTCCTTATGTCACTGCTGCGAATGCCATCCAGCCAGTTAGTGTGCATGAGTTGATGCCCCTTCTTTTAGGAAGTGAGCAGAGAGAGATCAGGCATAGTCACTCCAGAGCCATTCACCTGGGGGCCTTCACTGATCACTTCTTGTAGAGTTGTTGGAGAGCAGTTTCACCACACACTTCCCCCTGCCTTCTAATACTGGCTAACATTTCTCAGGCACTGCCTATGTACCAAACACTAAGTGTTTTGTTTGTGTGGTTTTCTTTTTTACTGTGGTAAAATATACATAGCATCCAATTTACCATTTTAACCATGTTTAAGTGTAAAGTTCAGGGACATAAAGGATGCTCCCGCTGTTGTGCAACCACGACTACCATCCATCTCCAGAAATTTTTCATCTTCCCAAACTGAAACTCTTAGCTGGATTTTTATGTGGATTATTTTCATTGCATCCTCACTACAATACTGTGAGATAGTCTATTGCCATCCTTGTGTATCAGTTAACTGTGGCGGTGTAAATGATGCTGTGTAACAAAAAAACCACAACTCCTCAGCCGGATACAGTAACAAGCACTTCTTCAATTCATGAGTCTGCAGGTGGGCAAGGATTAGCTGATCCAGGCTGCCTCTGTTCGAGCCTCTGCCTGGAAGCAGCAAATTCCTTGAGGGGAATGTTCTTCTCATGGTGATGGCAGAGGCACAAGGGGACATATGGAAACCTGCAGCACCTCTTAAGGTCTAGATTCCAAGTGGCACACCTTGTTCTATTGGCCAAAGTGAGTTACATGGTCACATGCAAAGCCAGGGGCAGGGAAACTGACTGCACTCCTTGAATGAGAGTAACTGCAAAGTCACTGAGCAAAAAGCTAAATTCAGGGCAAGCTCAAGATTGAGGGCCAATTATATGATCTTCCATAACTCTGCTGTAGGAATAACTAATTCCTACCTCACAAGATTGTTTAAGGATTAGCTAGGAGGCCATGGGAAGTCATACAAGACACTGCTGGGTGCAGAGGTGGAGCCCCACCATGCTCATTTCCTTTAGGTAAGGGTTAATCCAGAGTTTCAGTAAAGGTGCCACCCCACCACCACAGTGATCTCAGCTTTCTTCAACAGTTTACAACTCCATCCAAAGCTTTTAACATGGAATTCAGTGCTTCTGGGAGCTGAGCTTGAATGGCCTGGCCAAGTTTATCTGATTCCCCTCCTTCCAGGCCCCCACATCTTGCCAGACTCTTGGCCACACACTCATGTCCATTCCTTTGCTCATGTGGACTTTGTGGAAACCACCCAGGCCTCTGCGTCTATGTCAGGGTCCCTCCTCCACGCCATCTGCCCCTAGAGACTCTAGGCAGAGAGCCTTGTGTGGCACAGCTGGCTCTCATAGCCCATGGGGCCCGAGGCCACAGGTCACCCGCCCCGTTCCCTGGTATTCCTGCTGCTGGTCTTGTCCCGGTGACCACTGGGCAGCCCTCCTGCCCTTGGGCAAGGGCCTTCCCCAGCTTCTGCCCGTCTCAGAGGGCCTGCCTGGAAAACCCCAGGATGATGGTATTGACCCTATGGGAATAGTCTTCTCCTTTTCACTTGGGATAACCACAACGTGCAGAACTGCCAGAATGCCTTCCCCTCCTTGACCCCCAGAGTTTCAGACTGGGCTCTTGGAGCAACTGAAACATGGAGAAAATTCTCTCTTTTCATTTAGGACCTGGGATAGATGAAAAGAATGAAGTAGGCCAGCTCACTGACCCAGAATTTTATATTTAAACCCAGCTTTCCATATATGCCTCAGTAATCACAGTGAGAATTTATCTTCACTAAGGACCAGGGAGCAGGGTGGGCTCAGGTGGGCAAAGTGGGCCTCTCTGGCATGATGAAGGAAGGGACCTTTCGGGTACAAGCCAAGATGGTAAGATACTGAGGGTCTGAGAAGTCATGGGGAAAGCAGTCTGTCCTTGAAGGGGGCAGGAAACCCTTGACTCTCAGCCAATGAAGCACTGGGCTGGATTCCAATGGGGGCCAACCAGTGCCAGTTCATTGTTCAATATGCCAGGGGGTTTCCAAGTAATTCTCTCCACCAAGAAGCCAGACTTTGTGTTCACATAATTTTGGCCAGAGAACGTGAGGGATCTACCTTCTTAGTTTTGCCTTAATGATGGGGGAAAATCAGTTGGGTAAATGACAACCATTTCATTCTTCTGGTGGGATAACTAGGGCCCCTTGCAGCTCCAGCCCAGCCTGCTGGGAATACGCTGATTCCTTAAATCACAAACAACGGACCAAGTTGACCTCATGGCTAGGCAGAGTGGGTGGTCACCTTAATGATGTGACTCGAGGGGTGCCAGGAAGCTCCCCTTGCTGAAAATCCCTCCCACTCATCCAGTTGCTACTGCCTACGGTTTCACCATTATCACCTTAATCATCAATTCTAAAATGTCAGATTGTAATTAGCTTTGGAATCTGTCTAGTTCAGTGTCCTGGATCAAAGTGCTCTTTGAGGATAATACCTGAACAGGCCCCTTATTTTAGAGTGAATTAGTGGCAAAGCAGAGTTAGAGTCGAGTGGATGAGAGTCTCAGTCCAATGCTGAATTCCCAACATCAGTGTATCTCTAACTCTGCTGTACATCTCAGCCTCCTAAGGATTAAAATGAATATTCTGGGTCAGTAGGTTTGGGGTGTGGCCTGCATTTCTAACATTCATTCAATGGCAAATGCTCTTTCATTCAATCCTCATGACAATCCTGGGAGGAATGTCAATATCCACATTTTATAAATGAGAAAATTGAGGCTCAGAGAGTTAGGTAATGTGGCACACAGAACAACAGCCCCCAAAGATGTCAACACTCGAATCCCTGGAACCTGTCAATATATTACTTTACATGGCCACAGATACTTTGCAGGTGAGATTAAGAAGGAATTTGAGATGGGATGATTACCCTGGATTATCCAAGTGGGCCCAATCTAATCACAGGAGTCCTTAAAAGTAGAGAAACTTTCCTAGGTATGGTCAGAGAAAGCTGTGATGATGGAAAGAGGGTCAGAGAGATGTGACCCTTGCTGGCTTTGATGAAGATGGAGAAAGGGGAAATGATCCAAGGAATGCAGACTGCCTCTAAAAGCTGAAAAAGGCAAGAAAATTGATTCACTTCTAGTGCCTCCAGAGAAAAATGCAGTCCTGCCGACACCTTGATTTGAGCCCAATGAGACCTGTGTTAGAATTTGACCTACAGAATTATGAGATAGTACCTTTGTGTCATTTGAAGCCACTAGGTTTGTGGCACTTTGTTATGACAGCAACAGAAAAAAAAACGTAGATCTTTGTGCCTAGAGTGGGTCATTGCTTTAACAAATAAGGTGGAGTGGCTTTGGAACTGAGCAGTGGGCAGAGGCTGGAAGAATTTTGAGAAGTATGATAGAAAAACCCTAGGTCTCCTTGAATATGTTGTTAGTAGAAATGGTTATTAACAAATTGGTTAGTGATGACTCAGAAGGAAATGAGGAGCATCACCAACAAACTGTGGGTTGAGATAGGGGCATTAAAGACATTGCCAGTGGGGGACACCTGTCTGGCTCAGTTAGAAGAGCACATGACTCTTGATCTTGGGGTCATGAGCTTGAGCCCCACATGGAGTGTAGAGATTACTAAAATAAATTTTAAAACTTTTAAAAAGGATGGGTGCCTGGGTGGCTCAATCAGTTAAGCGGCCAACTCTTGGCTTCAGCTCAAGTAGTGATCTCAGGGTCATGAGATTGAGCCCTGCATCAGGCTCTGTGCTCAGTGCAGTCTGCTTGAGATTCTCTCCCTTTCCCTCTGCCCCCCATGCTCTCTCTTGTGCTCTCTCTCTCTCTAAAATAAATAAATCAATCATTAAAAATAAAATAAAAAGTGAGAGCTCAGGAGGAAATGAGGATCATGTTACCAGAAACTAGAAAGAATGGCATCCTTGTTATGTGGGAACAGATATCATGACAGGATTGTGAAAGCAGAACTTGTAAATGATGAATGTGGATATTTAGCTGAGATATCCAAACAACATGTTGGAGGTATGGCCTATAGGGATCTTCTGCTACTTATAGAAAAATATGAGCAGAAAGAGATAAACTTGAAGGAAGAACTGTTACACAAAAAGGAAGCAGGACCTGATAAATGGGCAGTTCTCTACCTATCTCACTGGGAAAAGATGCTGAAATTAAAACGTTTGCTGTCAGGAGATCATGCTCTAGAGAAAAGGCTGAGTGTGCAGCTCTACACCTTTCTGCTAATACCTTAGAAAGATCAAAAGTTCAAAGTATTCAGTCACACAAAAGGCTCTTTGAAGAGATGAAAGGTGTGAGTCACAGATGCTCTCAATCAAACCCCAGAGTATCTCAGAAGCTTAATGGTGTGCTTGCTCAGCCACCTCAGCAAATGCCAAAATTAAGAGATTATCTAGGAAAAATATGTGGATGAGGCTTTTATCTAATGGAGTGAGTTCCCATGACGTAACAGGAGACCCACAGTGTTCTTGAGAATGTTACACTGGCAGAAATACTGCCAACTTGGCCTGAAAGACAGTATGAAATGAAGTAGACTGTCAGATCCCAAAAATTCTACTGACAGGACACAAGCTGGTAAAACCACTCTTCAGCAAACACCTGCTACCTTTCATGAGGAAAGAAGGAGGACTAAGAGGGTGGAGTGGCAAACCCATTGGACAAAGCCCTGAGCCACAGAGGATTATTCCCAGACATTGAGACCTAATGGAATTTGCCTGGCTGGATTTCAAAATTGCTTAGGACCAGTGACTCTTCTTTCCCTTCCATTCCTATTGTTTTGAACAGGAATGTCTATAACTGTTATCTTATGTCTCATCATCATATTTAGGGAACATATAACTTGTTTCTGGAATTGTGCCCCACGATGGATTTTACGCAGAGCCCCACCCCAATTTATGTGATTTAGCTGATGACATTTGAGACTTTGGAGCTGATGAGCTTGAGATGAGATTTTGAACTTCAAGTTGATGCTGTCCAGGATGAGAATTTGGGGCAACACGGGATGGAGTGAATGTATTTTGCATGTGGGATGGACACAAATCTCAATGGGCCACAAGGCAACCTGTTGTAGACAAAATAATGGTCCCTAAATCCACATCCTATTCCGCAGAACCTGTGACTATATTACCTCACATGGCAAAAGAGACTTTACAAATGTGACTAAGGTTAAGGAACTTGAAGTGAGAGATTATTCTGGATTATCCAGGTGGCCCCAATCTAATTACATGAGTCCCTTAAAAGTAGAGAACCTTTCCTGGCTGTGTCAGAGAGAGCTGTGATGATGGAAAGAGAGTCAGAGAGAGGTGACATTTGCTAGCTTTGAAGATGGAAGAAGGGAGCATTGGCCAAGGAATGCAGACCACCTCTAGAAGCTGGAAAAAGCAAAAAAACAGATTTTCCCCTAGAGCCTCCAGAGAAGAACACAGCCCTGCCAACACCTTGCTTTTAGCCCATTAAGACCCATGGGGGAATTCTGACCTACAGAACTACAGGATGATAAATTTGCATTGTTTTAAAGCCACTAAATTTGTAGTAGTTTGTTATGGTAGCAATAGAAAACTAATACAAGCAACTTTCCCAAAATGGCACAATTTGCATAATGATGGTACCAAACTTGGGTCCCTTTGATCCCTGTGTTTCTGTTCTTTCCCCCCATAATGAGCTACCTCTTGGTGGAAGTTATCACTGACCTCTTTCCATAGGGCCTCCTATTTTAATTGTAAATGCTCCTGGACAAGTAACCCACAGAGTGCTGGATCTGACTGGATTTTAGACTGTAAACAACAGAGATTGAGCTTAGATGATTTTGGCAGAAAAATTAATTCAAAGCACATCGGGCCTTTGTAGGAACTTTCAGCAAAGACAGGGGACCAGCCTCAGGGCTGCTTGACCAGAATTGAGGCCTAAACTCTTCCTTGGAACCAGACTGGGGAAGACCCCATTCCTCCAGTCACTGCCTGTGTACTCAATAATTCCTAATGCCAAGTCTGGGGTGCTGCATCTGGTCACATGTCTGACTCTGCGCAGTAAAGGCAGTGGATCAGCACACACATTTTCAGTTTCTTGAGTGGGAAGGTGGGCTCTGAGTCCACAAGGTGGGAAGCTACTCAGATAGAGGAAGGGGTTCAGACACCAGGCCAAAGTAAATGACAAGTATCCCAGGGACAATGTGATGGACAAGGCTAGATATTAAACATTCTTCGTATGGTCCAGATTAGCCATACAGTGGCTCCCAATAGGCTACAAGGTTAGCTCCCCAATTTCATTTCCTCTCTTTCTCCTTCTAGAAATTCTCCAAAGTCCTTTGGCCAACCAAGTGCCCCAGTCTGTGTTCATAGGTAGAGGCAGCCCCAGGAGATATAATGAATAGTCTGTGCTCTCAACCCTACCAGCCTGGAGTTTTGCCTACCCTTGGAAGGACCCTTCTCTTCTTGGGCCTCACATCGTCCACTGTCACCCAAAGGCCTGAGCCTCTTCCAGTTCAAACACTCCTCGAGGCTCTGAATGGCTCAGCTTAACAGTTTTCCTTGAATTCACTCACTTCCATCACTTAACTATTATCCTTAGCTTTGTCATAAGGAATAATATCCAGGAGGCCAAGTTTTATTTTCTAGTTACTTATTTTTTTCTGGTTTGTAAAAATAATTCATAATTACTAAAATAAGAACAACTGTTGGGGTGCCCTCTAAAAGCATCTGCACCACTCTTTGCGAAGGGAAAGGAGTCAAGTCCTATTTCTATCACCTCCTCACCTGGGACCCAGGGCAAGCCACCTCCTCCCTCCAGACGTCAGTCTCCCAGCCTGCAAAATAGGGTGCATTCTTCCAAGTAGGGTGTGAGTGAGGAATGGAACAATGAAAATATATCACCTGTGCAACCAGGACAGCACCTTGCGCATAGTAGGTGCTCAATAAAGAGTAGCTTTTATTTTCATAATTGTCACCTTTGTCACTATTAATCTTGGGTGGAGTGTGGGTTTTGGAGCTACATAAGGATTTGATATCTGGCTCTGATGTTCCCTGAGCGTGAGCTCCCGTAACTCAGAAGAAACTCTGAGCCAGAGTTTCTTCATCTGAAGAAAGAGGACATCGATGCCTCATCACAGAGGTAACTGGAGGCAACGAACAGGAGGCTCTGCCGAGATAGGAAAGACTCTGCAAATAGAGGTGGCCGTAGCTATATTTGGCCTGATTGGTTTTTTTTTTTGTTGTTGTTGTTGTTGTTTTTAAAGATTTTATTTATTTATTTGACAGAGAGAGAGCGCAGAAGTAGGCAGAGCGGCAGGCAGAGGGAGAGGGAGAAGCAGGCTCCTCGATGAGCAAGGAGCCTGACGTGGGACTCGATCCCAGGACCCTGGGATCATGACCTGAGCCGAAGGCAGCTGCTTAACTGACTGAGCCACCCAGGCTCCCCTGGCCTGATTGTTTATTCCTGTTGTTGGTAAATCTTCCCCCCCCCCCCCCCCGCCACGACACTGGTCAGCTGGTAGGTTTTTAGTTTGCTTGTCTATTGTTCAAACAAAAATGAGGCAGGGAAAATGGAAAATGGAAAACCAAGGCTATGTATCTGCATTCGGAACAGCAGGAACCACACAAATGCAAAGAGATTGTTTTAGGGCTTGGAAAGAACGGCCAAGGCTGGGAATGTGTTCTGAGAATCATTTGGGCAGCTATTAGAGGATGTTGCCTGATCTTATCAGGGAAGTCACGCATGATTCTCAAACCAAACAGGAGGCAATGGCTCCCCGAGGCCTTGCTTCCAAAAGGATGTTTCTGAGAAGTGGGAGCCAAAAATAGCCGGTTGTAAACTGATTGTTCAACCATCAGAACTGAGGTGTGGGAGGCAAACGTCCCCTGAGTTCCAGCCACCTGAACCTGTGTCTCTTTAGATCTAGGAAATTTTAGGCTCTCTCTGAGCTTTTTCTTCCTTTGAATGTCAAGTGTGTGGATTTCACACCATAAGCCGCCCTTATCTCCTGATTGTTCCAGAGGCCTGGAAAGCCCGGCCTGCTTTGAATGTCTCCGGACATGCATGCTTTTGGAGTGTGGGCAGAGGAAAGGTGGGAACGGGCTGGCTTAGCTCCGGTAGCGTGGTCCAGGAAAGCAAGCACCCACCACCCTTCCCAGTCTCCCCTCTGTGGGCTGCACAAAGGCAAGAAGGCTGTTTATCATTCAGCCAGAGCTCTGCACCTGCACCATTGGGGCCATGGCCCAAGCCTTGGGCCCCCAACCCCCCACAGAGGGCCAAGCCCACCCTCCTTGGTTCTCCATGACCCCCTGAGGGGCAGAGCCTGGCCCCAGCAAAAAAGGGCCTCTTCATCTTGCCTTCTGGTTCACCTGGGGAGCAGGGGTCCATTTTTGGAGGTGGCCAAACAGGAGATAGTGTCTTAGCCCTTCTCAGAAGGCAGTTAATGCTCCTCTCCTTCACACAATCCACCCCCCCCCCCCCACTGACCCTACAGGTACAGTCTGACAGCTCATTGATTCTTGCCAGGAACCCAGAAACCATTCATTCATTCCCTGAGCACCTACCAGGTGCCAGGGATAAAACGCAGTCTGGGCCTGCAGGGTGGGTCCAGTCTGGTCATTGTTTTCTATCACCAGGTACCATGCCCCAAGCCCAGCACATATTCCTCATATTCGTAATAATAACAATAATATAGCTAACATTTAATGGGGGCTTGCTCGGGCTGAAGCACCTCTGCAAAGATGTTGAATGAGTTTTCTCAGGAAAATCTCACATCAATCTTGTAAAGCAGCCCCTGTAGTCATCTGCATTTTTCAGGTGAGGAAACAGACCCAGAGAAGTCATGCATCTTGCCTGAGGCCACATAGCTGATAAGCGGGGCTATTGAATTACAAAGCCAGGCTGGTGGGTTCCTGGGCCTTCTCCCACCTCTGGGCCTCCTCTGTCAGCAAGAAAAAAATTAGGATTAGCAAATGTGCATTTGATCAGACCTCCTCCTAACATAGGAAATGTTATTATTCCGTTTGGTGATTCTAGAAACTGAGGCTCAGAGAGGTCAAGACTGCCACGAGGTCACCCAGCTGAGACTGGCTTCGGGACTTCCAGTTGCAAACCTACTTTTGCTGCAGTACATGGCCCATAAATTCCAAAAGGGCATTTTGTACTTCAGTGGACTTTGATCGGCTGTGGCTAAGATGAAGTCTTAGGTGGCAGAATAAACCTTGGGTCCCTGGCCCTGTCAGACTCCAGCTGGGAGGAACCAGCGTGGAAGGAGGGGGCTCAGTCTGGCTGTGAGGGGGCAGTGGGTCTGGGTTGTCACAATGCCGGGGAGCTGTTGGCATTTGTGGGTGAAGATCAGGGGTGTTCTAGACGGTGCACATCGAAGACCTGTCCTGAGTCTGACACAGCGTTGAATGTCTTATTGGACATTCAGGGCAGAGAAAATTCCGTTTGTTCATGTCTAAGCCAGAACCTCACTCTGGGCTACATATTGACACTTAATATATGCTGGAATTTCCAGCAATGAAACTACCAAGTAAATCAGGGGAAAGCTGCACTTCATTTTGTTCATAACTTCACCAAGAACTGTCCCCTTTTTCAAACTCCAGGCCAGTAACATCACCCATGGTATTTGAGCTATCGATACAGCAGCCCTGTAGCCTCTTCCTTAGTAGCTATCACATTTCCAGTGATTCAGTGTATATCTATGAATATATTTATTTAGCCCTCACTGCAAAATGTAAAAGAAGAGTTGACAGTTCTCAGTTGAACGTTATCTTCTCATCCAAATTTTTCATCCCAAGTAGGACCCGTCATCTCACTGCTTCATTATGTCTTCTGGTGTCACCCTGCTCAGGCAGGGCAACGTGGAAATGTCCGTTGTGTTGTTATAAATGAATTTCCTTTCATTTCTCCTCTCTATCACAGTGGGAATGTTATAGCCCTCTTTGTAGTTATGTGTATTGGTAGGTTATGTTACCTATGAATTTGCTTTCTAGATAGTAAAAGGGGTACTGGATAAGGCGGGACCAAGAACCGCTGGTCTAGAGGACGGAAATGGGACTGTGGGTGCTGACCTGCCCCTTATCAGCTGGGACCTGAGATATAAGCATGAACATGAACTTTTAGTCCAGACCTCTGAAGTCATCTGTTTAACTTGGTTCTCCCACTGAACTAGCAGGTGAAACAGTAGGTGTTGACAGATAATGAATAATGGGCATTTGGGTGGACAGACAAGTGGGTGGACGGATGGATGGGCAGGTGGGTGCACAGACAGAGAGGTGAGTAGATGGATAGACATGGTAGGTGGACAAACAGATGAGTGGGTGGGTGATGGATGGATGGATAAGAGTGTAAGTGGACAAATGGGCAGATGAATGGGTGGGTAGGTGCACAGACAGACATGGTGAGCCGATAACTGACAGATAGACAGACACATTAAGGGGATGGTCACAGATGGATGGGTGGATGGATGAACAGATAGGAAAGTGGGTGGGTGGATGGACAGGTGTGTGGGTGGTTAGGTGGAAGGATGGATGGATGAAATGAGGGAAGGTGAAAGGTGAGGCACAGAGGGGTTTACTCACTTGGACAAGGTCACACAGGTAGACTGTAGGATTGGAACACATGCAGTCTGACTCCAGAGCCCATTCTCTTAATCACTACATTACATTTGATGAAATAATTTGCCCAGATCACCAGCTAGGAATAGGCGAAGCCAAGATTTGAACCCAGGTCTGTCTAAATCATTACTACCCCACTGGGCTGAAACTGGAGAAGAATATCGGGGACCAGTTGTGAATGCCACAGGCGCCTGGACCTCATCCTCAGGCAACCAGGGGCTGGTAAAGGATATTGTTTAAGGCTGGCAATTACACCATCAGTTCTGAGTTTAGAAAGACAATTCACACAGCAATGTATTGGCCAGGTTTTAGGGAAGCCCACCCAACAGGCCATGTGGAGGCAATTACAAAATGAAAAGTCTTTCACTCTAGAAGCTGGGTGCAGCAGGGTTGGGGGAGGGAATGTTTTAGGAGAAGAGGGCAATAAGATAAGCCTAGACCCAAGGTTGAGTGGAAGGCAGAAGGATGTTGGCAAAACATGCCCCACATCGTGGAGGAGAGAGGGAGGGGCTATTGGCCTAACAGCCCATTCGTGGGGCCAACTTAGCTCAGGTGTGGGCCTGGAGGTGCAGGAGGCCAATAGGAGCAACAGAAGCCACTCCAGGTACTTTAGACAGAGGGAACTTAATGCAGGGAGTTGGTTTCATGGTGATAGAAGAACTGAAGCCACTTAAAGGACAGAGAGGCAACCCAGGGATTAGCAATAGCAAAAAAGTTGCTGCCACTCCATGGGTGTTTTTAATCAGCCCTTAAGAGTTTGGTGAGCATGGTGAGCATGAGTCTATTCCAAACGGACAAATCCATTTGGCCCTAGCTGGCAGGGTCAAGATTGTAAGCCTCAGAGCCGGGGCTGGATTTAGAATGGAGATCTGGCTATATCCTTGGCAATTCCTTCTCACCAGGGTTTGGGGGAAGTTTCCAGAGTGGCAGCCCTACAGAATCATATTCCCTGTGGGGCTTGTGTGTCATTTCCTATAACTGCTGCTTACCTCCCTCTACCCATTCCTGACTTTCCACCTGCCCCTGCCTTACCATATCTCCCCTGTCCAGGAGACAGGACTGATTAGCCTCCAGGTATATGAAGGACCACGATGGTGAGAAGTGTGGGCTTGTTTGCTGTGGCTTCCATGCTTGGAACTGGCCTTCACAGGTGGAAGTCAAAGCATAAGCACACCAGTGGCAACTGGACTTAACACGGGGATCGTTTCATAATATATAAAAATATCAAATCACTATGACATACACCTGAAATGAACAGGGTGTAGTATGTCAAGTATATTTCAGTTAAAAAAAAATAAGAATAGTGACCTCTATAGCCTACCCTATCAATAAAATCCCTCTGTGTTCTTTTTTTAAGAAGCATAAACAGACTTGGTTCTAAATTTGCCTCCACTACTTAGGAGTTGTGTGTCCTTGAACAAATTGCTTAGCCTCTCTGAGCTTCAGTTTCCTCGTTTGCAAAATGAGAATGCTAATACTACCCTTGGAGAATTGTTTGCAGGGATTAAGTGAGATAATCATACCAAGGCGGCTGACACAGTGGCCTGGTTTTTTTCATTCGTTGTTATTAATGATCCTCTGGTTTCAGGGAGGCAAATTTCAGTATAATGAAAAGATTTCCAAGCAGTCTGAGCCAGCCAATGTAGAAAGGCTGCCTTCGTAGATGGTGAACTCCCTTTTACAAAAGGTGTGCAAGTGAAAGCCCGATAATCACTTATCAAGGTCCAGAAATCTCCTAGAGACAGAGGGAGTTTGTCCTGGATGCCCTGTGAGGTCCCTGCCACGCCTGTATTTCCTGAATCCTGTCAGGACAACCTGGGGGGACCTCCCAGGTCCAAGGAGGCTTTAATTCTCAGACTTTGCATGGTCAACCCCAAAACAGCAATGCTTGGGCATCTCGCCTATGAGAGTAGAAGGGGGGAAGCCACATAAGATGGCCACCCAAACAGTGAGGGTCAGAGTAACTCCATGGGGGCGTAATTGGATTACTGGTTTATCAGGATGTAGTGTGGAAGAGTGGTTTAGACTCCAGATCCCGGGGTGAGGCAAAACTGAGCCTTAGCCCTGATGTAGCCATCCCTAAGCAGTTGACATTGCAAAAATTACTTAACCTCTCCGGATTCAGTGTCTCCATCTATAAAGTGGTAGATGACTATCTCTTCCTCATGAGTTGATGTGAGATTTGGATGAAATTGTTCTTGGCTTCATGTTGAGCCATAGCCAATACTCAATATAAGATGCTTGTATCATTACTACTCTAACAATCAAAAGAAAAGAAAAGTATTTGCACCAGCCTTTTGTACAGTGCAACAACATAGAAGAGGAATGAACTAGAAAATCAGAAAATAATGGTAGGAAGATAAGATGGAAGCATTGGAAGGTTAGTTCACAGCACGTACACCTCATATTTGGTTTTGGGTTTACCAGAAGCCAAAGCAGAGGGAAACCAGGTTTATTATGCATACACATGTAATGGCAGCCATACCTAATGCAAAAAAAAAGCATATTCATTATAGAATGTATGGATGGGTATTCCATAATTTATTTAATTAATCTGCGATGATGGGTATTTGGTTTTTTCCAATTTTTCTCTGTCAGAAACTGTTACAATGAATATCCTAGTACCCACACGTTTGACTGATTCTTATTTATCTCACACTGGTACCAATTCAATGACCACGCTGAACCACAGACCTTCCTACTCTTCCTGAAGGGAGAAGACAGATTAGATGGGACTGGGGTTCCTAAAAAGAGATTAGGGACTGGAGATTGAGAAGGGCTTGGGGCGGGAGAGGGCAAGAGATGACCCAGGGAATCAGACATCCAGCCGTTGTTGCCTGCTGGGTCTTCCCTCCTTCCCCAAGGCCCAGCAGGAGAGGTTCTATGGACTGGAAAGGAAAATGGGGCAGCACCCCTACTGCAGTGGGGGAAGCTCATCATGAGATCATATGAGGCAGGAGAATGAGAACAGCATCTCACTCTGCCACCCACGCTCCGGCTCATGCCTAACCCCTCAGCCATGCCAAACGACTCACCATCCCCGTCACATGCCTCCGCTCCTGCTGTCCCTCCAGCCTGAAACACCCTCTCATGGGTGCTGGTCCCTGGTAGACATCCCAAGATATGGCTCAAATGATCTTTCTTCCATAAAGACTTCTGTCCCCAGCACTCAAGCACTCAAGAGTATTATAGTACCTCCCAGGATGTAGTGTTAGGACTGTTGATGTGTTGGTGAACCTCACCCACTCACCCACCCCAGATTCTGAGTTCCCTGAGAGTGGGGATGTCGTTTTGTTTAGCCTTTCATGAAAACATGTTCTAGAAATGAACAAGGGTGCAGCTTTTCTGTGAGATGCTCCTGGAGAGTCAGGATGGCTTGACAGTTAAATGCAGCAACTTTACAGTCAGAAAGGGCTCATATTGCGACTCGGCCACTCGCTATCTGTGTGACCTCAGGCAGGTCACTTCACCTCTCCGAGCCTCAGCTTCTTCATCTGTAAAAATGGGGTTAGTGATACTACCAGCTGACATGTTCTGATCATGTGCCAGACACTACAGATATTTGCTTATATAAATGTCAGGAGGCTCCTGGTGAGTTAACCACTATGATGCCATACAACACTTAGCACGTAGGACATGAAAGGCAGTCACTGCCATGCCCCACTCTGGCCAGGCTCTGTAGACCAGCTGACTTCTCCCTGTCACTCGTTCACCCTATCAGCTGAGCACCGACTCTATGCTGGGCGCAGCCTTAGGCTCTGAGGTTATAGCTGTACACAGGACAAATGCTCTCTGCTCCCAGGAGCTCTCAGCCTAGTGAGGGAGACAAGAATCAAAGAAATCATCACACCGATAACTGCACAATTTCCATGTCAGGTAAGCACTATGGGAGATGTGTATAGTATGCTATGTGAGCACAGTGGAACCTGGATGATCAGACAGATTCGTAAGAAAGTGGGACGCCTGGGTGGCTCAGTTGGTTAAGTGTCTGCCTTCAGCTCAGGTTATGATGCCAGGGTCCTGGTTGGGGGGTGGGGCAGGGTGGGAGCTTGCAGAGATTCTGCAGAACTCACGGGCTTCTCAAGATCCAGCCTGGGCTCGATCTGGAAGAACCTTCAAGGAGGCACCAGGCCCTCAAATGACATCCCATGGGGGCTCAGAGGATGAGTCCCGGGACGATTGAGTCCCGCATCGGGCTCCCTGCTTGGCAGGGAGCCTGCGTCTCCCTCTGCCTGCTGCTCCCCCGGCTTGTGCTCGCTCTCCTTCTCTCTCTCTCTCTCTCTCTCTCTGGCAAATAAATAAATAAAATATTTAAAAAGAAAAAAAAGATTTGTCAGGAAGAAAGCAGGGCACAATTGGTCCAGGCAGAGGAGGCAGTATGTGCAAAGGCCCTGAGGTGGGAGTCGTTCTTGTGCACTGGGGACACTGAAGGAAGGCCAGTGTGGTTGGAGCCTTGAGACCAGGAAATGGTGCTATGAGGAGGGAGGGTAGGGACCTGCAGGACCTCTGTGAAGTTTGAACTTTACCCTAACTGCAGGAAAGCCAGGGAAAGATTGGAGCTTCCTGTGAAAGAATCCAGCTTCTAGAAGACCCTTCTATTTCAGAGTGGACTATAGGGGGCAAGAGTGGAAGCTGAGAGATCAGGTGGAAGGTACAGCATTTGTCCAGACACACAGTGCTGGGGGACTGATGAGGTTGGTGACCATGTATGGGAGGGGGCATAGCAGTAAGAGAGGGGTAATTTGCAGGATTGGGCAGTGGGCCAAGTGGGAGTGGGTAAGGGTTGGCAGGCAGCAGTTGACTGGCTAGGGAAGCCATATCCTGAGACAGGGAAGACTGGAGGAGGAGCAGGCTGGAGAGAAGGACGGGCCTCAGTTGGGGCCATGGGAGGTTGGCGGTGCTTTCCAGCTGGGAAAGCCTGGCACCTGGAAGGGCTGGCCATGGGGAAGTTCCTTTGGTTTTCCGAATGCCTCAGAGAGCCTAGGTGAGACACCACAGGTGGCCATCCCCTCTCTTGAACTCCTGCCACACCACATCCCTGAGGAGGACAGGTCCTGGCTCTCCCAGCCACTGCCGGAAGTTTTGAGGGTTCCCACCACAGAGCGCCCACTCCTGAGGCCCACACATTTGGGTCTGCCTGTGACACCTCGTTAATAAGGGCGTCCACCGCACAGTGGTTTTCCCTGGTTTCTTCGGAAGCCCAGCTGCTGCCTTTGAGTTGCTCCCATCTCATTATCCCCGGAGTTTCTACTTCCTTTTGTGAAAATTTAATTGCCTGCTAGATTTGAAAGGGCCTAGACCAGCTGTTCAGGTGTGGGAAGTCAGAGCTAAACGCACCCTGATCAAAGGCTTGGAGACGCCGGGGGCCGTTCTTACCGGCAGCCCCTCAAAATCGGAGCAACTTGACTCCTCCCACAATGGAAACCAAATTGCTCAGCATGGACACTTGAAAGGAAGAGTGTTAAGCGATTCCCAGCATTTGAACTGCCTGCGATATCTCTAAATCATTTTGCTTTGGAAATAGAATACCTGGGACTCGTCCTCTGAGCCCCCCATGGGATGTCATTTGCGTGCCTGGTGCCTCCTTGAAGGTTCTTCCAGATCGAGCCCAGGCTGGATCTTGAGAAGCCCGTGAGTTCTGCAGAATCTCTGCAAGCTCCCACCCCGCCCCACCGCCCCCCCACCAGATCTTGGAGAGCAGGATTGGAAGTCTGAGGACCTGGGTGCAAGCCCCAGCATCCCAGGTTGGGCGACCTCGTTGGTGTCTGTCTGTGCCCTGGAGATGCTCATCTGTAAAATGGGCTGAGAACTTTGCCATCTACCTCACTAGGATCTTGAGAGGCCTCAATAAGATGCAGTGTGGGGAGGTGTTTGTAAACAAAAGCATCACACCCGTCAATGGTTACTGTTGTTTGACACGACTCTTCCCAGGGAAACTGGCATTTCCCAAAAAAATGAGCAACCTGGAGAAGCAGGCAGTGTTTCTTAGGGAAGAAAAGCATTTCTAAAATGTTGGAAAACAAATTAGTGCTTGAAGGGCAGGGATAACAGGTGTGAAGTTACCTTGAGAGCCACATGACATAAAAATAGCAGAGTAGGTGACAGGAGCAGGTGGCCTCACTCCTGGAGGCTGCAGGGCTTCCTTCTGTTACTGTCCTCTCTCATTCTTTCCTCTCCTCCCCCTTATGTTCTGCTGTCTCCTCTCATGGTTTTTTTTTTCATTTACCATTTTAACCGTTTTTAAGAGTACACTTCAGTAGTGTTAAGTATATTTACATTGTTGTGCAACAGATCTCCAGAAACTTTCATCCTGCAAAACGGAAACTCTATACCCATGAAACAGTAATTCTCTCTCCCTGCTCCCCTCATCCATCTTTTTCTTTTTTTTTTCTTTTTCTGAATTCCATTCTCCCTTGTTTGTTCTAAGAAAGTTATAAGCTATATAAGTCAAGAGCCTTTCTGTTGGAAGTGACTCAGACTGGCTTAAGCCCCAAAAGGAATTTATTGGCTTGAATAACTGAAAAGTCCTGGGGTATCAGGCTTCAGGTACAGCTGGATCCAGGGGCTAGAACAGTATCACCAGAACTTATTCTCCTCTCTCCATCTTTCAGTTTTGCCTGTTCCTATGCTGGTTTTCTCCTCAGGCATCCTCTCCTTGGTGGTAAAGGTGGACCCCCAGCAGCTTCAGGCTTCCATCGTACCAGCTCAGCCAGCCAGTGGAAAGAGAGCACTCCTTTCCCTATAGCCTTAGCAAAAGTATTGAGGCTGACTCTTACCAGTACAAAGGTCCCATGCATATCCATGGGCCAGTCACTGTGTGGGGACTGCAAAGCCCCAGTTTGGGTCAGCCCCATCAAACCCCCCAGTCTGAGAGTCAGGGGTGAGCAGTTCCCCAAAGGCAATGCAGACTGCTCTGATGCAAAGGAGGAGGCACAGAGAACAGCAGAGCCCCCCCAGGCATCGCTGTGCCAAGCAGCACACTATATTCTGCTGGCTAGCTTAGTAGGACCCTGTCCCTCCAACTTCTGCATAGGAGAGAAATGTCCTCATGTTACTCCCTCACCATGTTGCCTCCTTAGTACCGTCTTCAGCCAGGATGCAGCCCAGTAGCCACCCAGCTTTGGGGCGTGCCTGGCCCAGCCGCTGGACCTTCGTGTCCCCACTCCTCCCCAGCCACTCAGTCCTGCCGCCACAGGGACCCACTGCCCAATTCTTAGCAGGCTGACGTAGAAACAGCATAGGCCTCGCACAGATCTGTGTTTGAGCCCTTGCTCTGCCCCTGAGGTAAATGACGGCAGGTGGAAGGGTAAGAACACAATCATGGTATAGAATGTCGTGCTCTGGGACCGTGCCCATACCAGCCACTTCTGACTGATCTCCCGGCCTGAACACAGCCTTCAATGACCGCGGCCTGTGGTGCCACCTCAGCATCCAGTCTGTGTCTCCTCCCTCCCTGTGAGGCCAGCTCCGGTGCCCTGTTCCTGGGGATGCCGCCTCCCACCCTGCATCTCCCTTCAGCCTCGTCTCTCCCAGGCTTGCTCTGCCACCCCCTCTGTCAGCTCTCCTACTAGTGTGTTCTCCTGCCTCCTTTACTGCGCTGCTGAGGCACGACCTCCCTGGGAATCCAGCCTCATCTGGCAGCCCAGAGACTGCAAAGATGGTGAGAGACTTGGGCGGATCCAGCAAAGCGGTTCGACTTTTCTGACACATTTTTATAAATCTTCAAAAGCTCGCACTTCCCGAGCATCTGCCTGCCCTCCAGTATCTTCATTTACCTCCTCTGCTGGTAAAGGTGCTGGGTCCCTGGAACTGGAACTGTGTTCCAGAGCCCACAGTGTCCACCCCCGGGGCCTGTGCCCCATGCTCACCTGTGTGTCTCAGAACAGAGGCAGGCTGGGAGGCCACACATAACTGTTCTAGGGAAGGAAGGAGGGAAGTCATCCCCCACACACATATACACCCCAGGGGCTGGGGCTGACTCGGGGTGGAGGGGCAGGAATTAGCCTGAGTACCATGCTTAGCCTGACAATCCCAGGAGAAAAAGTAGGAACTGAAATATCACACAGTCCTGGGATCAAGTCCTGACTTAGCCACCCACCCACTGTGTGACCACAGGCAAAACACTTCACCTCTCTGAGCCTTAATTATGTGCTTCTGCAAAATGGAGACAAACGCGCCCACCCTGGAAGGTCGCTGTGAGCATTCACTGACACAGGACGTGGAAGAGGCTCAGTGCATAGGAGTTTCCTATTAATAAAATAAGGAGGAATAAATAAATAGACATATTTAAATATGCTTGAATAACATTACAGCATTTCGGTTCTGCATATGTTTTGGGACACGCTGCACAGTGACCTCCTTGCTATTTCTCAGACACACGGGGCACCCTCCCCTTTTGAGGGATTTGCCCTGTCTGTCCCCTCCCCAGGATTGCTCTTCCACACACATGCACCTAGCTCACTCCATTTCCTCCCTCCCGTGGGACTTGAAATTTCCCTGGCCCCCTTGTCCAGAATAGAGTCTCTCGCGTCACTCCCTGCTCCTTGCTCTGCCTTTCTGTGCTTTATCACAGCCATTCCCTCCTAAACATCCTATTTTTATCTATGTAGATGGTTCAACATCCATCTCCCCGGCCACTAGAAAGTCAGCTCGTGGGGGCAGGGGCTTTGTTCCCCTCCGTTCTCTCAGTGCTAGAGGAGAACTTAGCACGTAGTAGGTGCTCGGTAAAGATCTGAGGCCTGTCAGAGAGAGGAGTCAGATGCATTCCTGCCCTGGGGAACTTTGTTTTGCCATCTGACAAAACAACAACCGTTTTAATGAAAGTAACTGCCATTTGCTGCATGCCCACCCTATGCCATCACGGCCCTAAGCCCTTCCCACACAGCATCTCACGTGCTTCTCCCAACAGCCCCATAATGGAGGTGCTGTCGTTATTCCCACTGAACAGAGGAGATGAAGAGAAGAGAAGAGGTGTAACTGGCCCAGAATCATGCAGGCTGGGCCACGACTGGAGCCCAGATGTGTCTGCTGCCATGGCTTGGGCCCTAAACATGAAAACCAGGGTACCACAGGGAAGCCTAGCTCAAAGAGCAGAACGTGAGCTTGCACACTGGGGGCAGGGAGACTGCTTGGAGGAGGGGGCCCTTGAGTGGGACCTTGATAGACGTGTAGGAGCCTTCTGGGTAAAGAGGAGGGAGAGAAGCATTCAGGCATGGAGCCCATGGTCCATTCCAAAAGTATTCATCGAGTGCCTTCTGTGTGCCAGGCAAAGTTAATACACTTCTGGGAATGAGGCTCTTGAATTCAGAAGGAAGCTGAGGCGTTAGAGCCTTGGGAGACCCAGGCCAGGGCATGGGTCTGACTGAGAGACAGGGAGGAGTAGGTCTTGAGTACCTACTATGTGCCAGGCATGGTGCCACAGGCTTCTCCTTGTACATTATATTCCCACCACTTGATGCGGAGGGTGCTGTGCCCATTTTCAAGGAAGGAAGCTGAGGCTCCAAAGCCATGGGCTGAGTTCCAGCTCCAGACCACCTTGCTTGGTGGTGGGACATAGAAGAATGCCCCCTGCCTGTCATAAATGGGCCACCGGCCTGCCTCTGGCCAAGAAAGACAGAGGGGCCCGGTTTGGGGCCCACGACCCTGATCAGGTTGGTTGGTGGAAAATCAGCAGAGAACTAGCCCAGAAGATTCCACCCCTCGGCAGAGAGCCTCAGTGGTCGTGGGGAGGTCTGACCCATATCCAGATGACTCTGTCACTGTCCCTTGCTTTGTGACCCTGAGCAAATCGCTTCATTTCTCTGGGTCTCTTGTTTCCTTAACTCCCAGGAGCTAAACGATCCCCAGGGCCCCCCTTCTGGCTCAGACCTTTCAGATTTCTAACTCTGGGGCTTTTTTTTCCCCTATTGCTGCAACAGCTTAAAATTAACCAGCTGACAGTTCTCAAGGTCAGAAGTCGGTGTCGGTCGACTGGGCTAACACCAAGGCGGTCCTGCATTCCCCTCTGGAGGCTCTCATGGAGAACATGATTCCTTCTCTCTTCCAGCTTCTCAAGGCTGCCATGTTCCTCGTGGGTCCTTCGTCCACATTCAAGCCGGCGTTGGCTTTCTCACATCACGTCACTGACATGCTGACCCCTCTGCCTCCCTTCCCCACTTGTAAGGACTCTTGTGATAACGTGGGGGCCCCCCAGATCATCTAGGATCCTCTCCCATCTCGCGGTCCGCGGATGGCAACCTTCACCTTCCCCTTTCTATGTAACCTGACATTCACAGGCTCCACGGATGTCAGCGGGTGGCCATTGTTCTGCCCACCACCCTGGAAATATAAGATGTTTTAGGGAGGTTTGGGGCAAGCTGTTTCTTCTCCTTGGACCTCAGCTTCCTGTATTTTGAAATGGGGGTGATCATTAGGACCCCCACACTGGACAGACAACTGCTTTGAAGACAAACCAGGATGTGTGTGTTCCAGTGGATTACAGAGGGTCAGGCACTGTACATGGGGTTAATACTTTATTCCTGGGGTGTTTCTGTCGCTAGTAACTGTCAGCTGACAGCTCTCACTGGGTGCTCAGGCCTTCTTGTGCTTTGCTCTGAAAGGCTGCAGCCCCCCCATGCCCTATCCCAAGAAAACAAATGTGGGTCTGTCAACTGCTCCTGCGTTATAATCTCTGGCTTCTTTTCACAAAACTCCAGGGGCCCCTGGGATTTGGGAGTTGGGCAGTGTCACTCAAGGATGCCTATTGAGTACTGAACAATAGCCCCTCATGAGGTCATCCGGCCGCTTAGCAACTGCTCAGGCCCTTAGTAACCAGCCCAGAAGTGTTGATATTTACCCAACAGAAACTTTATATCTATAACACCCAGTTCCTTCCAGAGAGCTGCAGGCTCCACCCACGCAGAGCTGCTGTTCTGGCTCTCATAAAAGCAGGCCTGTGGGAAGCCAGGAGCCCTGGGCTCTGTCCGTCCCAGCTCCATACCTCTCTCTGGGACTCAGTTTCCCTCGAAATATGGGGGTCAGACTAGATGATTACCAAATAGGGTGACCCTATGCCCTGGTTGGCCCAGAACAGTCCTGGCTCTCCTGGCCATGATATTTAATATCATGACTATTAAAAGTGATCCTTTTCATTCTCAAAAGTGTCCCCATTTGGAAGATCAATTTTCTGATCTCCCTAAAGCCACTTCTAGCCCTCGATTCTACTTTGCTTCCACTCCACCCTCTTCTCCTGTCCTGAATTAATCCTGCATAGTTCAGCCAAGATTTTCAAGGACTCTTTCTGTGCCAAGCTTGGAGCTGGGGAAACTGAGACAAACCAGCCACGATCCCTGCCCTGGGGAGCTTCCAGTCCAGGGAAGAATGCCGCGTAAGCACCCGGCAGATCTAGGATTGAATCCAGAACCTTGTACTTCTCAGCCTCATTTGGACTCTCCCCACAAAGCTATTTTCATAAATAATAATACTCCTTAGTATTCAGGTGGCATCTTGCAGCTTCTAAAGCATTTCCCTTCTGTTACCACACTTAACCCTGCCATCATGGGGACTGGTGATTCTCATATCTCCCCATTGCACAGATGTGGAGCTGGAGGCCAGAAGTCATAGAGGGCGGCCAGCCAGATGCCCTTGGGAAGTAGCTCAGCCTCCGCCTCCCCACCTGTGAAATAGAAATGTTAGCTCCTGCTTCATAGAACCGTTGTGAAAAGTACATGAGATGACACATAGAAAGTTCTTTTTAAAAATAGCAGCTGCTGAGAATGAGCACCACTGCCCTGAGCTGTCCTGCCCCCAGCACATTTGTCTGCTTCTCATGTGCCCAAAGACAACAGTTTGGGGGTCTCCTGACACATTTCAGAGCACTGAAAACAGATCTTGTTGGAATCCCCACTCTGCCTCGGGCAGCTTACGACCTGCCTCCAACCTCTGTTTCTTCATCTGAAAAATGGGCCTAAGAACAGGTAGTTCTGAGGATCGAATGAAGCACAGCACATGAAAGGTTTGGTAGAAGGCCTAGCACATAGACAGCCTCAAAAAGGAGAAGTTTGGCATTGATTTTCCAACGTTAAGTATTTGAAGAGTCCTGGAACCTGTTGGCGAGGGGCAGCACCCACAGGGTAGAGTTTGCCCCCCAACCCCAGGAGCCTATGCCAGGACATGATTTAGGCTTTCTGCCTCCAGCCACCTTGACAGTGAGGGGGTTCAGCTGATGAAAGCTGTTCCCACCACACACCACTCACCTTGCAGGAGGAGAAGGGTCCCCTTCTTCCCCTTTTTTTACAGAGCAGCTCCACGGGGGCAAATCTGTCAGATTCCATGGTGATGCCTAAGTGGTTTCCTGCCCACGTCCCTTGCCAGCGCCATGAGTCACCACCCGGCACTGAGGTGGCGGTCGGTGGGAAGGGTGTTCCCTCTCCCACTGCTAAAATGCCACAGTAAGATTGCTCCAGAAAGCCAAAACGAGGCCCTGTGATAAGCACGCGACCCTCCTTATGCAACATTTGACATTGTTCAAAAGCAATGTTAATGTTTCTTTTGCCGAGGGCCCTGGAGAGCTGGCCCAGCCCAGACCTCCTGTCCTGCTTCCAGAAGCCCAGGCAGAGGCTGGTGTCCCCATTTCACAGGTGGGGAAACTAAGACGAGCCTGAGGCCACATGGCTAGGGCACTCCCAGCCCCAGCTCTCTGCACCAGCCCTCAAAATTCTGCCCCCTGCCCCTCCCACATGCACACTGGCCATCCTACCTAGCTTTTAGAACCAGAGACAGAGCAGAACAGGTAAATATGATACTTTTTTTTTTTTCCAAATGAAATGTAATTGTGGGCAATAATGTCTCATTGCTGGGCTGGAACGTTGAACCCTGATTTCTGACAAAAAGAAAGAAAAATCTATTTCTAAATATCAGTTCACTTAAAACAGAAGTGTCTTTATCGTGAAATATTTCTTTATACGAAACTTCGTATTGCCAGAGCTGGGCCTGTGGAGGATGCACGTGGAATCTGAGTATTCAAGAAAAAGATGTTGTACTGAAGATTGTGTCTTCCAGGTTACAGCGACAGTGATTCCAGATCCTCCTCCTAGCTGTTGAAGTTGGCACTTTTGCCCCATCTACACTGTGCTGAAAACCCATTCCCCTCTGCCTTGCCTGGTCCTAAAACCCTACTACCTGCTTCACTGTGGGCTGTGGCCTCCATCTCTCCTACCAAATTCACTAACTTTGCTTCCATCAGGTACTCGACTAATTAGGAATGGCGCTCAGCTCCAGGAGGCTGTGTGTTGGGGAGAGGAGTAAAAATATTTGCATAGTCATTCAGGTGATTCTGCTTGTTAGCTGCCTTTGGCTGAGTCCTCTCAATGAAACACTTTGCTGTCTTACCCAGGCCAGAGGGAAATAGGCATAAAAGAAAGCATCCACATACATCCCTCCCCCAACCACCACCACCTTAGTCCTGTCTGAGCCTTAAACTTGCTTGGCCAAAATCTAGAAAAGCCAGACTGCCCCTTTCAGCCAAAGGACCAGCAGGGTGAGCCATATCCTGCCAATAGTCTGGCCTGACTGAGGGTTATGCTTTGCTCTGCATCAGGCCTTGGCCACTGGGCATAACAGCTTCCTTCTCTCCCATAGCAACTGTGAATGTTTCCCCTTCGTCTGCACCATGACTTCACCCAGCATGGATTTCCTACTATTTAAAACTCTTCTGCAACTCATTTGTAGACTTTGGGGTGACATTGATCCTTGTCATTATCAGAAGAGTGTGCAATGTTGACCAGGCAGCCTGGGTTCCGGGAATAGGTAGTCTTAAGTCTTGACAGGGTTCCTATAAAATGAGTTTCAGTATATCAGAACTTGTGTTCTGGTTGACTTTCATTGGAACATTGAGAATGTGTCCTTCTGGAAGGGAGACGTTTTTAACCCCAAAAGATAAAAGATCTGTACCTCAGATTATAGCAGATCTTTAAAAAAATCACAGAGAAAATTGTGCTTTCTGAAAACAAACAAAAAAATCTGATCTATAGAATTAGGATCCAGTGTATTTCTGTGTTAATAGAAAAAACACACAAAGGAAAAAATATATTGTTACAGAGTTAATCTTGAGGTGACTGAAAAGAAAAACAGTGGTCTACAGCGAGGTAAAATCCTCGAAGCACAACTTTTTCTTCAGTATTCTTATTCTTCAGTTAAGTGACTTGTCACATTACTGCTATTTGCTCAGCTTCTAGTTCTCAGAAAAAGTTAGTATGTCTTATCTGCTTCCCTTGCTTCCCTGTGAAATAAATATCTGTGGCTTTCATATTGTTTTCCACTTTTCAGTTGCTCCTTCTACTGAGACTTCAGAGGCTCTGGGTTTTTGTTTTGTTTTGTTTTGTTTGTAGCTAGCCAGCCACAAAAGGCTCCCTTGGGCTGAGTTCCCAAGACCTATCTTGCAATAGAAGTCATTGTTATTATGGATTCCTCGCGGCTCTTAAGAGAATGTGATCGCATAGCAGGATATTAGAAATCCCATGGGATTTGGAGTCTGACCAACCATTTACTTGCTGTGGGGCCTTGAGCAGGTGATTTAACCTCTGTGAGCCATGTGGCTTACTCCCCTCAAGTCCAGCATCACCAGGCAGGGTCAGGTACCCCTTCTCATGCTCCTCTGCCCCTGCGCTTGTGCTGGCCTTTGTTCACCATACTGAGCTCGACTGTCTCCTTGCCTATCTCCCCATCTCCCCTGGGCCCTGAGAGCTCCCTGGGGGCAGAGTTTTGTCATCTCTGTGTCCTAGTGCCCAACACAGAGCCCAGCAAGGAGCAGAGGGCATGAGATTTGGGAGGGTGGAAAGAAGGAAGGGAGGGAAAGAGGAAGGAAAATTAGGGAGAAACACAAACTTTAAATTACTCTGCCACTCATTTATTTTAACCCCTGGCTGGCCTAAGTGATAAGATATGCTAAAATTGACAGTACTCTTGCCACATACCACTTCCCAGTTTTCAGGTCTGACGTCACCATCATCTTATAACTAACACATAGTGAGCACTTATTTATATGTGTGAGCCTGTTTACCCTTCCAACAGCCTGGGTAATAGGTACCATTTGACATACAACAAAGCAGAGGTCAGGAGAGGTTTCCTTACTCACCTACATCACACAGCTGGCACATCGTTAAAGCCTGGATTTGAGCCCAGGTCCCCAAGATTCCAGAGAGTGCATTTAACCAGTGTATCCTAAGTACCCAGTTCAGGGCTTGAGAAGTAGTGATTTCAATAAGGAGTCTTTGAATGAATGAGTGAATGAGTGAGTGTTAATGTTCCCCCATAGCCATTCTCTCATTAGACTCTGAATCTCACTTAGTTCTTGCTTCCTGGCATATGTGATGATCAAACCATTGGAGGTTAAACAGTCCTGGGTTCAGATCTAGACTTTCTGTGTCACCCTGGGAAAGTTACTCCTCTCTGAACATTGGCTTTCCTTCCACCAAAGTGGAAATAATATTAGCACCTCTTATTTCAGACTAGGTTTTCCCAGAAGCAGACCATGAGACAATGATTTAAATACAAAAAACATATTTGGGAGGCACAGGAATGTTAGTTAGAGAGTGGAGAAGTGAGACAGGAAAGGGAAGGAGGAATTTTCAAGCAAGTTAATTGTCACTATGGACAAATGAATTTCAGTCACACTGGGGATTCTGAGAGCCAGCATGGAGCCCACAGCCCATGGTTTTCCTGCCCCAGGAATAAGGAAGCTGGGGTATTTATACCCCAGCTTCCAACTCTCAACGGTCATTAGCTGAGGGCTACTGGGGTTGGGGGAGTGGTGTTACTTCTCTAGAACTTGTGGATATTCTGCTCACCAGAGGAGGCCCTCAGGCAAAGAGATACAGATGGTGTGGGGGAAATCGCAGCACAGTAGATAGATCTGGGGGTGATGGGCAGGGTAACAGCAGCATCTCTGCTCTCTTCGTGTCACTCTGAGGATTAAGTAGGATTATGTAGGGCTTGGAGAACAGACCGTATTAAGTACTTGATGAGTGGCAGCCTCAAAAGGCTTTTCCCCAACATCCTGTGTGTGATACAAAACAGATGCCTATGGAATCTGCTCCTTAAAAACCTCACCACCAATCTACAAGTGGTGGCACGGTCCTAATGAGTGCCAAGCACTGGGGTATAGCAGTGAGCTTAGCCAGCAGGGTCCTGGCCATCCAACACTCATGGCCCCTCCTGCCTGACAGAAGAAGAATGAGAAACGACAGATGCACTTCCAGTAATGACCAGGGCAGTGCCTGGAGCGGTGAGGACCCTGCAAGCTGCCTCGTCCAACCCCCTCATCCCAGGGCACACAACTAAGGGGGGCAGTGCCAAGACTAGATGCCTCATCCAGCGCTCCTCCCAGCTGCCTCTGAAGTGAGTGCCACACATGTGGAAGGTGCTAGGCAAACCCTCGGCTGGGATGCCCAGTGACTATTCTTAAAGCACAGGACACATATTCATCAAATGCCTAAACTGAAAAATTTCCTGGGTTGAGTGTCTTTCCCACCTTTGGTACAGGATGATTTTGCCTTAGAAGCTATGAGTGCAGCTTCCCTGGGGACTAAACTTCAGAAATTCCATGGACCAGATGCGTGGGAATGTGGCTCTGTCCTCCCTGGCACAAGCCATCTATGTGGCCTTAGGTGACTCTCTGATCCTGTTTCCTCCTCTGTAAAATGGGGACTGTGAATGAAATAATGGACATGAGAGTGCTTTGGGAGTTGCCTTATAAGTAGGGGAGTATTGTTATCATTGTGTTGATGTTGTTGTCAGGAATGATGTGACCTTGGGCCAGCCAGTTCCTCTCTCTAAGAATCCCTCTCCTTCTCCCCATGGGCTGTTGTCAACCCCAAAGGACCAGGAATATGGAGGCACCTCCATCCCTGAGACCTAGAGCCATAGGATGTAACCTTGTTGGGCCTAGAAAGAATCATATGTTCCAGCTCCTTTTAGTGAAAAAACTGAGGCCCAGGGAGAGGAGAAGACTTGCCCAAGGCCACCCATCTCAGTGGCAGTCAGCTTTGGCCCAGGCATGCTGACTCAGAGCCCACAGCTCTCCCCCACCGACTGCTGAGAATTGTGCCCACTGCAGCCCCTCTCCCCTTCCTATGCCTGTATGATCGACCAGCCCCCAGCCAGGGAAACCCGGGAGGTGCGGGGCCTCTCGCTGCTCAGTTCCTGGCTGTGGGAGCGTTCCCTCACTGCAGTAAGTCAACATTTCTGCCTCTGAATTGGTGTGGCAGATGGCATAGCAGAACTGAGCCTCGATTTATTTTTGACTCAAAGAGGACATCGCACAAGTGCATAGCGCTTACTGAAGGGGGCAGCGGGTCTGGAGCATGAGGCTACAAAACCTACTGGCTTTGGGAGCCCCACAACCTAGGCTTGAATCCTGACTTAGGCACCTTTAGCTGTGTACTCTAGGATACATGGCCTTACCTCTGAGAGCCTCGGTCTTCCCATTTGTAAAATGGGGCAATGAGGTCAATAGTCCGTGCCTCATCAATCTGACAGGCAGGTGGCTTCATAGCAGGAGATGAGGCAGACGTGGTGGTCGCACTTGGGGGCTGGTTTCTATCTCTGGAGAGGGAAAGTGGGGGAAAGGAGGAGTCCCTGGTAGGTCCCAAGACGGGGTCTGGAGAGGAGCCATCCAGAGGGCCGTCCCTCCATGCCACCATGTAGGGGCTAGTGACCTCAGCTCTGTGAAGAGGTCGGCGGCTAGGCCATGCAAAGCCCAGAGAACCGGCCACTTACTCTGCTTCTAGTAGGTGGCCCTGGAAAGAGGGGCCAGGTGGGGTGGGCCCAGGGAAGGACGAGTTGGGCTGAGGTGGGCAAGGGGGCACACACCACCCAACCCAAGAACTAGAATGTCACCAATAATTTGCCTATTCCTGTGTGAGTATCCCTATCCCAAGCCCCTGCCACCCCCAGAGGAAATGATCATCCTGTGTTTATCATTTCCTTGTGTTTTTTCTGTAGACTGTATTTTTTAGAGCAGTTTTAGGTTTACAGCAAAATTGAGCAGAAAGTACGGAGAATCCCCATATGCTTTTTCTTTTTAAACATTTTTATCTCGTATGTGTATGCTTACACCTATTGTTTAGTTTTGATTTTGTTTTAGTTCTTTTAAATGGCATCACACAGTATGTAACCTTCTGAGACTTGTTTCTTTCTGGCAACATTATGTCTCTCAGACTCATCAATGTGCAGCTGGAGTTCATGCATTCTTATTGCTGTATAATATTCCCTGGCATGAAGAGATCACCATCTGTTGATTCATTCTCCTGCTGGTGGACGTGTGGGTTGTTTCCCTGGTTCAGCTCTTGCAAACAATGTTGCTGGGAACATTCTTGGCCATAGTGCTATTCACCTAGAAAAGGAACACAGTGGAAAAACAGAGTTGGGAGGGGGATGAAATCAAGAGTGGAGCATGCACAAGCTGGAGTTGAGGTGTCTACAGGCCACCACTGATTTGATGTTGAAGGAGAGCTACAAAGGAAAACATCTCATGGGTTTGCCTGAGCTAGAATGCACCATTTTCTTGAGCTTAGTTGCCAAGGTCAGTGATCTTGGGCTCATGAGCACAAGCAGGATCCTCTCCCATATCTGCCTTCAAGGAGGCAGAAGCACCATTTGTGAAGATAGAAGTTCTCTGGGTGCCATTAAATCTGAGCGTCCCTAAGTGCCAGACATGTACCTTTGATAATACCTAAGAGGATATTAGGTGGAATGAAATAACAGTCCATCGTCACCTGTTGGGAAAATTCAATTCTCCTTCAGTCTTCCAGGCCACATCAAGATAAAAGATTCTGTCTAAAACTAGTGTATCTTTAATGATGATCACGCCCCCGCACCAACACTGGCTAAACTCTGAGCAGAGAGACTTCGGGCTCAGGGCCTTAGGGGGACAATTGGATCCACTAAACGGAAGGATATCCTGTTGCATTTCTTTGCTCTGGTCAGTTTTTATTTGTGATGAGTGGCACTGGTTTTCCACTGATGATAGTGACAAAAGTTTCCTTGTAGGGGCACCTGAGTGGCTCAGTCGGTTGGGCATCAGACACTTAATTTCAGCTGGGGTCATGATCTCATGAGATCAAGCCCCACGTCAGGCTCCGTGCTGAATGTACAGGCTGCTTGCGATTCTCTTCCTCTCCCTCTGCCCCTCTCCACCCCCGCATGCATACTCTCTGTCTCTAAAAAAAAAAAAAAAAAAAAAAGTTTCCTTCCAAATAAATGTGTTTAAGTTTTAATCAAGCAAGTCACTAAGAAAAAAACAGTAAGATTAATTAAAGGACAGATAGGAACCATCTTGACCATCACATTCGATTGACTCAGGTTTGGGAAATGCTGACCTCAGGACCTTTACACTCTTAAAAATGATTGAAATCCCCAGTGAGTTTTGCTTCTGTGAATACTGTCTTCCACATTTACCAAGCCAGAAGTGAAAACTGATATTTTGATACTTATTTATTAACTCATTTTAAAAGAACAATAATAAACTCATTATGGTAACATATACAACATATTTTATGAAAAATAACTATATTTTCCAAAACAAAAAAAAATTAGTGAGAAGAGTGATGTTGTTTTATATTTTTGCAAATCTCTTTAATGACTTAATTGAAGACAGCTGGATTCTCATCTGCTTCTGCATTCAGTCTGTTGTGATGTGATGTTACAGCTGATGTATATGAAGAAATTCTAGCCTCACAGTGATATGCTATCAGAAAAGAGTATTTTAATAGTCTTTTCAGACAATTGTAGATATTCTTCTTTGATACTACACCCAAACTTAACAAGTGATAATGTATTAGTTTGCCAGGGCCGCCATAACAAAATACCACAGACTGGGGGACTTAAACAATAGAAATGTATTTTCTCACCGTTCTGGAGGCCAGGAGTCCAAGATCAAGGCATCAGCAGGTTGGGTGTCTTCTGAGGACTCTCTCCTCGGACTCTTCTCCCTGTTGTCCTCACATGGTCTTTCCTCCATGCACACACATCCCTGGTGTCTCTTTGTGTGGCCATATTTCCTCTGCTTATGAGAACATCTGTCATATTCTATTAGGGCCCATCCTCATGGCCTCATTTTAATTTAATCACCTCTTTAAAGCCCTTTCTCCAAATACAATCACGTTCTGGGTACTGGGGGCTAGGATTGCAACATATGAGTTTTGAAGAGGACACAATTAGGCCAAAACAGATAGCATCTTAAAAATTAGTTGCAATAAAGAATCTGAAGCCATGTTAATGAACTTTTCCTCCTTCACATTGAAATCCATTTTTTTTTTCTTATACTGTGATGCATCTTTACCCATCCACGCTTTTGGAACATCATCATGCATTGGACATTTAGAAAATATGCAGATCTTTCAAATATTTGCACATTTTGTTACACAATATTTTTAAAAATCCCATTTGCTATCACACCAATGACCTCATCAAAAACATCTTAGGAAGTTTTAGGAAGCTGTCAGGCTCATGATGGCAGACACAAGTTTTCCGAAATTCTAATTTACACTTTGAAAGCTCAAACTTTATCATGGGCAACAAGTACAGTCAGTTGTTTTCCTTGAGGTGATAGGCTCACTTGGTTCATTTTTGAGAAAATGTCTGCCCAATACTAAAGTCTGAATAACCAGCATTTGCCTGTCGGTTCTTCTTTTATGTAAAAGTGGCATTTCTTGAAAATGGAGGCTAATTCAGCTCGCAACTCAAATGATCAAACAAGAGTTTTTCCTCTAACACCTGTCATGTTTCACTGTGCAGCAGTGTATTCCCCTGAAGAGACCTAGAAGGACTAGGCCTGGTGACCCTGAAAGAGATGCCCAACTGTATCAGTGTCTTTGGGGCTCTGCTCTAAGTTACCCACCACCACATCTACAGCTTTGAAAGGAAAAGGCCTCCTAGTCTCCTACCGTACAGGTAAACATTCACCTGAGTCCAGTATTAAGCTAAAAGCCCACAAGAAATGACAAGCATGTCAGGAAATCGGATTTGATCTGCTTAGCAGTGTTAAAAAGGTAGAAGTGATTCTAAAAAAAACTCCAAGGAAATGGGAAGCACTTGTTAAGAGGGTTTCAAGTGGGCTTCTGCCTCCAGGAAGATAGAATAGAGGTAGTTTTTCCTACTCCTCTCATTAAGTGCAACTAAAACCCCTGGACATTATATATAAAACAAAATTAGAAAACTCTGAAAGGCAGAGAAAGGACAAACCCACTAGGGACCTGAGGACCCAAGAAACAACATGGTAGTGAGTTCCTGGTGGTGGTGGTTTTGCCTCATGTATCCTGGAGTTGGAGTTGAAGAAGCCAGAAATGAGGAAATGCCAGTGGGGTTGGGGAACCTGCTCTCTTTAGCTGAAGAAGAAGGAAGGGGTCAGCCTAGCAAAACAGACACTTTTAGACAAAACTACTCTACTGCAGCCAAACACCATAGAAAACATTATGGCCTTACCCCCACAGCAACAATCCTGTGGAGAAACTAGACTTCTACCTTCATCAGATTATGAGGCACCCCAAGCACCCCCCCCGGACTGGGTGGTGACAGAGAAGACCAAGTAGAGAGCCAGGACTTCCATTCCCCACTAGGTGGTAATAAGATCTCACCTCCAGCTCCTGTGGTGCCAGTGGAGACCATGCTGGGAACCGTAATAAGTCTTTCCTACTCCTCCCAGTCAGGGAGGTATCCGTGGGGACCTAATGGGGAGATGGCAGTCCCCAACCCCCTTCCTCTGTTGGTGCAGTGTCAAAGGAATCCAGCTGAAACAGAAGATTTAAATAAGATCTGGAGGCTCATAACATCATGCCCCAGATCCCCAAGTATCAGTTAAAATTCACTTATACAAAGAACTAGGAAGATCTTAAACTGAATGAAAAAAGGCAATCAATAGATGCCAACACTGAGATGGGAGAGATGTTGGAATTATCTGACAAAGATTTTAAAGTAGCCATCATAAAAATACATCAAGGAACAATTATGAACACACTTGAAATAGATGAGAAAAAAATATAAAGTCCCAGCAAAGACATGGAAGACAGAGAGAAGAGCCAAATGGAAATTTTAGAACTGAAAAATATGATAACTGAAATTAAAAAGGAAAAAAACTCAATGGATGTGCTGAATAGCAGACTAAAGGGAACAAAGGAAGGAATAATTGAGATGGAATATAGGACAAAAAATTATCTAATCTGAATAACAGAAAATAAACTTAAAAAAATAAAGCCTCAGAGACCTGTGGGACTGTAACAAAAGACCTAATGTTTATATCATTGAACTCCTAGAAGGAGATGAGAAAGGGAGTGGGACTGAAAAAGCACCTGAAGAAATAATGGCTGAAAACGCCCCAAATTTGGCAAAAAAACAAAACCAACCAACAACAACAACAACAACAACAACAACAAACCCTCATAAACTTACTGATTCATGAAGCTGAGAAAATTCCAAAGAAGATAAACCCGAAGAAGTGCACATCAAGATACAAAATAGCTAAACTTCTGAAAACTAAAGACAAAACACATATCCGGAAGAAAAACAACAACTCGCTGATGGAGAGGAAACAATTTGAATGACAGTGGATTTCTCATTAGAAAACACGGAGTCCAGAAGAAAGTGGCATAACATTTTTCAAATGCTGAAAAAAAGAACTGACAACTGAGAACCCCTCACCAGCAAAAATACCCCTCAGAAATGAAGGGGCAATCAAGATCTTCTTGGATGAAAGAAAAACTAAGAGAGTTTGTGGCCAGAAGATTTACCCTAAAAGAATGCTGTTCTCCAGACAGAAAGGAAACTATTTTTTTTAAAGGAATCTTAGAACATCAGAAAGGGAAAAAAGGATATGGTAAGCAAAAATATTGCTAAATGCAATACACATTCTTTCTCTTCTTGAGCTTTCTAAATTATGTTTGACAGTTGAAGCAAAAACTACAGCATTTTCAGATGTGGTTGTGTTTGTAGAAAGAACAAAGAGAAAACTAGAAATAAAAGCATAGGGGCACCTGGGTGGCTCAATCAGTTAAGCATCTGCTCAGGTCATGATCTCAGGGTCCTGGGATCGAGCCCCACATTGGGATCCCTTCTCAGTAGGTAGTCTGCTTCTCCCTCTCCCTCTGCTCCTTCCACACCTCCACTCTTGCTCTCTCTTTCTCTCTCAAATAAGTAAGTAAAAAATCTTAAAAAAATGAAAATAAAAGCATAGACTTAAAATTTAACATATCAGTAATTACATTAAATTATTAGTATAATAGACCATATAGTTTCATGGGAAAATTTTACCAAATGTTTGAAAAATTAACACCAGTTCTACACAATGCTTTCCAGTAAAAAGAGGCAGAGGGAACACTTTCATTTCAATTTATGAAGCTAGTATTATGTCAATATCAAAACCAGACAACAGCACAACAAATAAAAACTATAAGCCCTCATGAATTACACATGTGAAAATCCTTCACAAATATTATCAAATAGGATTCAGCAATATGTAAAAACAATTATGCCTCAGGACCAAGTAAGATTTATTCCAGGAATGCAAGGTTGGTTCAACATTCAAAAATCAATTAATATAATCCACCATGTTGACGGGCTAAAGAAGAAAAAAATCACTCGATCATATCCATCAATGCAGGAAGCATTTGATAAAATTCAACACCCATTCATGATACAATGCTCAGAAAAATAGGAATAGAGAATTTCCTCAACTTGATGAAGAACATCTATTAAAAAACTACAGCTAACATTATACTTAATGGTTAAAGACTGAAGCCTTTCCCCTAAAATTGGGAACAAAGTAAGGATATCAGCTCTGACCACTTATATTCAAAGAGTGCTAGGCAATCTTACTGGTGAATTAAGACAAGAAAATGCATACAGATTGGAAAGGAAGAAATAAAACTGTCCCTATGTGCAGATAATTTTATTGTCTACATAAAAAAAAATCCCAAGGAATCTACAAAAAACAAACAACAAAACAAAACAAAAACGCTCCCAGAACTAGTGACCAAGTTCAGGAAGGTCACAGGATACAAAATAAACATACCAAAAAAACTGTTGTGTTTCTGTATACTAGCAAAGAACATGTGGACACGAAAGTTAAAAATACAATGCCATTTACAATCACACAAAAAATATATAGGTGTAAATTTAACACAAATGCACAAGATTTTTGTGCTGAAAACTACAAAATACTGATGAGGAAGATCTAAATGAATGAAGTGGCCATAGAGTTGTTCATGGAACTGAAGATTCAACAAAGTAAAGACGTCAGTTCTGTGCAGTTTCTACCAAAGTCCAAGCAAAATTTTTGTAAATATGGAAAAGATTATTCTAAAAATTATGTGGAAAGGCAAAGAAGCTAGAAGACCTGAAACAGTTTTGAAAAAGAAGAATAAAGTGAGAATAATTGTACTTCAAGACTTATCTAGAAACCAAGGCTATGTGGTATTAACAGAGGGATGACACAGAGTTTAATGGAATGGAATAGAGGATCCAGAAATAGACCCACCCAACCGACCAATATTTGACAAAGGTATGGAAGCAATTTAATGGAAGAAAGGTAATAACCTTTTAAAAAAATAATGTTGAAGCAAAGTGGACATCCATGGGCAAACACCACCACCAACAAAAAAATCTACCCAAGCCTCACACCTTACACAAAAATTGTCTCAAATGGATCACAGACTTCAATATAGAATATAAACTACAAAACTTTTAGGAAAGAAATTAAGAGGAAAATCTTCAGCTCAGACTTGATCCCAAAATTATGATCCATAAAAAAATAAAAAATAAAGAGATGAAGTGGACTTTTTCAAAATTAAAAGCTTGTGTTCTACAAAACACTCTCTCAAGAGGACAAAAAGACAAACTACAGTCTGGGAGAAAATATTTGCAAACCACAGAATCTGACCAAGTACTAGTATCTGACACAAATTAAAAAATAAATAAATAAAAACTCAACTGTTAAAAAAAATTAACAATCCAATTGGAAAATGGGCAAAAGTCACGAAGAGACATTTCTCCAAAGAGGATGTGCAGGTGACAAATAAGCACGTGACAAGATGTTCAACATCATTAGCCAATAAAGAAATGCACGTTAAAACCACAATGAGATATTACACACCTGTCAGAATGCCAAAAATACAAAATGATACCAAATGCTGACCAGGATGCAGAAATATTGGATCACTCACACGCTGCTCGTGGAAATGTAAAATGGTACACAGCCACTCTGGAAAACAGTTTGGATGTTCCTTTTAAGCATACACACACACACACACACACACACACACACACACACAACCACATATGCAACTACCATGCAACCCAACAATTGCACTCTCGGGCATTTATCCCAAATAAATGAAAATTTACATTCATGCAAAACCCTTTACAGAAATATTTATAGCAGATTTAGTCATCATAGCCAAAAACTGGAAATAACTCAGGTGTCCTTTACCAGATGAATGGATAAACAAACTGTGGTCCATCCGTATCATGGAATTATACTCAGCAATAAAAAGGAGTGAACTATTGATACGCCCACAACCTGAAGGATCACCCGAGAGTTAGGCTGCGTGAAGAAAGCCAATCCCCAAAGGTTCCATTTACAGAACATCACTGAAAGATCAATATTATAGAGATGGAGAACAGAATCATGATTTCCAGGAGTCAGGGATGAAGGCAGGGAGGGAGTGGGTGTGACTATAAAGGAGTGGCCCAAGGAAGCTGTGCTGGTAGAACAGATCTGTATCTTGAGTGTAATGGTGCTTACAAAAAACTGCAAAGTGATCATATTGCATAGACCTACATACACACACATACACACACACACACACACACACACACACACACGAGCATATGTAACACTGGTGAAAACTGAATAAGCTCCATGGATTGTACTAATGTCACTTGCCTGGTTTTGACAGTGCATTCTAGTACAAGACGTTAACTCTCCCCGGTCAGCTGGCAGAAGGTACATTGCACATCCCTGAACACTGGGGTCACTGGGAGAAAGTGCATGGGACCTCCCCGAGGTGGGAGATGTCAGCACTTGAGTCAGTTGGGGGAAGGTGCACCAGACCTCCCCGTGGTGGGAGACATTAATGGGAGTCATTTGGGGGAAGGTGCATGGGACATCTCTGAACACTGGAGTCAGTGGGGGAAAGTGCATGGGACTCCCTGTGGTGGGAGATGTCAGCACTGGGGTCAGCTGGGGTAAGGTGCAGAGAACCTCCCTATACATTCCTTTACAACTTGCTTTAAATGAATAATTATCTCAAAACAGAAAGTTACAAGTGAAAAATGGATAGATAGGTAAATAAATGGAACCTGACATTGGAGAGCCATTTAGCATCCATTCTCTTTTTCTGCTATTTAAGCAACACTTCTAGAATTCAAGGCCTTTACACATATTATACTTCGATTACTCCTCTCAAAAATCCTGAATAATAGGTATTATTATCTCTATCCTGCAGATGGAGAAGCAGACTCAGAAGCATAAAGCCACTTGCCCAAGGGCCTCTGTCTGTCAAGAGCACACATTCGTGCCCACTCCGCACCACTCCTTCTACCCTTGAAGGCCACACCAGTCAGCAGATGGAATACCCCATCTGACACACTGCCGGGTGGACTTGCTTCCCTAAGAGGGCCTGGGGCCTGGGATGGGGGAAGCCCATAAGCAGGTCTTGATGGGGAAGTCAGAGGGTGGGTCCCAGGAGGGCAAGGTCAGCTCCTGGGAAGTATGGGGAACTGGGCCACTCCTCCTTCTCTTCTGTCTGCACCTACCCTTGAAGCTGGCCCTGGCCCAGTGAGGGCACACCGTTCCCTCCCTATTCTTTCCTGACTAGCTCCCCATCAGGTCACCCACCCCTAACCAATGCCATCTCCCCTTTTCCAGAGCTGAACTTCATCACCCAGTCCCCAGAGCCAGCAAGACATGGGCCCCATTTTCCAAATCCTGACGCCTCTCATTTAACCAGAAGACTTGGAGGGGTGAGTTGGAAATGGGTTGGCCTGGGGCTGGGGGTGGGGTAGATATGGAAGAGAACACTGTTTGGGGGCTGCTGATGGAAGGTCAGCTGAGCAGGAAAGCAGAGTTTGACAGCAGCTCCCTTCCCTCTTGTAACCTCAGAGAAGGCACATGAATTATTTATGCAGCATTGTTTTGGTTTGGGAAAACTGCCCCACATCTCTTTTGCATTTAAATAGGGATTATGGCCTAGAACTTGGAGAAGGAAGGCAGCATCACTAGACAGGGTAAGCTGAGTCTCAGTTCCCTCATATGTAAAACGGGGATTATCGCAGCATCTCTGTCTTTGTGAAGGCCAAGCAAAGATGATCCATGTCCTTAGCAGAGTCGCGGAACCTAGTAGGTGCTCAGTAAATCCTTGTTGAATGAACAGACACGCTAGATGCCTAATGCATGTTAGTTACATGGGCAGCCCTCTCTGGGGTCACAATGCCACTCTGCCTTCTAGAGCCAGCTCATGTGGCAGCTCTGTAAGGTATCTCCCGCTCCTTACGGAAGCATGTCTTCCTCTGTACCCCTGAAGCCCTTTCTTTGGGCCTCTGTTATTGTCTTGCCCAGTCCACCTTGCATTATATACCCATGAACCTCAAAGTCCAGGCCTGCACCCCCACCCCCACCCCTGTCAGGGGCCAGAGCTTGTACAGCTCATCTTTCAGCATCAGACCCAACTTAACTTCAGAAAGAACGTCCTCTGAGCCAGAGCTAAGAGACATCATCTCATCTGACCTTATCAGGGGGCGTCATTAGCCCTTTCACAGATGGAAAGACTGACCTAGAGCGCAGTAACCACCCAGACAGGAGCACAGAGAACCAGGAGATGCCTCCAAGATTCTCTGCTCACTTCCTACTACCCCACCCTGCGTTTGCCAAGGAAGATGAATAACTCCGGACAGAAGTGGGGAGGGAGCAGACAGGCAGACTGGCAGACTAGCCACATACCTCTGTCCCCCACCTCACAGATCACCCAGACTTCTGGCTTTGCTCAAGTTTTGCTTCTCACCCCAGCACTTTGGGGCTAACCAGATTGTTTCCAAACACATTGCATAATTGCTCACATATTTGTTTATGCCATCTCTTAAATATTAAACGATCGATAATATAGAACAGAAACATGGGTGTTTAAACCCAGCAGCTTTTGACAGGCGTGGGTGGGGAAGGAGGTTGAGGAGAGCCATCCCTGAGCCATTTATGGGAGGAGAAGGTGACATCCCCCCTTCTTCTTTTCCTGAGATGGGTTGAAAGGCTTCCCGGGCCCATGGTTGGATATCATATGGTGGAATTTTCACTGTGGGGTTTTGGCCTCTTTTATTACATGATGACAAAGATGCGTTATCATTTCCCTAAAGGATGCTTGAAGCCAGAGCCTAACCACCTGTTTGCTTGTTCATTTATTGAGCACCCTCTGTGTGCAGTCCCTGTTAGGCTTTTATTCACCCCGGGGTGCCCTCATGAATGAAACAAATGAGACCCCCGTCCTCATGGTACTGCCACGCCAGTGGACAGGTAACCAAATCAATAGATGGCTTCAGAGCATCACAAGCAGTGTGAACAGAACGAAACCGGTGGCAGGGTGGGATTGGCCGGCAGTCCCCTGAGGAAGGGGCATTGGACTGGAGGTCTCTGTGGTAGAAGCAGCCAGCCATGCAGAGGTCCGGGATTAGGGAGAATGTTCTGGGCATATGGGAGGGCCCCCAGGAACAAGTAGCCCGGTTGAGGTTGGGGAATAGTGAGAAGGACAGTGGGCTGGGAGGGGTGAGCAGAAGCCCAACATCAGTGATGCAGGCGAGGAGTGCCTCCTGAGGGTCAATTGGGCCAGGCCTGTAGGGCCTCCTGTGAGGAGTTTAACTTGTAGTCTACATGTAATGGTAAAGCTATTGGAGGGTTCTGGAGATCTAGTGAATGTTTGGGAACCATTGCTCTGCAGCTGGGAGAGGGCTTGGGGGTGGGGGCCGGTGCCAGGAAGGGCTAGGTCTGAAGTGCTGGGGGATGGGGCTGCCCTGGCCCCAAACCTGACCTTCTAGCCTCCAGAGGAATCTGTCCAGGGTGATTGTGTGTCTCCCAGAGCAGCTGTGGAAGCCTGGCCTGACCCAACTGGACTCACAGTAACTCTGATATCAGCCAGAAAAGCACCTAGGATTTATCCAGAACTTAGAGTGAGCCAGGCACTGAACAAGCCCCTTATCCTCACCATCACCCTGTGACACATGTAGTTTTATTATCCCCATTTCACAGAAGACAGAACCAAGGCCCAGAGTGTTAAGTAAAATGCCCACAGTCATCCAGGGAGTACACAGCAAAGTAGGGATGTGAACCTAGTTAGTCTAGTTACACAAATGCAGCCCTGAATCCATGTTGGCTGAATGAATTAATAACAATAATAGTAACCACTTGGGCGCCTGGGTGTCTCAGTTGGTTGAGCGGCTGCCTTCGGCTCAGGTCATGGTCCTGGAGTCCCGGGATCGAGTCCCGCATCGGGCTCCCTGCTCGGCGGAGAGTCTGCTTCTCCTTCTCACCCTCCTCCCTCTCATGCTCTCTGTCTCTCATTCTCTCTCTCAAATAAATAAATAAAAAATCTTTAAAAAAAATAAATAATAGTAACCACTTATTATTGTGCTGGCGAAGCGCCAGGGCCTATTTTAAGTGCTTTAAAAACATTCACCCCTTAGTCTTCTCAACAGCTCCTGGAGGTAGGCTCGACCACTAGCCCTACTTTACAAAATGAGAAACTGAAGGACAGAGGGTTATATCATTTCCCCTAGCGGGGATTTGAACCCGGGAGGTCTGGCCGAATTTGCATGTTGGAGCAACCTATTAGGCTGCTGTCAGGAACACCCGTTTACAAAGCAGCTTGGGCCTCATTCACATGTTGACAGTAGTGCCCACCCGCTGGGCAGTGCTGGGGGTGGGAGACAGCACGTGGGAACATGCTCTGTAAAAGGTGAAAACTTGCACAAATGAGAGCTTGAAAGTATTTGAGGGTTCCTTTAAGATTATTTATTTATTTGAGAGAGAGAGAGAGAGAGAGAACACAAGCAGAGGGCAGAGGCAGAGGGAGAAGCAGACTCCCCGCTGAGCAAGGAGCCCGATGCAGGGCTCAATCCCAGGACCCTGAGATCATGACCTGAGCCAAAGGCAGATGCTTCACGAACTGAGCCACCGCAGGGCCCCGAGTACTTGAGGATACTTAAACACCTTATCCTTTTAGGGAGTTGAAACATATCCTTCCAATCTGTTTTCCTCAATGAGGAAATGGAGAAAAACATGGGCCCTGCCCCTGGCCAGACTGCCCCAGAGCCTGAAACACAGGGGACAGAGCAAAGAGCTGGGGTCATGCACTCAAACCCCTGGTACCAGCTTGTTAACTCTGGGAAGGTCTTTCCGCATATGATCTGTCTGGGGAGGTGGCATGGTGTTCACAGCCTGGCTGTCCGGCCCACCTCCACTAGCATCAGGTCCTGGTGACACAATCCTGGGCAAGTTGTTTAAACACTCTCCCACGTCAGCTTTATAGTCTTTAAAACGGGAGTAGGAAGCCATCCATTTTGAGGCTATTGGAAAGATTACATAGGAGAGAAAAACTGATGTGTCCAGCAGAGCCCAGGATGTCAACGGCACTCAGTGGGTTTCTGTTCGCCCGGTGGTCCCCTGTGGGAACGGCTGCCTCAAAGGGGGAGGACCCCAGGCCCCTTTCTGCTGGGACCGTGTCAGACTCTCCACTGCACAAGCTACTGGGAACAGACCGTTCGCCATCCGTATCTGTTTACAGGGGCTGCTGTAACAAAGCACCACAAGCCGTGCACCTTGAACACAGATACTTGTTGTCTCACGGTTCCGGAGTCTGGGAGCCTGACACCAAGTGTCAGCCAGGTTGGTTCCTTCCAAGCCCTGTGAGGGAGGATCCGTTCCTAGCTCCTGGTGCTTCAGGGGCAATCTTTGGCATTCCTTGGCTTGCGGGTGCATTACCCTGATCCCCCACCTTTGGTATCATCTTCCGTGCATGTGTGTGCATCCAAATGTCCCCTTTTTATAAAGACACCAGTCGTATTGGATCAGAGCCCACCCTAACAACCTCATCTTACTTGCTTGCCTCTGTAAAGATCCTATTTCCAAATAAGGTCATGCTCACAGTTACCGAGGGTTAGAACTCCAAAGTACCTTTTAGAGGAAAGGTCCAATTCAACCCATAACACTATCATAATTGTTTGAAGTGGATTCTGGAAGGGCCATCAGTGCATTCATGACATTTCTTAAGTAGACTGAAAAAATATTTTACATCATTTTCCAAAAGGGCAACATCCTTCTCAAAATGACTCCTTAGCTTCCAGGAGCTTCCCATTAACTCTTGGCCTTAACAAACTCCAGTGTGGGTCTCTTGGGCCATCATCTTCCATAAAGAGCAAGCAGCCTTGAACCTGAGCTCTTCGTTAGCCCCGACTATGCACTGAACTCCGGGAACATGGGAAGCTAGGGTCCTAGCCTTTGGAGGCAGGCACAGGAGAGGGCCACAAGGACATGCAGGCAAGCAGCTGGCTGTTCTTACTGGACAGTAGGTACTAGGGCCACAGGGTCCTCCCCAGCAGTGATCCTCAGGGGTGAAGGAAAAGCCTTCTTTCCTTTATCTTTGTCTCCCTGAAGGGGAAGATGCCCTTCCTGAGTGCTCTGAGAGCATGGGAGAAAACCCACTGGCTCTTTGTGTGGTCAGATAACTCATCAGTCACTCACCTTTCATTCTGGGATGAGACCTACTCCTTAGTCTGCCTACACAGCAAGTCCCAAGTGCAGAGGAACCCAAACCCGCTCCACCCCCAGCTGGCATCCCCAGCTTGGCCAGGGTCCCTGGAGAGGTCAGGGGTCAGTGGTAGACCCCCCCCCAACAGATCCTCATCTTTAAAATAAGCTCTCCCTCCCCAAATATTGAATGTTCCCATGTTGCTTGAACTGAGAGCCAGCAGTCTGCATTTCCAATGCCTCAGTAACCACTGAGGGCAACACACGGTTGCATTGCACTGACTGGAGTGCACTGACAAGCATGCTGAGGTGCTGGGTTTGAATCCCAGTGCGGCCAGTCTGAGCTCTGTGATCCTAGGTAAATCTTGTCACTTTTCCAGTTTCCGTTTCCTCGTGTGCAATGTAGGGAGAGTTCCTACCACACAAGTGAGGAATGTCTGTAAAGGACCTCATGTGGTGTTAGGCAACCAACCAGTATTCTCCGGCTTCTCTCTTTGGGCCTCAGCCTCCTTCCCTGCAAACTAAGGTATGGGACCAGGTGGGTTCTGGCCAGCTCTGCATGGCTCTTGGGAGCAGTCTCCAGGGAGTCTAGCATCTTGCTGGGCAGAGAAAGCCTCCCATGCCCACAGGCCTGCTCTACCAGGAGCTCGCTGTGTGACCTGGGGTGATGGCCCTCAGCCCTGCATCGGCCTAGTGGCTCCGGGTGCCTAGGGTGAGGTGTCCAGAGCCCTTGACTTCATGCAACCATCCAGAGGTCTGAGTTGTGCCTCACCGGGTGCCATCAATTCTCTTTCCCCTCCCCTATTCTCCTCCTGCACATCTCAAAGTCTCTGAGACCCACCCAGGGTTGCAGAACCAGGAGCTGAGGCTGCCAAATGGGATGCTCCCCACCCCATGTCCAGGTATCCCTTGTCAAACTGACTGCATTGCTGAATCAACTCACCCAGACTCCAGAGGGCAGAATGTTTTACCCCTTCTGGGGGCGGGAGGCAGCGGACGGAGGTCTGTGTCCCCAGGACACTGTATTTCCAAAGAGGAGCTGCGGTAGAAGGAGTGCTTGAGTGAAAGCCCCAGTGCACTAGGGGTGGGCTGTGGGCCCCCCCGGGGTCAGGAAGGCTGGGGTGGGCCGCACTTCAGTTTGTTTCCCTCTACGCTTCCTGTCACAGGGGAAGGTCTGAGCCTAAGCCTTGACAATGATGCCACTGCTATTCGCAGTGTCCCTGGGGGTATTCTGCTTATTGAACCGCGCCCAAGGGAGGATGAAACAAAAGATTGTGTAGCAAGTAGAGTGGGCTCGTGGCAGGGTGGAGAGAGCAGGAACTTTGGGTTCAAACTGGGCCCTGCTGGGCAAGGGACCTCCCTTCTCTGGTCCTCGCTTGGCTCACCTGGAAATAGAGCAACAACCACATTGCAGGGTGATCGTGAGGAGGGAGGTGCTCTTGTAGGCCACATGCCGGCCCCACCAGCTCACGAGGCAGGACTTGCCCCTCCTTCTGGGCCCCATGCAGCATGCAGCCCCTCAGATGCCAAGAGCAGAAGCCTCTGGGCCCCGACTCTGCATGCCCTGCCCTCTGGGTCTTTCCCTTCACTCGGTCTGTCTTCAGCGCACACTGGTAACTGTGGTGGCAGAAGCCGTGGGCTCAGACATGGAGGGCTCAGATGGGGCCCCTCACCGATGGGCCAGCCTCAGTTTGCCCATCTGTAGACTGAGCACAACATCCCTTGCCTCGGGGGCTGTCATGAGAGTTACTGAGATAACCTATACACAAAGGCCTGGTAGGTCATTGCTGAAAATTATTTCTGAGTCCACTGGGGTCAAAGGCTACTGGGCTCCTAGGTGTCCCGGAGCTCCCTCAGGCCTGGCTCTCAGCCTTGGCCTGCCTGGGTCAGTGAGAGAAATAAGAAGGAGTCTGCCTTCCCTCTAGTAGGCCAAGTATAAATAAAATGTGTAGGATCTTATTAGAAAGAACCAAAGAATTCCTGAACAACCTCACCCAATGATAGAAGCTTTCCCCCAAATCCTTGACTGGTAACTTCTTAATATTTTCCTGGTTACTTCCAGGGATGGGGATCTCACTATCTGTCATGCGGCAAGGAGCAGAGACGGCACACAGTTCATGCACTTCATGCTCAGGCATTTTATGCATTAAAACTCCACACTCCTCACTCCAGGCATTGTTACTCTTACTTTAGAAACAGTTTTAACAACGAGAATGACCTGATTCCTTAAGCCAGAGATGGGACACCCTGCTCAGGTTTCACCTCCCCTGTAACCATCCCCAGCATTAACTCCACCTCCATGAAAATGAATCGCTCCATCTTCCCTGTCCCTGCCGCTCTTCCCATATGCCTCTGTTGTCAAATGCATCATAGGTGTTTTATTTGGTTGTTTTGTTACCTCTCTCCCTATAGACCCTAAACTCCCCACAGCAGGAGTAGGGCAGTGGAAAGAGCTTACTTGGGCCTTAGACTCAAAGAGGTCTGACCTTCATGCCCTATTTCCTTCTAGCCCTACGACCCAGAGGAGGTGATCTAGCCTCTCTGAGCCCATGGATCAATGCCAGTGTCTTCCTGATCCTCTCCCTCCCTGAGCACAGAGCTGAAGCCCTGCTTCTCTCCGTATCCCTAGTCCCCGACACACAGGAGGTGCTCAGAACTGGTTGAGTAAAAGAGGTGCAAGGAAGCCACAGGGCGGAGTAAGTTATGAGGGTACAGGTGAGGGAGCTTGCTCCTGGAAGCGAACACACGGCAGTCATGGAGAGCTTACGGCACTGAAGCCAAGAGCAGAGACAAACCAGTCAGGAAAATCAGACCCACAGCTGAAAACTTGCAGCAGTGTGGGGCTACTTAGTGAAGGGGCAGCAGAGGGAAACACACTGGGGAGAGCCTCTCATCACCACCCAGGGGTCGCCCCCTAAGCACTACCACCCTCATGGTCCTGGCACTAGCTTCGTTCAACAGAAAAGTATTCATCTGGTGCCTGGGTGACTTAAACCATACTTTAAAAAATAAAAGTCTGGGAAGGGAAGGAAGATGCTAGGTTGACTAAATAATATGTTTGCAGCATAGATGTTCTACTATTTGTCAAATAAGAACTGTTGTGATTAGCACACTATCAATTCACTTGAAAGTGAAAAAAAAGATAGTCAGGGGTGAGTTCCTCACGCCTGAAATGTTTAAAAATAAAACAAACGTCAGCACACAAAGGGGAAGATTGCAAAAGCTAGGAAACCACCCTGTGGAAGCGCTCTCTCTCCAGTCATGTGGGAGAAAGGACCCGTTGCTCTACATGATGGGAATGCATACGTTTCCTTCCTGCGCTCTGGAAACAGAGACAAGGGGATCGGGCCTGTGGGAACAAGCAAGGCCAGAGAGGCTTCCTGGAGGAGGTGAGATCCGGGTTGTTTGGCCTAGGCCCTCCCCCCCTCTCCCTGGCTGGCCTGTCCCCAGTGTTTACACTCACATGGCCCCGCTTCGTTGGAAGCCTCCGCTCTTGGGTCTGGCCGGATGCACCCATGGCGGCTGCCCTCTTCTCATGGTCCCAGGGCCACTCTACACCAGCTAGCCGTACAGGGAGTCCTCCGAACAAAAGGACTTCCAGGTAACCAGGCCTGGAGCCAGAGTGCCGCTGATAGGATCAGAAGCCTCAAGTGAACAGGGACCCAGAAGGAGGGCAGAGAGAGGCGCAGAGAAACACCGCCACCCATACTGCCTCAGGCAGAGGCGACTGTTTTGCCAAGCATGTGGCCCAGTGGAGGCCAGCCATGCTTCCCTGGCCCTCCCCGCCCCACCTTCCCCCTCGCTGATCCCAAGGCCAGAAAGGGAGGCAGTCTTGCTGGCAGCAGGACTTGGGGGTGGCGGCCACCTCACAGGGTGTAGACGCTGCCGTGGCTGTCAGCGCTGAAGACGAGAGGTCAGAGTAGGGGTTAGTGTCCGTGGCCTGGGACTCATCAGGGACAGCGGGGGATTCGCCACCATCTCCAGCCCAGGTAGGGGAGGGTAGCCGGGCCCCTCAAGGCTCTGGGTCTGCAGTGCAGGGGGGCTGCTGAGATGGAAAGAGCTTCACGTAAGAGGGGGACCTGCAAACCTTGGCGTCCTGGGCTGGGAGGGAGGCTGGACGGTAAGGCCTTGTCTGGACGAGCCCTGCAGAAACTGACAAAGAGCCCCCTGTGGGGTCGGTTTCGACTCCCTCAGCTGTGCAGGCCCCCACCCTCGGGAGGGCTGCTAAAACATCCAAGAGTGTGAGCTCTGGAGCCAGATGGCCCAGGTTCAAACCCTGACACCTGTGTGACTTTGCCTCTCTGTGCCTCAGTTTCCCACCCTGTAAAATGGAGGTGGTGCCAACAGTCCCTATTCCCTAAGGCTTTTGTGAAGATCAGATGAGACAGTGGAGACCTTAATGTGGGTCAGTGCTCTGGAGCTCAGAGCATCGCCCCTGCTCCCTGTCACTACCCAGACCTGGGACCAGCCTTCAGAGTCAGTGCTAGCTGCCCACTTCACAGATGCAGCCCACAGGAGATGACCTGGACCCAGGGTTTGAATCCTGAGTCTGCAAACTTTATAGCTGGGAAGGCTGAGACAAGTTCTTGACCCTCTGACCCCTATTTTTTTCATATGGGACGTGGAGACAATTATGGGACCTACTTCATGGGATACTAATCAGCATGAAATTACGCTGCACACATAAAGGGCTTATCCTATACCCCATACTTAAATTGAGAACCATTTTCACTGCCATTACCACCACCATCATCACTGTTATCATTTTTGTTATTATTATTATTATTATTATTATTAGAAAGGGAGGCTCAGAGAGGGAAGGGGACTTACTAGCAGTCACACAGCAAGGCAGAGGGCAAGACAGGACCAAGCCTTGGCCTCCCAACCCCCCATCCCTGCTTTCTGCTCACTTCACCATCTCACTGGCCCTTTGTCACCTCTCAGCACATCTTGCCCAGAGCTTGGTCTCTCCTTGCAAGAGGTCACCCTAAAGCATCTGAGAACCGGCCTCCCCTGACCTCACAAGACCACACAGAAAAAGCTGGTATCCCCCAAGAGCCTAGGTCAACAGAGAGCCAGGGCAGGAGGTTACCTTCTCCCCTGATTTCCACAGCACCCCTCCAAAAGACCCCCAGCTTCCCCACATCCCCCAGGGGAATGCCTGATAGGGACAGGATGCAGCTTCGGGGAGCACATGTCTGAAAGCTGCAGAACTTCTTACACCCCAAGGGGCGCCATAAGAAAGGGAAGAATTAGGCCTTCAACTGCCAGCAAAGTTGCCTTGGGCCTTGGGCACCGGTCTGGGAGGTCATCCTCAGGCATCTCTTAGTTCCATTAGCAGATGGACCACCTCTGCAGGCTTGTCCCTGTCTCTCTCACCTTCTGCCCATCAGAGTTTGGGCCTTGGCTGGCAAGGAGGGACAGAGACACAAGAGGAGGCAAGGGAGGCAGAGGAAGGAAAGAATGCAGTTTGCTTTAAGGGAAAAGATGAGTTATGTACCTGTTTTAATAATGTAAATAGTACCTGAGCAATAACAATAATTGTTCTTATTTCCTGAATACTTACCATGCACCAGACACTGCACTAAGAACTTTATATGCATTACCTCAGTTAATCTTCACTACAGCCTTATCAGGTAGAAAATATCATCATACCCATTTTACAGATGAGTAAACCGGAAGAGGCTTATTTATATACCCTGTGGTGACTACAGGTGCTAAGTAGATGATACAAGAGAATGATAAATTCTGCTTAGAGTATAATAGGGAGTGCTGGGGGCTGTGGCAAGTTGCAGAGAGTCACTCAGTTTTGTTTTGATGCACAATATACGTACATTAAGGTGGTAAAGTATACAAATCTTAAATGAACCACTTGATGATTTTTACATAGATTTATACATGTGCTACCACCACCCAAACCAATATACAGAGTATTTCTAGTATGCCAAAACATTCCTTCTGAGACGTTCTAATTTAATTATTATTTTTTATTTCTTTAATTTTGCAAAATTATCATAGTCAAGAGGAGCCCAAGGACACACGATGACTAAATATAATGTGATATCCTGTATGGGATCCCAGAACAAAAAAAGGACTTTAGGTAAAAACGAAGGAAATGTGAATCAAGTATGAACTTCAATTAATTTTAACATATCAAGATTAATTCATTAATTGTGAAAAATGTGCCATACTAGTATAAGCTATTAATACTAGGGGAGCTAGCTGGAGGGAGATGGGAGCTATTCTTAGTAATTTTTTATTTGTAAATATAAAAGTGTTCTAAAACACAAAGTTTATTAAAAGAAAAAAAAGCACTCTGCAAATCCTCCAGCAAGGTATGTCTGTAGGCCTTTAAGGATCTGGCCTCTAAGCTGCCGGTTTGCCACGTCCAGGGCTATCATGCCCTCATTTTACAGATGAGGAAAGTGAGGCCCAGAAAGAGGAAGCCCCGTCCAGCAGGTCAGTGGCAGAGCCAGAACCAAAAGGCCAGTCAGGGCTCCAGCTGCAGAGTGGAGTGTGGAGTGTGCGTGTGGGGGCTGCCCGTGTCTCCCCGGATCTCTAAGTGCCTTGCTGAGGACTTGCCCTGCAAGAGGCTGCCAGGGGTCAGCCAGCTTCCCTCTGCTGCTTCCTCCTGAGCTCTCCAGGGCTATCAGTTGGAAACCAGTTCTCCCACTGGCCACAGCCCCAGAGGGAGTGGTCATGGGCAGTTCCTGTTCTGGGAGCAGGATGTCACCTTCCCATCCCAGCCAGCCGTGATGCACCTTTTGGGTGTCCCCAATGCCCAGCACAGGATCTGAGTTGAGTGTTGGTTGGATGGGTGAGTGAAGAAATGAAGGAGGGAAGAAATAAATGGCAAGGGTGGGTAGTTAGGGGTGTGTGGAGGGAGATAAAGGGGGCCAGGAGCACAGATTCCGCAGCCAGATGGACTGGGTCGAACCCTGGCTCTGCGGCTTCCAGACACATGACCTTGGACAAGTTACTTAACCTCTCCGTGTCTCAATTTCTTCAACTTGAAATGGGGATAATAGCGGTACCTGTGAGGGAGGGAAGTAATAAATATAGGAAAGGAGGGAAGAGAAATAGGGGCGGGGCGATGATTTAGTTTTCATATCAGGACGTGGAAACTTAGACAAAGCCATATGACTGGCCACTGACCCAGAAAATGTGGGTGAGTGGCATCATACAGAGCTTAGAGCACAGATTTGGGAACCGGGCTGCCAGGGTTCAAATCCCAAGGCCATCATTTACTAGCCATGTAGCCTCAGATGAGTGAGGTAACATCTTTGTGGCTCAGTGTCCTCACCTGTAAAATGGGTATGGTAACAATCATACTAACTTCACGAGGTTTTATGAGGACTAAGTAATTGACTGGTATGTGTATAGCACTTAGGACTATACCTGGCGTATAAGGAGTGTTTATTAAATGGAGGAAAGGTCTTATGCCAGAAGCCCACTCTCTTCCCTGGAGGGGGCCCCGACTTTTGGGAGAGATCAAGGTCCAGACCCTGTAAACTCACCTGCTGAATCCAGGTGAGAGCTTGCCTTAATGAAGTCACATGGCGAGAGGGCTGAACTGGTGACTGGCTGCCCATCTCTATGGCCTCACCCACCTCCAGCCGACCCCAGGATAGGCAGCACTTCCAATAGTTTAAGAGTAGCCAGAAATCTGGATTCTTATCCACAATTTCTCAATTTTTAAACATTGGCACTTAGTTCAATTTTATTTTAAGCTCTTAGCAAAACAAACAAATTTATTTTAAGCTGGCTGCTCTCCCAAGTGGCTGGTTTGCTGCCTCTACCCCAGTCCAGTCCTGCCAGTTTGCTTTCTTTTACTTTTCTCCTGCATTTTGGAGGAAAGGAAACTGAGGCCCAGAGAGAAATGTTTGGATCCGTTGTGTCTGACCCTTAGTAGAGTCAACAGACAGTCTGCTGTTTCCCCTCTCCGGGCTGCAAGCCACAGAGCTCCCCAGGTAATCAGTCAGACTTTGGACCAGGTAAGGGAAGAGAGCTCGAAAGGGAATTTTCCCCCTCGGCCCAGGGTTCTTGCAGTAGCGTATCTGAAATATGGCGTTTGCACCGTGCATCTGGGGTATAGCCGAGGGTGGAGCAGGAACCACCCCCACTTCCAAAGCCATAGCGGAGATTTGCAGGGTACGAAGCTCCAGCTTCACTCCCAGCCCTGGCTCAGCAGGTGGGGGGCCAGGGTTCCAGGGTGTTTGTTCCTAAATCTTAACATTTACCACTCGGTGGTGGCTAAAGAAGGAGCCAGCAGGAAGCTCTGTTGTAAAAGAGGTCACTAAACAAGAGCTAGAGGGGTTGAGAAAAAGGGGAGGCATGTTCTGGAGAGAAGTTTTAGAGGAATATTGTTGGGGAAGAGAGTTAATTTATAGGCTTGTCATACTCGGAACTTGAGTTGTTTTCTCTTTCTTGAAAAAGCGCCCTTTGGTTCCCACTTATTTAACCAGACTGCGCTGCCATTTCCTCATCTGTAAAATGGGGGTAAATATTGTACTCATTTCCTGCAGCTGGTGACGAGGGTGAAATGAGACGGCGTGTGCAGAGGATTAAACAGTACAAATCAGCCTTGGTTCTCGCTGTCAGCAGCAGCCAGCCTGCCTGCATGCACAAGCGGCAGCTTGAGAACCTTCCACTCCTAGCCTTTCTTTACCCTGTCCACGTAATGATGACCTTCACTTTGCCTGGAGAGTCAGTGCATCTCATAGCTGTGGAGCACTTCTTGTGGGTCAGGTTCTGTGCTAGACCCTTCCACCTATTTTCTCTTCCTTAACCCTCAGAGCAACCCTGGGAAACCAATGCCATCATCACCTTTGCAGATGAAGAACCTGAGGCTCTGCGAGGAACATGACTTATCCAAGGTCACCCCCAGGTGGGGACACAACCTTGAGCAAGTCCCATTACCATCCTGAGCTTCCAGCTTCCTCATTTGTAAAAGGCGGTTCAGGACACTCATCCCAGGGCTGCTGTGGGGATCTATGAGGTAATGACTTGGAAAGTGCGCTGTCAGCTGTAAATCCCAGCCAAGAGGCCAGCATCAATGTGAGTCTTGCAGAGAGGCCTGCTCCCATTTGGGGCTCAGTGCATTTTAGCAGCAAGAGTTATGGAGAAAAGTTATTTCGAGTGTCTGTTTCTTGGGTGGTTTCCAAAATGTGTCTCCTCCCTCCAGCTAACAAGTGCAAAGCTGGCTTCAGCGGAGGCTCTGCTCGAAGCAAGTCACTTCCAGTGGAATGACCTGGGAGGTAGAAAGGAAAGGGGCAGGATGGTCACAGGGGAGACAGGATCACAGAGAAGGCCTCAGGCTATGGAGTCAGACAGATGTGAGGTCAAACCCTGGCTCTTCCACCTACTAGCTGTGTGACCCTGTGCCAGCTAGTTAACCTCTCTGATCCTCACACAGAGAATTGTTACGATGAGGGGGATGAGCAAGGCAGCTGAGAAGCAAAGCATGAGCATCCAAACAATGAGACCAGTTCCAAGTCCGAGACTGGGGCTGCAGATATTGCCAGGGGTGGGGAATAGGAAACCAGTCTAGAGTCTGGGGAAAAGGGGTCCCAGAGAAGAAGGGTCAGCTGCTAAAGTAGGGAAGACTGGTCAAGTTGGGCCTAGCAGTACACATACACTGGAAAGGAAGCTAGGTCAGGTAGGGCCTAGTGGTGCATGTACCCTGGACCATGAGCAGCTGGAGGACGTCCTTTTCATCTCGGTGGCCTGGCTCATAGTAGGTGCACAACATACATTGTGCATTCAGGGTTTTGAAAACCCTGAATTTAATACCCACTTTCCTTTGTGCCCCATGCCCACCAATTTAGTCCTTCTTATCTCTTGATCTCCAACCCCACCACCCCACCTTTGTACAGTGTGGAAGAACACAGGCTGTGGTATCTGACAGACTCAGATTCAAGTCCAAACTCTGCCCTTTCTGGCTGGGTAGCATTGGGCAGGTTACTTCCCCTCCACAACCCTGTTTTCTCTCCTGTAAATGGGCTAATCCTGCCTCCCTAGCAGAGTTATTGTAGGAGTCAGAGGTGATGCATGGGCCCTGACACGCAGGAGGCATTCTGAAGGTGGCATCAGGAAGTGAGGCTGCTCCTTACCAGAGTAGCCCATGGCCACCTCGGACTTCTCCACACACCCACAGACCAAATTCCCTAAGGCACTCACAATGTGTCTTTATATCTTAGGGTACACAAGCACCCAGGCTGGGTACATGGATTCACTGCTACCTCTGTCCCCACAGTCTCTTTACACAATTTCCACACTGCTCCTATATTGACTGGCCATGGTGGGGCTAATGACGTCCACAAAACACCTCAAAAATGAGCATCATCAGGCAGATCACCAGTCAAGGAACAAACTGTGCTCAAGGATTAAAACACCCGTCCATAATCACTAACCCATCCTCTGGCTGTGAGTTTGGTAGTGTCTCTGAAATTTCTCAGGTTGAACGTGTATGAATAAAGGGCTTCCTGGTCCTAGATCCCATGTCTTAGTCTTGAGGATGGCCTGTAATCTCTGTGCCATTGCTGGACTGATGATTTATGGGTGCTTCTCTGGTACCTTGAGGTCAGGCTGAATTCCTGAAAGGTGGGACTGGCTCTGCTTCCCTATGAGGACCTCTGGGGGCAGGTGCAGGAAGGAAACCCACTACGCTGGGGCCTGTAGGGCTGGGGGCCCATAGAGGGACAGGCTATACATTTGGGGTGTGTGTCCCCTTGAAGTTTGGCTGGCAAGGGTCTCAAGATAGGACTTGCCTATGTCTGGCTGATGTCCCCTTCCCCTACGTGCAGTGCAGGCCCTGTTCCAGGGAACTGGGAGCCAGGTTTGCCCCACTACTAGTTGGGAAAATGCTGCTTTCATGCCTGGGGGAGCTAGCCAGCCATCTGCAAGGGACTTGGAGAGCTTATCTGCAGTAATTTAGCCTCAGTGCTGCCCTCTGAACCCTTGGTGATATACCACCTACAGAAGTCACATAGTTTGGTCCAACACAAGTCAAAATGTCAAGGCCACAGTCTCTAAGCTCACTCTTGCCCGGCCCCGCCCCCAGCCTCCTTCTCTTGATCTGCATTTATTTAGGATTTCTCTTTACCCACCTGCTATGGGCAGCAAAGGGTTTGTCCATCCTCCATTACCTGCCAAGCCTGGGAGTCTGAGCTTAAAACTAGCCCCCACTGCACCCCCACCCGTTACCACCTGCTCTCGTGCTGGCTCCCATGCCCAGCCTCTCCCTCTGGGCCCCCGCGCTAATTACAGGCTTCCCTAAATCATTGGAAGGAAAAGCTAATTAAATCAGGGTCGGCCGTCCATTTTCTGGCAAAGGACAAGCAGCCCAACACCTTTCTTCCACTCCAGGATCCTGAAACCATGGCTTGCAGCTTCATTTGAGTTTGAGAACAGGTTTTTATCTCTTAGGGCTGATTTTTCAGAAGAGCAGCAAGATGGGACATTTCCTCAACTGCTCCTTTGCACCATGTCAGAGTGACCATATGGGATCAGGTTGGGGGCCTGGAAAACTGAGGCGTGCCCAGATCTGCATAGCTGGGGAGGAATGTGTGAGGAGACAGAGTAGGTGACAGCTTCTCCTTGGAAACTCCCCAGCGCGCCTATGCACCACACCCGCCGTTTCGGATAGTGTGGCATGAGCTAAAAGCCCTGCCTTCAATCCCAGGCCTGCCACTTGCTAGACAAGTGTCCCCGGGCAGCATTCTCCCCCTCTTGGTGCCTGAGTAATAATAGCGCCTACCTCACAGAGTTGCTGAGAGTTAAATGAGATAACATCTAAATCAGCCAGGGTGGAACCCATGTTTGGGGAATGGACAAGTGACTACAAAGTACCACATACAGAGTGAAGTTCCCCCAAGCAATGTTAATTCTCTTGTCCTTCTTGGAATCCCCGTGTGTTTGTTACTATAAACCCTCATGGGACCCATTTGCCTAAAACCTGTAGGTGAATAAATTTATTGTGTGTTTTCCCCCTTTGCGATGCAAGGGCCAAAGAAGTCACAGGTGGGTGGGGTTAGGGGGCGTGGAAACTGAGGGCTCCCTTCCCACACCCGCCCCCAACTTGCCCCCAGATGCCAGCCTACTTTTCCTTTTTTCTGGGCCTCAGAGTCACGCGACATAAAGAGGGGTGCCTTGACAGAAGTCCCAGCTGTGATTCTCAGCCCCTTCCTGCTCTGTTCCCTCCTGAGCCATGTCCTCACCAACTTCCTCGAAGGGGGCAATGTCTGAGGCCAGCACGTGGCTGTCCCGGCCACTTTACTGCAGAGAAGGGGTGACATGCTCAACTAAGTAAGGAGATCCCCAAAGCAGGGAACCAGTGGGGGTGAGTCCACTGTACAGATGAGGACCCACTCTGTAAGCCAAGTCTGCAGTCTGCTTTGAATCCCAGCTAGCTGTGTGGCCTCCAACAAATCACCCAACTTTTCTGTGCCTCAGTTTCCTCCCCTGCAAAATGGCCATGAGAAAAATAGTACGTCCCTCAGAGGATTGTTAAAGAATTAAATGAATTCCTAGGGGGCAAGCGCTTAGAAGATGGCCTGGTCTGTAGTCGGCACTCCACAAGCATTAGTCATTCCTGGTGTTTCAGAACCAGGCTCTCAGTGACTCCTCATCACAGCCAGCCCAGCCCGGTGGCCTGATGCCTTCCCTCTTACAGATAAAGTCTGGGGAGGAGAAGCCACTGGGTAGCTGTCACCTGGAGCGAAATCCCTGCCCCACTCCTCTCTCAAAGAGAAGAGCCTGACAGTGCCTCTCAGGGCAAGGAGGGCTCGGGGCAGGGCGGGGGTAGCTCTGAAGGCCCAGGCCTCCCTCAGAGGCTCAAGCGGAGTCGGGAGGTGGCTATAAATATGAGAGGCGAGGGGCTTTCTAACTAGGCCAGGAATGTGTGTTAGTCATTGAGGTCAGAGCAGGCCGCAGAAGCTCTTGGCTGGGAAGAGAGTATATCCAGGAGTGAGCTCCCCCAGGCTCAGGGGAAGCCAGAGAGCTGAGGCCGAGAAGGAGGGTGATGAGCAGTGCTCAGCTAGGGCCATGCTGGCGCCCCAAGACCTTGGTCAGAGGAGCAGCGGCCAACCCCCAGGAAGGTCCCTCCTGCCCCTTCTAATCTCTGAGAAGTCCTACTGCAACCCAGACCCAGTCAGCCACCTACAGCTACCCTCGGGCTGAGGCCAAGCTGTGGCTCCCAAAGGGCACACTCAGGCCGCCATTCCGGGGAGTGAACAAATGCATCCTTTCTATTTTAATAGCTGTGTACTTATTTTAATGTGTTAGGAGAAAAATACAACTGGCAAAGCAAATCCGTGATCTCGTGGCTATAAATGCTTAAGATAAATACCAAGTAGGTGTATACATTTTTTTAAGAGGGAGTTGGATTTTTTTTTTAAATGTATACTCGGGGAACTGAACCACCATTCCTTAGGTTTGGGGGATTCTGGCCCACAAGCAAAATGCTAATTTCCTTGCCGTGGGGTTCCAGCTATCTTCTGTGCCTCCCGCCCCACACCCCAGCCCTGCCTTGCCCCGACACCCCTGCCCTTGCTCCTGGCCCCTGCTGCAGTCTCACTGTTCCCACTCCCGGGATGCTTTTCCCCTCCACCTTTCCACTGCAAGCACCAGGTGAACCGAGCTCCTCACTGGTGCCTCCACAGGGCCATACAGAGGCCTCCTTCTGCTCCTCGTCCTACCCCCCCCCCCGCCCCGGGCTGCTCCAGGCCCTTGTCCCTCTGCCGCCATCCCCACACTGTGTGACATCCCAGCGGTGGTGCTGGCACCACCGCTCCCTCGGCGCTGGGGAAAGCAGGCTTTGGCTGTCTGTCTGCCTCCCTGCACTTCCCGGCTCTGTACCTGGGGCTGAGCACATGGCCAGGAGGCAGACACCCGGTCACTTTCTGGAGCCACCCTTGCATGGTGTCGGCTGGCACACATGCAGCCTCGCTCCTGGGGCTCTGCCCTCCCTCATCTGTCAGGTGGGGATGCCAAGTTCCCTTTCCCCGGGTGGGTGTGTGGAGTCAGTGAGTTTACTTCACCTAAAGCTACCTGAAGGCACGTGCCTGGCATGTCATCAGGACTCCACAGGTCCTGGCTCTGGTCATTGGAATCAGCAAGGCTATTATCATTATCAGGGGCCATTGGATATTCAGTGAGTCCCCAGCGGTGCAGAGTGGAGGGGAGGAAATGAGACTAGAGCACCTTTGCATTTAGGATCAAGAGAAAGTTCTCAGCGCCTACTTACTCCGCCCCTCTCATTTTGAATATGGGGAAACTGAGGCCCACACTGCAGCCCTGGAACCAGGGCCTGGGACTCCTGCCCTTCAATCTACCATTGTTCCACCACCACTGTCCTCCCCAGGCTGGGGGAAGAGGTGACCGTCCAGGACTCACCTACCCAGAGAGACAGGCAGGTCTATCCGAGCTTCCCCCCGCCCATCTTTGGCATGGGCCAGAGAGAGCTGGTGAGGAATTCCAGGGGCTGGGGTCAGCAGAAGAGTTCTCACTTCCCCAAGTCAGTGACTCAAAAGCTTCATTCAAAAGCTTCATTCTTTGTAGATTCCTCCGACAGGTAGGATCAGACATGAACTTTGTCATTTGTTATTTTTAGCCAAGCAGGCAAGAATGATAAAAACCTGTATGGGAGCTGACTATAAATAATATCGCTATGGCATTAAACACACACACACACACACACACACACACACGCACACGCGCGCACACACACACACAGTGCTAAAACCTGTCGATCTAAACAAGCATTGCCCTGCAAAGTAGAATAACAGCCTGAGCACGGCACTCTGCAGTCAAGCCGCCGATCCCACAAAAGCTATTGCTTGCGCTCACCACTCAGTTCCCTGGGGCAAGACACCTTTCTTGTCCCCATTCTTCAGATGAGGAAATAAGGAATGAGATTGGCCAGTGAGGCCACTGGCTCTGCACCTGATGGATGGCAGCAACCTGACATCTATCACTGTCCCTATTGTAGAGTGTCTGAGAGGCGAAGCCGCTTTGCCCAGGGCCACACGGGGAGAGACGGGGAGAGGAGCAGGCCCAGGGCGGCCTCGGGTCACCTGTCTCCAATGCAGGAGTCTGCCGGCTGCTAGCAGTCCTGTGGGGCTGGAAGGAGAGGTGGGCGTGGACAGATCAAAGGAGTGGGCACTGGCATTGTAGACCCCTCGGGATGGGAGTTTGAGTGAGAAGGTGGCAGCTGGGGCACTGGGGGTGGAGAGGAGGCAGTCCGGGAAGGGCTCAGCACTGAGAGTGGCAAGAGGGACAGGGAAAGAGAAGGGAATTGGTCGACCGTGGTCTAGGGCAGGGCCACACCAAGCTCACCTCGTCTGACACTGAAATGCCTTTGGGCAGGGTGGCCATCCTGGCAAACCCACGGCAGGAGAATAGGAGAGAAGTCCCAAGAGCAGGTCGCCAGTGCTGGGATGGGCAAGGGCAGTTGGAGGAGCGGGCTAAAGGACACCAGAGCAGAAATGCGTCCCCAGGACTTAAAGGAAACAGACTCCAGACAGCAGTGTTGAGCCCCTGCCCAGGGCTCCGTGGTGTGCTGGTGAGCATTTCATGACCAGCTCTCAGGGAGGTAGGTGCCCTGCTTTGTAGCATTTGCCAGGTCCTGTGGTGGAAATGCTCCCACCCCTGGCAAATCACGGCTGCCAGTATGACCTCACTTATATGCACTGTTGGCTCTCAGGAGCCAGGACGGGCAACTCCAGAACACCACCACAACGAAGCCACCCAGAGTGAGATGCCTATGTCCTGCTTGCTTCAAGGAGGAGAGGACAGGCTTGGGGGCCATTTTAAGCTACTATTAACTGTGCCTGTAACACACCAGAGGCAGCATCTCCGTTAGTTCTCAGGACCATTCTCTGAGGTAAACATTATCGTTAGCTTACTGATGAAGAAACTGAGGCTCCAAGAGGTAAGGTGACTTGCCCAAGGTAACACAGCCGGTAAGTGGCAGCTCCTGAATTTGAAGCCAGATGTGTGTGAGTTCAGAGTCCACACCCCAGCCATATACCTCCCAGCCTCCAGCCAGGGTAGTTCTAGGACCGGAGCTGGGGCTGGATCTTCAGGAAGGGGTTCATGGGTGGGTTCCTCCATGGGGCTGGAGCTGAGAGGCCTGACTGAGTCCCAGAGGAAATGGCCACCACCCTTGAGAGAAGTCCTGAGAGGTTTGAGACAACCCCCACATGGGGAGGGCACAGAGCAGAAGCACCACCTTCCCCACACGCTGGGGCAGAGGTACCACCTGGCACCCCACAGGGCTTTCCCAACATTCCCTCCGTCCTTCCCTTGTTTGCAACTGAGTCTCCTCCTCCAAAGCCCAGTTCCAGGAAACAGTCCCCACACTGCCAGGCACGTAGTAGGTGCTCAATTAATGCTGAAGAAATGAACCTTCATATTCTCTCTCATTTGTTGGAAATCAAAGACCAGATCAATTATATTATTATTATTCCCACTTCACAGATATAGAAACTGAGGTAGGTTCTAATTGGCAAAATGACTAGCTCTAGGCCATGCAACAGTAAATGGCAGAGCCAGGGTTCAATCCCCTATCTCTGTGACCCCTAAGCACTCTACTCTGTTCTACAGTGCTGTGTGCCCCAGAAAGAAATAGCACCTTGTATCTGAAAAGCTCCTTACGCTTTGTCAAGACCCTTCCATTTCCCTCTTGTACTTCACTGTTGCACGTTGGCCTGAGGGTACCAGTGCAGGGAGCCTGGGGGAAAGGAAGGAGGGCTGGAGAGAGCGGAACTCCTCCCTGGCCCATGGCAGTTAGCCTCACCTCCAGGGGCAACCTCTCGGTGGCCTTGTAGTGAGAGAGTTGGCCCAGCCTAAAGGACAGCCCCGTCCACAGAGGGCCTATGGGATGGGCCACCCCGGCCTGGAAACCCCCACTGATGCAGGGTCTCCTTGGAGGGTGGCGTGGCCCCTGTGCCGGGACTCTTTGGAGCCATATCTTATTAAGACAGGTTTCGAGCAAGGTGGCCCCACAAGGTGACAGGAGTGGGGCAGGGGGCAGGGGTTCTGATGGGGTGAAGGGGCTGCCCTGGAGCCACCGCGGGCCTCCCAGCTCTGGCTTTGCTGCGGGTCTCAGCATCCCCATCTACAAAATGGAAGGATAGGGCTGATGGAGGGGCATGGCAGCACCCCTAGCCCCAGTGGACCATGATTCCACATAAACCAGCTTCATAGGCAGATCCCAAAGGGAATTTTCTCTGGGGAGAAAGTGGGACACCCCCACAGGAATGCCTTTGAAGGCCTCTGAGGCAGCATCGGCACTGCCCATGTTCCGAGGGCAGAAAGCTCCGTCCTCGGCCCAGCTCCAGCTCCATATCCCACAAGCTCCCTCCGGCCACTTGCTGGACTCCCTGGCGGGGCCCAGGCATTCCCCATACTTACAGCAGGGTAGGGAAGAAGGGCTGTGCCCAGATCCCCACACCCCTGCCGGCTGGACAACTTCGTTCCAGCTGTATGGCCTCTCTGGGCCTCCGTTTCACCATCTGTAAAATGGGGATGGCAATAACTCCTTAAAGGGTAGAAATTAATAAGCCATGACATGAAAGTTCTCAGAGCACACAGGACCTGGCATGTGATGATCATCCAGGCAACGCCACCTCTCGGTACTATTATTTGTAACGCGGACCAATACCATCTCTTCTGCCCAGTGGCTCTCAAGGGGAGCTACCCCTGTGGCAGCCTAGGGTCCTGGAGGGAGCACTGGATTGAGAGTCCTAAACCCACAGCTGTCTCTCAATCACCCCTGACCCTCAGAGGCAGGGGCCCTTCGCCTCTCCTGGCCTCAGTGTCGCCTTCTGTCAGGTGGCTCCCCTCAGTTCCCAGCACATTTGAGACTCCATAAATGTCACTGGATGTTCTTCTTGCAGCCATGACCCAGTGCCAGCAGGGCCCTTTCATCCTTGCCGATGTGTCTCCGGCTCAGGGTCTGCCTTAGTCGTGCGTGGTTTGCTGAATGAATGTGCGCGGCAGGTGTGATTTTACCGTGGTGCAGCAGTCTAACGTGGAATTCTATCCCACGGCAGGCGCCTCGCCACGGGCTTCATCGTCCTCATTCTGTTTAATTCTTAAAATGCTCCTAAGGTTCCTCCTGCTCCTGGGAAAAGGACAGAAATCTGGAGGGTGGTCTACAAGTCCCCCACCCCTCTCCTGCCCCTTGCTCACACTCTTCCCCTCGAGGCATTCAGGCCCCCTTTCAGTTGCTGGAGAATTACTGAGCTCTTTCCAGCCTCAGGGCCTTTGCCAGGAACACCACCTCTCCTTCTACCTAGTGAGCGTCCGCTCAGACTTCAGAGCCCAGCTCAGTGATCACCCCCCTTGGGGAAACCTTCTGCAGCTCCCCACTGCGCTCCCCCCAGGGATGGCCGGGTCCTCCTGCGGAATGTGCTCATGGCCTCTGCCCTTCATCTGATACCCCTTTGTCCGTTTGCATGGGTTTGTGCATTCATTTCACATCTGTCTGTGAATCCTCTCGAGAGTGGACACCATGAGCTTTCCAGCTGTATCCTCAGCACCTAGCGCGGAATCTGGCAAGTGGCAGACCTCAGTGGGTACTTGCTGAACAAATGAGCAGACAGAGAAGCAGGAAGCAGGTGATGCCATGCCGATTGCACAGATGAGAAGCCTGAGGCCAGAGAGATCGAGAGACTTGCCCAAAATCACACAGCCCATCTGGGTGGAGCAGGATTTGAACTAGTCCATGGGTCTCCAGCTCCCAAGCTCTTTGGACCCACCACACTCTCTTGCCACCTTTGGGTGCAGTGGAGGACTGAGCCAGAGAAGCTCCCAGAGGGAGAGGGCTTAAGTGACAGGGCAAGGGCTGCGGTCCCCCTCAGAGCCATGGCTGTTTGGAAACCTCATCAGGGGTGAGCCCACTACCCCGCGGCTCCTCTGTGAGCCTTCCAGGAAAAATCTGGGTTCTAATTCTGCCTCCAGCTATGTAATCCTGGGCTTGTCCCCTCCACTCTCCAGATCTCGGTTTCCTCATCAATAAAACGAGAGCGAGACTGTCCACAAAGCAGGTTCATTGTGTGTGCATAGATGTGTGCATTAGCACACAAGGAAAGCTCTCGGCAGAGATGGCTGATGTGGTCCCCACGACCTCCAGCCCATTCTGAGGACACACTGGCAGCAGGATGGCTGCATTTCAGTCCCTAAGTCCTTATTGGTTCCAAAATCCCAGCAGTGTCCAGCCGTCCAGTCAGTTAGCAGGTGGGCCTCTCAGCTGGTGGTATTTTCAATTGTCACACCTCGGCTCCTGTCCTCTCTGGGAACCCTCTTTCCCTGCTGGGCCCTACAGTCTCCTCAGCAGGAGAACATCCAGAGAGATGGCAGGCTGTGGGGCAGACTGTGCTAGGTTTGAATGCTCAGTCCTATACCACACAGCTGTGCTCCCCTAAGCAAGACACTCACCCTCGCTGGGCTTGTTCTTCACCTCTAAATTGAGGGTTGATAACACTGAACTCTGAGGTCGTGATGAGGAGTAAATACAGCTCTGTGTTAGGTGCCAGGCACATAGTAGGCACTCAGCAAGTGACAAATTCCCTTCTCTCTTCTCCTGACAGTCCTGAATACATCATCCCAATTCCTTCTGTTTCGTCCTTCCTTCTCTTCTTTTTCCAGGGAGTCAGCCTTCCAGCAGCAGTGAAAACACATACACACACACAAATGTTCACTAGGAACCCCAGCACAGTACCTCACATTCAGTGAGAGCAAAGTAAATATTTATAGACTGAATAATCCAAAGAAATGAATTACTAATGGTAAAATGTCAGGCTATAGGTAGCTGGGAGGGAGCATTTAGGGATAGGGCCTCCTCCCTGGGTGCTCAATTCACCTTGAATTCAGCCCTGGGCTCAAGCATTCTGGTCCCAGTTGAGATATCACTGAGGGACATGGGAGTGGAGTTCAGGTCTTCCTTTTCCCTTCACAAAGTGGGCATGCAGAGAGAGCCCCATTCATCAACAGGCTCAGGAAATAGCAACTCTTAAAACAGGACCTCCAGCAAGTGCAAAGAATATTTCCAGAGCCACAGAGAGATGCAAATACCAGTTCAAAACCACCAGGGGAATTGCTTTTTCATTCAACAACCTGCACTCATCAGTTCAATCAATATTTATTGAGATTCTGTGCCTGGTGCTGAGGATGCAACAAGCAAATGAGATCCATTCCCTATCCCCAAGGATTCTCCCAGCCTGATGGACGTGACAGATGCACATAGAAAGGTTAATAGCAACAAACTCTTCTTGGGGGTTGGAGATGATGGAGGGGAAATCAGTGAAGGCTTCAGAGAAGAGGGGTTGCTGGAGCTGAGCCTTGAAGGATGAGTAGGAGTTCTCCAGGCAGAAAAGTGGGAAGGGAAGGCATCCCAGGCAGAGTGGATGGTGCATGCAAAGACACAGAGGCATGGAAATGCAAGAGTGTGTGTGAGGAGCAGGAGAGGCTTAGTGTGGGGAAAGTAGAGGGAGGATAATGGGAGGGGTCTGGAAGAGTCATCTGGCCCTCATGAGCCATGGAAGGAGTTTGGGTTTTATGCTGAGAGCATGGGGAAGCCAAAAAGGGGTTAGAGGAGTTGAGAAAGCTCCCTAAGGTGCAGGGCATGGGTGACCAGCGGGAGGATAGCAGGCTAAGAAGCAGGGAGACCAAGGTGAGGAGGCAGGATTGACAGATGGGAGTGGGCAGCGTGTTTGCATGTGCATTAACCAAAGGGATAGCGTGGATGAGACCATGTTTCCCAGGCCTGGAAAAGGCAACCTCCCCCAGGGAGTCCTCCCAGAATACTTCTTGATTCCCCAGGCTCTGTGTTCTTCCAGGAGAGAAAGTACCAGCTTCCTAATTGGCCCCTCTGGCCTAACAGAGGGGCAGCAGAGTCAACCACCACCACAGACCTGCCCTGCCCTACTGGAAGGCTAGGGTAGGCCTTCTGCGCTCAGGTTTTCTGACCTGTGGGAAATGAAGTCCCACGGCTCCCTGGACCTAGGTTCACACCCACCTCCCTTGGGGGCCCCGGGGCTCAGTGTGGGGCCTCACGCAGTCCTGGTTTCAAGGCCCAGTTCCCCTACTCACTGTATGACCTGGGGCAACATCATTTCACCTCTCCATACTTCACTTTCCTCATCAGTAAAATGAGAAAGAAAAATAGGACCTACCTCCCAGGCTGTTGCTCATACGGTGAGATGCACAGTAGGATGTTGATAGGAATGGCGGCCGAAGTTAGACATCAGGCTGGCCCCCTCCTCACTGAAGGAACAAGAACCAGTGGAAGCAGCCAGGAACTGGGGGCTGGGTTTGCGTGTCAGCAGCCTGCCCTGGACTGTCAAGGTCTTAAAGGTCAGCCCTGCCTGGGCTCCACAGGGGTGGGGATCTGAGAACCATCATCCAGCAGGATGAGGGGCTAGAAGAGACCCACCCCCCCAACATTTCCCAGGGGCCTTCTGGAGAATCTCACCCTCTGTGTTTATCCTATTAATACCAGCTGCCATTCTCCTTTAGTCTGTGACCCTGCCAAAATAGGCATTATTGTCCCCATTTTGCAGATGAGAAAACCCAGGGAAGTTGGGTCATTTTCCCAAGTACTGCCGGGAAATGAAAGAGCAGGGATTTGACCCCAGTTCTGTCTGACCGGCCATAAAACAGCCCAAGGTTGGGCTGAGGAAGTTTGGGACCTTGGTGGAATGGCTGTAGGGCCGTAAGAGGGTTGGGAGACTTGGGACAAGCTGGGCTGCCTGGTCCCCAGACACACATTCTATGGCCCCTCAAGGTCATGGTCCCTGAAGAGCCTGAGTCATGTGCTTCAAATTTGAGGATCTTTAGGCAGGGACAGAGGGAAAGGTCTAAAGCTCAAGTGGGTCAGATCTGGGCTCAGAGCTCGACCTTGGCCCTCACTGACTCTGTGCCTCCTAAGCAAGTCACTAAGTTCTCTCTCATTTTGTCTTCTATAAAATGGGAAGAAGCCCAATCTCTCCAAGGGTGATTTGTGAAGGTCAGACAAGGCAGGGAGATAAGGGGCCTTTGGAAATGCCTTCTCAGCCTCTGAGGGATCCAGCCAGCGGCTCTTTGTGATAGCAGTTAACCTGCCCCAGGACCCCTGCCCAGGTGTCAGAAGACCCTGAGCTGGGCAAGGCAAGGGCAAATATAGCCCTCATTCCCCCCTTCCCTTCAAGAGGGGAAGCAAAAGAGAACCTGTGTCTCCCAGAGAGGACACAGCTGGCCTCTGACTGCATTTGACTCTGCCTCCCTCAGACCCGTCTGGACCTACCTCCTCTGTCTCATTTAGGCAAATTGCCTTCATCAGATGACCTCATCCCCACCCTTGTCCCTAGCTAGACTAACCCTCTACTCCCATTCCTCTCTGGTCCTGGGATTTGTTCCCCCAAACATGGTCTGGACAACTAAAAATTGTTTGAAAAACAGACTTGGCTGGCTCTCCCCTCACCCCTGCCCTATTTCTCATACCTTCCCCCAACCCTGACCCTCAATCCATGTTCACCATAAGCCAAATCATGCTGGAGGCAGAAGCTATCAGTAATCCTGCTGGCCTGCCTCCTGCCTCTTTCCCCTCTTCCCCGTGGTTCACCCTGACTTGTCGTTTCCAACCTTCCCAGAGTTTCAACACTAGCACCATTGTTTGTCAGATTTCACAACACCTCTGCCTGCCCAGTACCCCCTGCCCCCCAACATATCCTGGAAAGACAGGCCAGATGCCCTAGGTATGTCTGCTGCAGGAAGGGAAGGTACAGGGGGGCAGGGCAGGGGACGAATGTCTGTGGTCAGATGACTTTGGGCAAGCCACTTACATCCTTTCTTGAGGCCTTAGTTTGCTCACCTGTAAAATGGGAGAATTGGATAGGAGTCCTTGAAGGTCCTTCTGGTTCTGGCATTTGATAAATCAAAATCACACAGCAGCAGATTCCTTCAGGCCTTTATTGGGGCACCTACCATGTGCTGGGAGCTGGGGCTCTGGAGACATGGCTGATGTGGTCACTGCTCCGTGAGGGAGACAGATGTGTAGACCATCACAATACATTGTGGTCAGAGCCAGGTCAGACACACGAATTGATTCTCTTGGTGGAATCAAGAAGGACTACCTGAGAAAGCAGAGTTTGAGCTGGACTTTGAAGGATGAATAGGAGTTCATGGGCCAAACATAATGAAAAACTTTCAGAGTATGCTGGTCAACATTTGGGCTGCCTCAGAAATTAGGGATTATCCTATCATTGGGCTGTGGATGGAGAGGCTGAAGTACAACAGGACCTGAAATGCCAAGGAGACAGGAGCGTAGCCAGGTGTCAGTTCTAGTCTTAGATTCCGGGAACCAAAATGCATGAGCTCCCAAGAGTTTGGTGTTTGCTGGTGAAGGCCCAGCCCACCCCAAACAGGGACCAGCGAGCAGGCAGGACTCCGAACTTCCAAGCGGATGAGTGTTGGGACTCCCAACTGGCCCACACCATGCTGGCCTTCACAGGGAGGGAGCCATGGGCTTCCAGGTCTCAGACTTAGGTCACGGGTTTGACTGACCCCCTCCTGCCTTGAGAAACTGTGTTCTGGTCGCCACACACAAATTCCTCAGTGTCATTCAGGTGCTCATGGAAGTCATTCTAGCGGTAGGATCAAACAACTCACTGTTTTGCAGTGGCCTTTGCAAACTGTGAAGTGTGCTGGACACAGAAAGGATTAGTACTGTGGAAATGGTGGCTCATAACCGACCCCTTGTGGGGCTGTTTGTTTTGTAATGGGGAAAAGCAGTTTGCCACCCCCCTCCCCGCCCCCAATGTCACAGAAATGACGGTGGGATTCCTGGCACAGGCAATGTTTGCTCCAACCATGTGAGCTGTAATGGCTTTTCACCCTCTTGTGCCCACCCTCACCCTGGCCATCTCAGAATGCTTTTCTGTGACCCTGTGTTGGGGGACAGGGGCTGCCTCTAGGCCCTGGAGAAGGGATGGGTAAGCCTGGCTTGGGTCCTCCTGCGGTGGGGTCTAACTTAGAAGTCTGCCTGGAGGGGGACCAGTGGAGTCCCCCATCTACACCCCCAAGAAGGGGCCAACGTGGCAGCTCCCTGTCCCGGGCTTTTGGCGAGGGTGGGGCGCAAGAGCCTCTCTGAGCTGTGTTCTGGGCTGCTCTGTAGGAACCCCAGCCAGGAGTCTTCCCTGCCTGGCACCGTGGAGCCCAGGGCCACACAGCACTCAGCATCCTTAGCTTCTCAGCAGCCTCCCTGCATCTCACTCTGCCTGGCCCAGGAGCAGAAGGGGACCCCTTGGTGGGTTTAAGGGACTAAAGAGCAAGGGGTAGCAACATGGCCCGGTTGACGGAGGCCCTGCCGCTGGTGCTCACTCCCAGCTCTCCGCCTCCCGCGGCCCCTCTGCCCGGCCAGGTTCTGATTTTGGTGCAGTGCAGACTTTCAGCTTAACGAGACAAATTGATATTCTGTGCCAGCCCAGGGATGGAGAGGCAGCTCGGGACGCTCAGGCTCAGGCGGGCAGCTCAGAACTGGGCAGGGGGTGGGGACAGGGGAAGGAGGCAGCTCCCATCTGGAGCTGCCTTCTGGGGCCACCCCCAACCCTGACCCTCCCCCAGCACGTGCCCTCACCACGCTGACAGGTACCCTAAGACAGCGGTCCTGAAGGTCCTTCCACCTTCTTCGGTGTGCTCCTCCCAAGCAGGGCACCCCTCCTAGAGGGGGCAGGGCAGTGAAGAGGGAGGCTTCAGAATCCAGGAGAAGCCCCTTCACCTGCTGTAACCTCCTAACCTTGCTCCTAGGTCTGTCCTCCCACCAGTCTGGATTTAAAGGGGCAGCAGGTCTGGACTTAAACGGGTAGCAGACAAGGCAGGAAGAAGTGGGTAATTGGCTGGGAGGATTGCATTCCCGCAGACTCTCCCCCCGGGGGCGGGGGGAGGTCCCTGGAATCTCTGGACATGGTCAGTGCCCCGCAACATGATCAGCCCCCCAACTCCTCACAGATGTCCCTGTAGATGATGTGGATACAGGAGACATATGCAGACACCCCTGCCAGTGGGCATCTGTGAGCAGATAAACAGCCTCTTGAGGGGGTCTTCTGTGGGAACGACAGCCGCCAGGCAGGTGGGGGTACCCCAGGGTGGGACTGCTGGGCTGTCCGGGTAGTGTTTAGATGGCAGTAGGGAGCTCTGTGCGGGCTCTGCTCTGTTGGACCAGCAACCACAGATGTGTTTCGCCTGTGTTGAGTCCATCACTCCCCCTATGTGACCTTTGCCCCCCCCCAGGTCTGCGGGTGTCCTGACCAAAAAGAGGAGAAAACCAGAGCCCCCTGCACAGCTGAAGGAGTCCCCCATAAAGTAGAGGATGACTTGGGGCCATTTGAGCAAAATCTTCCCCTCTCCCTATTACTCTCCCCACACCACCACCAGTAGCAGGACGCCCTCCGATCCGGCTCAGCCCCAACCCTACCCTCACCATGCCCTTGACATTCCCTCCCACTTCGGGGGAGCGGGCATATTCCTGGGACTCTGCCAGCTTCAGTTCCTCATGATCCCACGGGAGGAATTAAAACCGCAAACAACACCGTGGTGGTTCGGTCCACACACCCCCGCCCCCACTCTCCTCCCCCGGTCCCCCCACCAGAACAAGCCCTCCCCGAGTCCCGAGTCCCTCCCTCGTCCTCCGTCCTCCGCCCCCTCCCCCAGCCCCCGGCTCGCAGCGGCTGGAGCGGCCTCTGCCTCCCCCGAGATTGCATTTTGCCAACGAGATGCTCTCCTAGAAGCCGGCGCCGGCGCCTCCACCCCCCCCGCCCCCCCACCTCCTCGGGCAGGATGGTACAGTCTGCAGAGGGACCCGGGCACGCTGGCTGGGCTCAGCGGCGGCACCAGCTGCCGCACCGCGATTACGGGGCTGCCCGCCTGGAAACCGTGCCGGATTTGTGGTGATTTTCGTAGCCAAGTAAGTACCGGCATCCCCCAGCATGAGAAAATAAAAAATAAAAAGCGCCCCACTCCGCTCTCCCCTTCCTCCCTCACCCATTTTATTTTGTTTCATTTCATTTGATTTTTTTCAGTGCTGATGGTGGTGGCGGCAGCGTGGAAGGTGGGGGGGGGGGGGGAAGCCGGGCTTGTTTATCTGGCAGCAGCTGAGGCTGCACTGGGAGCCGCCGCCGAAGGAGACACTACTGCGAGGGTCCGAGGGTCCGTGTGCTGGGCGGTAGGACTGGGGTACTGGGGACTTGAACAGGGGGGCCTTGGACAGGCGATGCCCAAGGTCTCAGGTAGATGCCGGCAGCCTCTGCTCAGCAAATGCCCCTGGCTGGATGTTATGCAAGGACCAGCAAGCCGGTAGCAAGGGGTAAGGTTCTCTTCCCTCTGAGCTTCGTCCCAGGGAGACGCAGAGGACTAGAGGGTGCCTCCTGCCCGGCCCCCACTGGGTTCCAGGAAAGAGGCATAGGGAGGCTCCCACAGAGGGTCTCCATGGCAGGTGGGCGGCTGTGTGCCAGGACCACCAGGTCAGGCCAGCCAAGCCAAGGCATGTGGTGTCAGGGATGAGTCCCCAGGTCCCCAAGATGGCCAGAAGGGGGGCAGGAGTGGGATGGCCAGGCCATTTTGCAGCAGTCATGCTGGGTGGTGGAGTTGGCACCTTCAGCCCGAAAGCCCAGTTCCTGGGCCAGTTGGGGTGGCCTCTGGCTGAGATCTAGGTACCTGGGGCTCCTCCCTGCCCCCTGCAGGGTCAGGATTGGGAAACCCATCAGCGGGTCTCTGCACTCCCCCTGGGTAGGCCGCTACAGGCAGCCACCCTTTCTAGCCAAGTGGCCTTTCCATGGCTGTCCTCTGTTCACCTAGGTTGTATGGGGAGGGGTCTCTGTGGCTGGCCTGCCCCAGTCAGGGAAGTGCCCCCAGGGGTCTTGCCCCCCCCACACACACACACAGAGGCCCCAGCCAGGCTCGACCTTCAGAAGGGTAAGCTAGTAGGCAAGTTCAGCCAGCAGAGGGTCTTGGTGTGACGCTGAGTGCCCCTCGCCCAGCACAGAGTGGGCTCCCCTCCTTGCCTGCATTGCTCTCCAGATCGCTGGGAGGAGGCAGAGCTGACGTTTGGGGCATTTCCAGGAGCTGCAGGCGCCATCCGGAGAAATTCTCCTTTGACGTGTGCAGTAGGAGGGGGCTTGGAGCGCAGGCCCCAGGGGCCTCCGCCTATTAACTTCGTTGAAGGGGCAGTTGCAGGGAGGGGCTACCACAGCTCTGGGGGAGGCCTGTAGGGGGAGTCCAGGAGAGATGCAAATGGCCCATGTTATTTAGCTATCTTTGTACCCCCAGTCCCATTCTCATCAGGGCATATACACAGCCACAGATCTGCACAGATGCACATACACAAATATAGTACACGTAGTAGTGTATTGTATATGTTCAAATCATATAAACATACAGTTCCTGTGCCCAGAGACACACCTCAGCACATGTGAATACAACTCATATCCCTGAACATGACCTGCTTACCTGCAAACTACAGCACGCACATGACTGCATCATGCACACACACAGACCTGTGAACGTGGCATACCCACACATGCCTGTAGTTCTAACATAGGAATGCAGTAGGCTGCATAGGGGCTAACTGGCCTGCACACGGTGCCCAGCAGCAGCCACAAATGTGGCATGTGACCATGTGCAGGCTGGCCCCCGTGTGAAAAAGACAAGCACACATATGTGGCGTCCCGAATGCCATCTGCATGCCTGTCCATGCGTGAGCAGGCACCCGGCATGCTGGAATGTGCCCACAGGTGAATGAATGTAGGCTGCATATGTACAAAGACGGCCCAGGCACACAGATGCAGCTCTTCTGCGGATGCTGCCTGCACACATCCACCCCTCAGCTTCCAGGCATCTTCCATGGGAGTGAAGGTGCCTCTGTGGCACTGAGGAGAGGCTTGCCCCTCAGGGGACTACCTGTGAGGACAGAGGGACACTGGCCAGTCAAGGGCCAGCCCAGATTCCCAGGGAGCTGTGATTGGGCTCAGCAAAGGCCACCTTGGGTTCTTGATGTGCGGCAGAGAAGGTTGCCTGGAGTTGGAAAGGGGACAGAGGAGGGGGCAGGAGTAGCTGTTGCCCATGGCCCAGACTACCAGGAGTCTGGCCCCACCACCCCCGTTCTCTGGCCTGAGGAGACCAGCACTCTGGTATAGAGTCTTTGAGAGCTGAGGCCCAGGACACCGCCAACAGCCCCCAGAGTCCTCTCCAGACCACAGATCAGAAAAGCTGCCTGTGGCTTATGCTGTACGGAGACTGAAATGCTGGGGCCCCTCCCTCTCTTCTCCCAATGCGCCCCCTCCCCCTCTCCCCCCCACCTAACACAGGTTTGGGTCAGGAGACTTGGGTAAATAATAGTAAGTCAGCTAGCACTCACCGAGCTAATCGTTCTGCATCCATCACTTCAGCGGGGCCTCCCATAGCCGTGTTATTCCCATGCCACAGATGAGGAGGCTATGCAGAGAAGGGGAGACACACAGCTGGAACATGGCAAAGATAGGGTGGAAGCCAGGCCATCAGCTGCCCTGCTTGCCCTCTTAGACCCTCCCCTCCCTTCCTCCATGAGGTCAGCTCCAGTTTGGGGTGCCAACATCATGGGAAGCAATAGTCCAAGAACCTGGGATTTAGGGGTGAGGCTCCAAGAGAGGGTCCAGAGAGTCTCCTGAGGGTAAGAGCAGAGACCTCCCCAGGCATGTGTGGCCCTGTCCTACACAGCTGTGCCACCCTCTTACCTGGTGGAACTGAAGGCACCAAGACAGCCAGAGCAGATGTGTGCATTCTACAAAGTTATCTAGCCTGGACCCATTCATAACAGAGAAACTGAGGCCCAGCCAGGGGCAGGGATTTGTCCAAGGTCACACTGTGCTTGCTGGAGAGTAGGGTACCTTACCAATTCACTCAGGTCCCAGGCATGAAGCAGCAGGGGCCTGTTTAAACCCGGGTTTTCCCAGATGTTTGATTCCAAATTAAAATGATGAGCGCACCAGGTTCAGCCTCTACTTCTGACCAGCTCTATGACCTTGGGCAAGTTGCTTTGTCCCTCTGCACCTCAGTCTCCTCCTGTGCCCAGGATATGCCTGTTCCTGCCCTGCCTTACCCCACAGCTGTCCAAGAGCCTAGAGCACTATAGAGGGCTGTGCTTAGAGGTGTGATCGGCATCAGGGCCTGGAGCCAGAGCAGGGGAGCACCTTGCTGCTGCAGTTGACCAAGGTCAGGAGGGGAAGCAAGGAAGGGAAATCTCTAGGCTGGTGGGGCTCAAGCATTAGTGGACCTAAAGAATCACCTGGTGGAGGGCAAATTTCTGGGTCGCCCCACCCAATGATTCAGGAGGTCTCGAGAGCTGCATTTTCACAGGTGTCCCAGGGTTCTCATCTCTATAGCTTTGTACCCGGGGGAGCTGAGGCCATTGAGAGTAGGTTTGGGGGAGCTCAGAGGCTCTCAGAGCTGGGGGTAACCTAAGCACCATGCTGTTCGCCAGCTCCTGCCACATCTGGGCAAACTAAGGTCCCCTGGCAATTTGGTGGCAAAGTCAGACTGATGCTCAGGTCTCCAGCCCTCCAGTCCCCATTCCACCACGGGGGCTCTGGCTGCATCCTGCACAGCTAAATCTTCTGGGGGCCGGTCAACCTTCACACGGCAAACAAGGCTATCTTTCTCAGCAGTGTGGCTAGGAGGGGTGCTCCTAAGAGACTCACCAAGCCTTGGGGTTGAGTCGTGGCGAATGGCTCTCCCCAGCTCTGTGACAGTGAGGGAAATAGCTCATCTTCTGTAACCTCAATCTTCCCCTCTCTAGAAGGGGAACAGATTTCAAGCAGGACTGTGGGGAAGATTCTAAGTAACGTGGGTGAAGCAGCTGAAAGTTGAGGACGTGGGGGGGCCTGAGGTGCATGGCATGGTTCCTCTCAACCCCTCTTAGCTCCCAGGGGGCTGCAGCAGAGCAGTCTGGGGTGCAAGTGCCGGACACCACATGCATACACACTTTGTGGGGGGTGGACAGGCTCCCTCCCCAGCCCCTGCTGGAACACACAGAGCAGTGTGGAAGGCACCGGTGGGTCTCCTGCCTGGAATCTGGGCCCCCCGGCCCACACTGCCCTCTCCAAGGCCAGAACACTGAACATGCAGCAATCCCTTTCTCCCTTCCAGCAGGAGCCTCAAACAAGAAACTATTTAGGGAGAATGTGCCCCTGGACCGAGACAGTCAGTGGTGGTAAGAGACAGGGAAGAGGGCAAGGCCCTGGAGTTCGAGGCAGTAAATAGGGTGGGACTCAGTTCCCGCGTCTGCGGAACGGTTGGTAAGTTTACCCACCTCTCAGGCCGTTGCACGGGGCAGGTGAGGAAAGTCATGGACGTAGAGGGCTGGGCTCAGGGTGTGGCCCACCGGGGCGGCTCCATGCATGGATGTAGTGGAGCTCGAGAATCAGTCTGGATTGAGAATCAGAAGGTGTGAGTTTGAAACCTACCTCGGCCATTTAAGAGTTTGACCCTTGAGTCAGTCATTTTGCGTCTTCCAGCCCTGGTTTTTGATCTATAGAATGGGAGTAGGTGCCCACTTCAGGGCACTGTAGAACGACAGTACAAAATAGGTGGCACTTGGAGCAACCCCTGGGAACCTACTGGACGTCAGGGGGTGGGCTGAGGGTTTCACCCTGGTCTGCAGTAGGGAGCTCTGCCATGGATGGAGGGGGTGTTTTCAAGGCCTGAGGTGCATCCTATGCAATCCAGGAAAGCCCTACAAGGTCAGAGGAGTGGAGGGCAAGATGGCCCGGCCTGCTGGAGGCTGCAGTCCCCAAGGCTCCGGAGGTCCCCCAGTCTGGGGGAGGAGGCCTGGGTCTGAGGGTCAGGAGAGCGGGGCTCCAGGCCCAGGTCAGTCAGGGACAGGTGACCTCGGGGAAGTCATGTCAGCCCCCTAGCCTCATGCTTTCCCCTGGAAAGAGGGGGCGGTGATCCTGCCTGCCTCGTGTCCTCAGTGAGGGCAGATTCTCCTGCCAGCTGGCCCTTAGGGTGAAGGGTCTGAGACACTGCAAGGCTGAGGTATGAACTGCAGTTGCCCTTTGTTTCCTGTGGCCGCCCAAGCAAATGGCCACAACCCAGGTGGCTTGAAACTACAGAAATGTAGTCTTTCACAGTTCTGGAGGCTGGACATCTGACCTCAAGGTGTCAGCAGGGCTGGTTCCTTCTGGAGGCCCCGAGGCCGACTGCACACCATGCCTCATCCCCAGCTTCCGGTGCTTGCCAGCGATCCCTGGCATTCGATGGCTCATGGCTGCATCTCTGCAGTCTGTCTTCATCTTCATCCTCACATCATCTTCTTCTCTGTGTGTCCCTGTTCTCTCTTCGGTTTATAAGGACACCAGTCACTGGACATAAGGCCCATCCCTCCAGGATGATTTTGTCTCGAGATCTTTAAATACATCTGCGAAGACCCATTTCCAAATAGGGCCACATTCTGAAGTTGCAGATGGACATGAATTTGGGGAGGGACACTTCAGCCCACTACAATCACTAATATTCTCCTAGTTTACTGCTGGGAAGTCCTTTGTACAGTGTCTCATTTCTTCCTCACAAACACCCATTATACAGATTAAGAAACCAAGGCCTAGGGAGGTTAAGAACATGCTGGAGTCACACAGCAAGTGAAGGGCACAGCTGGGATTTGAACCCAGGTCTTGGGTGCTCTTTCTCCTTTCCATCTTTTTAGAGCTGGCTGGGGACTGTCCATAGCCAGAAACCCAGGCGGCAGGCATTCTAGCCATTCCTGTGTGGACCTACAGCTCTTGAGCTCCAGAAAGGAGAGCTGGAGGTGGGCAGGGGAGCTTGGAGGTATGAGGGGGCTGTGCTAGGCCCAGGAGACCTGTACATCATAGGGTTGAGAGCCCACAGTGCCTTCTTATCTCTGCCACTCATGTTCTGTGGACCCTGTGGTTCTCATCTGGAGAATGGGGACAGCAACACCAACCTGGTGGGGTAATCGCCAAGTTCTAAAATGCTAATCATAATAGTCATTACTAATAGCTAAAATGTATCCTCAAGCACTTTACAAATATTTGTTCATTCCAGGTGTGGGAGGGTAGTTATTCCAAGCCTCATCCAAGTGGCTTATCCCAAGCCTCATCCAAGTAGCTCCACCATTAGCTATATGTGGTCGAACTAGTGACTTAACCTCAGTTTACTTCTCCATAAAAGTACCCACCTTCCCAGATGTCTTGAGACGCAAGTGGGATTCCGCTGAAGTGCCCAGCCTGGGTTATGGGCCCATTGAAGGCTCAGAGGATGTTTATTCATCTGTAAAATGAGAATAACAATAGTGTTATTATCATCATATTGTCATTTGTTGTGTAAGGATTGAGTAAAGTAATGCAAAGGGAGCATTTTGGCTCAGGGCCTGTCCAGAGATGGATATTAAAACGGCCTCCTCCCGTGTGATTTGGAAAGAGTTGAATTTAAATCCTAATGCCCGCGTTTACTGCTGTGACCTTGAGCCAGTAGCTTTGCCCTGCTGAGCTTGGAGCTCTGGCATGTAGGGTTGAAGCAACCTGCCTAACAAGATGGTGTGTAATGTAATGGATAGAAAGCTGCCCTGGTCATGCCAGATGTTCTGAAACACTGAGCTTCTGTCCTGCTTCTGGAAGAAGGCCCCAGAGGGCTTCCTTAAAGATGGTCTCAGAGGAGGCAAGGCTGAGTCCCAGGGGAGGTAGGCAGGTGGATTTAATTTTTGCATAGGCCCGGGGAAGTTGTGCTGTGGTGGAGTATGAGGTCAGAAGAGCCTGTGGGAAGAAGCCAGGCATGAATGACCCTGTTTTGTGTCCACGAGCCATATGGCTTCGAAGGTAGGAAGCAGGTCTCTCTGGGGCTCCTATGCCCACCCTGAGAGCAGTTTTCTATAAAGCAATGGTGTTCTCCACATTGGCTTGGGCTGCTCCACGGGGCCACGTCTGGCCACCCCAGAGACTGCTTTGCAGGGGGCGTGGGGAATGTCATCCCAGAGGAGCTCATTCCAGCCTGACTCCCTCCAACCCCTGCCTCACTGGGCTGGAGCGAGAGCTCAAGGTTGGCATGGGAAGCTGAGCCGTCACATTTTCCTGTCAAGGCTGTGGAGCGGTGGGGGATCCTTGAGAAACCATTGCCGGGTGTCCCCCAGTCTTGCTGAGGCCTCTGCACTGGGTGAAGGCCAAAACCTCCTCCAGAGCAAGGGGTGCTGGGCTTCTGCTGCCTGAGTCTTCTCCGCGTTCTGACCTGTGCCCAAGAACAGGGTGCATATCCCACGTGGGCTAACTTAGTGGCGATGTAGCAGGTGATTCAGGACCAAGTCTGGGCCGAGCCTGCATAGCATCAAATCCAAGACCTGGGCGCTGAGCCTTGGTCCCCTCAGTTGTAAAGTGGGGACAATAGTGCCCACCTTGTAGGGTTGCTGTGCATACAGCTGAATTGTGTAGATTCCCGAATGCACGTTTTGGCATTCTCAAAGAGAGGCACCTGTTACAACTGCTGGTATGTCACAGGAGAACCAGTCATGCCTTTTTCTTTCTAAAGTATGTATAAAGTAGCAAGGCGTCTTATAATGGATGCACCTTAGATTCAGTGAAATATGGTAAATAAGATAAAACCTATAACGGACCAAGCTGGGGGAAACAAGCCAGTCTCCTGCCTGCCTCTCCAGCTCAGTCACTGTGGGGCCTTGGGCATTTCTGTGTACCACACGGGGGCCTTTGTTTCCTCTTCCTCCCAGGGCTATTGTGAGAAGTCAGCAAGCTTATGTGTGAATCACGTACCCAGCAGAGTGCCCATATACAGTAGGCACTTAGTAATTGGCAACTCAAAACAAGCACCAAAGACTGTAGTACAGGGAGGAGTTTAAATCACAGATTCTGGGATTCTAATCCCTGCTCTACCATCTCCTTGCTGTGTGACCTAGTGCAAGTTTCTCAACTTCTCTGTGCTTTAGTCCCATGATTTCTAAAATGGAATAACCAAAGTCTCCAATTCATAGGAGAATTAAGTAAAATTAAAGTGCTTAGGGCAATGCTTGGCAGAAGTGAAGGCAATTGTTTTTTGATGAACTTCTAATGAGTCTTCTAGTTCAGTAAATGGCAGCTGAAATAGACACTGGGCTCAATAAAATAATAACAATACAGATGCACTTGTTTTACAGATGGGGCAGCTGAGGCCGAGAGGCATGTGGGTATGCCCAAGGTCACACAGCTGGCTCTCCACAGTGTCCAGGCTGCAGCTCAGTATTGCAGTCTTTCCCCAGGACTCTGATTCTTATTGGGGTGGGGGAGTTTGGGGGGTCCTTCCCCAGGGAGGGCAGGTTTCTAGAAGAAGCTGCAGCCAGATACAGCATCCTCTGGGTTGGGGCTCTATTCAGAAGTGGTTTCCTTCTCCTTTCACATTTCTGCTTGTTCACCATGGTACAGGGGAAGGGGCTGAGCTGGGCCAGGCCCAAGGTCAGCAGAGCCTGCCAGCTACCCTGCATGCCTACCAGCCAGCACCTCCTGGCCATCTCAGTGGCTACTGCAGAGTTGACACAGCAGAACTCCCTCCTGGAGAGAGCAAAAGCCCTGGCTAGCCAACTGGTCCAGCCACCGGGCGGAGCCAGGGCCACAGAATGGATTGGAGTGGGAGTGGAGAAGGAGATACCTGGGTGCAGCCTAGCCTGACAAACACCCCAAGTGACCTTGGACCCATCACCATCCCTCTCTGGGCACCAATTTCCATCTTTAAAACAAGGACTTCAGGGCCAGATGTGCCCCCTAGGACTTTAAATGTCTAAGATTCAAAATTGCCCAGGCATTGCTGCTAGTCAAGGTCATGGGCAAGGGACTGGGCTGGAGGAAAGGAGCTCGTGGCTGTGTGTGCACACACCCGTGTGGATCTGGGGTGGAGGTCCTAGGAGCAAGCCTGAGACAGCAGCAGCCCCTGTTTAGCCTAGGGTAATTCTGCAGAGAAGGTGTAACAGCCACGCAGCCAGGGACCATGCCGCAGGCTCGTGAGGGGGACCCAGGCGGGGCATGACAATGTCCACACTGATGTGCACATTTGCAATGCAAAGATTGCTGAGAACCGGTTTCTTCTAGCAACTATCTGAAGGCAGGAGATCAAGAGCTCTTTAGGCCACTTCTAAATTTATCAACTTACATGACTCACTTCAGATTAAAATGAAGCCTTTCTCCCCATCCCACCTCCAGCCAATTTCAAGTTTCCAAGCTCAGAGGATCTTGAAGAGGGCAGAGAATGTAAATCAATAAAACCAATATTGGCTGAGTAGCTGGTCTGTGCCAGGCCGTGTGCCGAGCTCCTGGCCAAGCTGGGGATGAATCAGCTCCAGAGACAGCTGTCACTGGGGAGTTGGGGCAGCCCCAGGTACGAGGTGGCAGCTGAGAGCTAATGCCCAGCTTGGGGACTAGACCATGAGTAACCTCTGTCCAAGACTTTGCCTCAACAACGACAGTCCTTGGATCTCACAGGGCCTCAGTTTCCTCATCTATAAAGTGGGACCAGTAGAGGAAGAAGTCTGGGGCCTCAGCCACCCCTGTGCTCATGCCCAGTGTGGCTGAGCATTCGGCTTCAGGGTTGTTTCAGAGTGTTCTCTGCCCTCTCAGGGGCCACAGTCTGCCCTGAAGGCCTCAAGAGAAGAGAATTCCAACAGCTTCCCTTGTCCTGGGACCTCCAAAAGCTTCTCCAGGGAATCTCTCAGAACCCCAGAGTCAAACCTCTACAATGGGACCACGGCAGCTAAAAATGAATGCAAACACCAGTGTTGGAAAGTGGCCAGCAAGCCTTCGCATGGTGAGCTCCCGAGCCCCGAACCCCGAGCCCCGCTGCAGCCTTGGGGGTAGCCTGGAATAATAATAGCTGCTATTGTTAAGCAAGCACTTGCTGTGCTAGGTGCTCGGCAAGCGTGCCTTCCTTTACCTTTCCCAAGTGCCACTGGCCCCAGTTAGAGAGGAGGAGACCCGGTCTCAGAGGAGTGCCGTGGTTTGGGCAGACTTTCAGAGCTGGGAGGAAGCCCAGCTCCTTATCGTCCTGCTGTGCCCTTTGGATTCAAGGTTTCGGAAACTGAGGCCAGGAGCAGCATTGCCTGAGGTTGTGGAGAGCCCAGAATCCTGGGACTCCATCATGATATCGGCTGCTACCCCCCAAAGTTCACATACCCACCAACCCTCCAGGAGAAACGGTGAGGCCTTGGGCCTGAGGGCCATTCATACCTGGCCGGTGTCCCCAACACAGCTGCGCACAGGAGCAAGTTCAGGAGACCCCTGAGGCTGACCCCTTGGTCACAGGAATCAGCCACATCCTTGCTCTTCATCCTCATTCCCTAAAAGACACCCCAGTACCCCTTGGAGGGTTGGAGTCACACCAGGTCCGCATTTTGAGGACAGAGGTCTTCAATGCCTTAAGCGCCTCCTGGGCCCTACTGAGGGAACTGTCATTCAGATCCCAGCTCTGCCAAATTGTGTTTCTGTGGGTGAGTTACTGTTCCTTTCTGAGCCTCAGTGTTTTCACCTATGTGGTGGGGGGACGTGGTGGTCGCCCTTGTGGAGATGATGCAAGATGGGAGTCAGGGACCCTGCCCAGCCGCTGCTCATGCCTGATGGAGGCTGTGAGGGCCACGCAGTTCTCATTGGCATTACAGAGGGGGACACAGCTCCCTCAGAGAGGGTCAGGGACTCGTCCCTGGTCACCTGGTGAACACCTGTGCTGTGAGTTCGTGTCCGTGGAGGGACTTAATGCTGTATTCTTAGGGCTTCAGAGGGCAGCCAAAGGCACTGTCCAGAGGGGGTTCTCTCCGTCAAGGAGACAAAATCCCAGGATGCAGAATTATGGGGTCTAAAATGGAGAAGACAGGGCAGTGGTTAAGAGCAGACTCTGGAGCCTGGAAGCTTGGGCTTGATTCCCAGCCCCAGTGCTTCCTAGCTGTGTGACCTTGAGCAAGTGATCTACCCTGTCTGTGCCTCAGTCACCTCACCTGCAAATGGGAGTAAAAGACAGTACCTATTTCATCGGGTTCTTGTGCAGATTAAATAATAGGTGTAAGGAGCTTAGAACAGTGCCTGATGCTCTTCACAGGAAGCTCTACGAAGTATTAGTGTTTGTATGACTAGTATTATTATTCATAGAATCAGAATGGGAAGACCGGCCCGCACTCCTCTTCACCCTCTCTGCCTGAATCTTGCCCTAGCCTCCTTCACGGCCACCAGGGACGCCTTCTTTGAATGCCCATCTGGCCTGCCACTGTCTGGTCAAGGTCTTCAGTGTTCCCCACTGCCAAGACTCCTCAACCCCCATCTGTGATTTATCCCCTACCGACCCTTCCAGCATCTTCCACACTTCACCTTCATACCGTGTCTTTATCCGTGAATTACTTCATGCGCTAAGTTGGTCAAGAATTTAGTCATCTATACAAATTGGAGCACAGCTCCCCTTCACACTGACCTTTTCCCTCACCTCTGAGGCTTTTGCCCAAGACATGCCCGCCCCTGGAACACCCTTTAGCCATCCTTCAAGACCCCACTGAAATGTCTTCTTCTTCAGGAAGACCTTCCTGTCTCTCCTGTTATTGTAAGCGCCCAGGCAGCAGACCCTGGACCTCTGGAGACAGGCCCTAGCCGATGAGTTTTGTTTGTTTTACTTCTGTGTTTTTCAGAGACTTCATTAAAACATTGTTGAATAAACACATGTTGAATAAATGAAAGGGCGACCTCCCTCACTGGTTCCCCCATCCTCTCTTTTATCCCCCTCCCATCATCTGTTTCCCTAAGTGGCCAGATGGACTCTTTTAACAATGTGAATCAGACGGTGGTTCTCCCTGCTTAAAAGTCTGCAGTCTTCCCCATGAGCGCAGGATAAAACCCAGCCTCCTTTCACAGCCACTCAGTGTCTGGCCGCTCACCCCACCCTCTTTCTTCACTCACTCTTCTCTAGCTTACTGGCTTCCTTTCCATTCCTCAAACTCATCAGCCTCTTTCCTGCCTCAGCGCCTTTGCATATGCTCTTTCACCATCTAGAATGCTTTTTCTCCTTCTTTCTATATGATGGGTTCCTTCTCATCAAGCTAATTGGCAATTCTCCACTGAGGCCATCCTTCACCTATTAAAAAGAGCTTCCCCTGTCAGGGCACTTGGGTTTTAACAAAATTTATCACATTGACATCCTTTTCTGTATTTATGCCCTTGTTTGTTGTCTGTCTCCTCTGTAGACAATCGGTTCCTTGAGGACAGGAAGCTTGTCTGTCGGGTTGACTGTTACATTCAAGAGCCTAGCCCTGGGGGAGGCTTTCTGTTTCATGCAACCTCATTCTTGACCCAGTATGTACAGGAGGGGCTGGAAATGATTGTGGGCAGTTGCCCAGGAACCCCACACTCAACCCCCCTGCCTTTAGTGAGCCTCTCTGTGCAGGCTTCAGTGAAAGCGGTGCCATCTGTGGTCTCCCACCCTTTACATTCTAGCTGGGCAGAGGGCAGTAAAGGACAGACGGACAGACAAGTCTGTAGGTCCTGTTGCATGGTGTGAGGCTGAATAAAGCAGAAGAAGGTCTAGGAGGAAGAGCTTTCAGCTGTCCTATTCTCTGGGAAATTGGGTTTTGTCACATTGTTTGTGGTCGGTCCACTGTGGACTTTCAAGCTTGAAGAGCCCTTAATGATGGGTTTGGGGGCCAGGCCTTAATAAAGGGAAATTTCTGCTGATTAGACCCACACAGACCGAGATCTGAAAAGAGCGTGCCTGCCTGGCGCTTACCTGCCCTCCCCCACGCAAGTCCCCAGCAGGGCACCCAGAGCTGCCAATTACTGTGTCCGTAGGCCAGGAGGTGGCCAGAAAGGAAACCAGGCAGCTACCGCTTGGAAAACCCTGTTTTCCTTTTTTCAACTGCAGTTATTTGAATTACAAAACTAAGGGCATGCTTGTTGAAACACATGGTGTGATACAGAAGGGTCCATTGCAACACGACCCCCTTTCCTCTCCCCACATCCCACAGTGACCCGATGTGACCACGGTCAATACCCTGTTTTGTCCATATGGGGATGCACATTTTTACCACATGGTCACGTTCCGGCATCCGGGATACGTCCTGCAGCTGATGACACCTCCTGGTTTTATTCGAAGTGCTTTTTCTTTCTTAGTGGTATGTAAAATCCTGGTGCCACTCACAGTTCAACTTAGATTCATCAAAATCTGGCAATTTGCTGTTTCCTTCTCCTGTTTGTTCTTTCACTCGCTGGCAGATAGTAGTTGTGAGGGGTTTTGTTACCTTCTCTGTGGGATCTTTGTACTCATACCTGTGACTTTACTCTGTCCCAGGACTTTGGCCAGCCTGAGGCTCAGCAGTCTTCGAATGAGAGGCTGTGGAGCCTGGTGCAGAGGGCACGGGCCTGGGAGCCGCCGGCTTTGCCGTTGACCGGCTGTGGTGTGCCCTCTCTGTGCCCTCATTACCACGGTGAGGCGCCAGTGCACATGTGGTGCCAGTGAGCCTGGCCCCAAGGGTGTGCGGGGGGCTGGCACTTGGATGGCGGATGGCATAGCATAACAGAGTACGTCGTCACCCCCTCCCCAACCAAGTAGCCCTGAGCCCCAGAGGAGGGGCAGGGAGTCTGGCTCCTGTAAAAAGGTTGGATGCAAAAGGTCGTCTAAAAAAAGCCATGAGCAAACCAGGGCAGGAGGTAAAGTCAGAGAACAGGCTCAAATGTCAGAAGAGAAAACAAAGGGGCAGAAAACATGAGACTGAAAAGATGCTTCCTTTACCCCCAAAGCAAAGAAGAGGTATTTGAAAATATCAACTGAAGCTTCTTAGAAAGGAGAAAGTCACAGAGAGGCCAAAGTGATGTGCTGTCCCCCGACCCAGCCTCCCCCTGCTCACCCAGGTGCAGGCCCAGCACACAGGAGGAGGCCTGGGGCAGCTAGATGCACCTACAGGTCAGAGCCCCCTGGGTTCCTTCCCAGGGCCAGTTTCCAAATCACAATGCCATTGATTGCCATGTACACAGGTGCTGTTTCAAGTGCTCTGCAGGACTCACTTAATACAACATGCCTCTGGCAGGTCTTATCTCCATTTCACACATGAGAAAACTGAGGCTCTGAGACGCTGAGCTGCCCAAGGGCACCCAGCCAGCAGGCTGACTCCAAAGCCCGACCATGACGACAGTCGCTTCGCAGTCCCAGAGTCCTGGGTCTGGCAGGCAGACCAGTCATTGCAAACCAGTGTTCTGTCAACCAGGCTGGGGGAAGCTGGGCTTGGGGGGAGGAGGGGGGCGGTGCCAGAGCCCAGAAGAAGCACCACCCGCCAGCCCTTTGTTGGGCTCTTGGGGAACCGCCTCAAGGGGTCCTCACATGGCAGCCAAGTGGAAGGATAAGTAAGAGCTAGCCAACTGGAAGGAAGGTAGGAAGGGGAAAGGGTGCTCCAGGCCAAAGCGCAGCTTGAGCAGGGGAGGAAGCCACCACCAGCCGCCCAGAGCAGAAGGCGGCAGGCGGGGGCAGGGAGTGCTGGGTGGAGAGCTAGCCAGACCAAGCCAAGGGCAGTGGGCTGAGCGGTTCTAAGCTGGACACTCATGTGACCAGACTGGCCTGTTTGGAAGATCCCGTGGCCACAGTGGGGATAACGGGTTGGAAGGATGAGGCTAGAGGCCCATGAGGAGGCTGGGCGGGCATCCAGGCGAGCAAGAGCAGAACAGAGGAGCAGTTTTGCCACGAGATGGGCGACGGGCAGGCTGACAGGGCTTTGGGCCTGATGGGGAGCAGCGAGGGAGAGGCCACAGGAAGTCCCAGCGGCTGTGTGGGCCCTTTAGAAAGGGCCAGAGATGGTGAGAGGGGGAGCAGGTTGGGGAGAACCTATGAATCTGATGCTGGGGAAGGGTTTGCAAACTGTTTAATGAGAGACCAAAGGGATGAGTATGAACAGACCCTTGGGAACCACTGACTGAAGGAATATGAAAGCCCTTCAGAGAAAGAAAATAACCACCCATAGCTAAGGGGGAGGGGGGCGCGGGGGTTCGTTCACTCCACGAACCGCCGGCTGCTGAGGGCCTACTGTGTTCCACGCACTGAGGACATCACGCTGAGTGCAACAAGCCAGCTCATTGCCTCCTGGCCTTGCAGTCAAGGGGCTGGAGATTGACAATAAGCAAAGACATAAGTGGGTGGCACATCAAGGAATATGGAGAAAAATAAGGCAGAGGAAGGAAGATGAAGAGAGTTGTTTCGAAGAGAGGGTCAGGTATGGCCTCCCTGGGAAGGGAGCATTTGAGCGGAGACCTGAGGGAGCCACATCGCTGTCTGGGGAAGAGGGTTCCAGGCAGAAGGAGCAGAGCAGTCAGTGCAAAGCCGCTGGGGTGGATGCATTTCACTGGATTCAAGGAATGGTGAGGAGGCCAGTAGGGTGGAGGGGAGTGAGCCCTTGTAACAATCACTATTGCCTGGAATTATTTATTTAGGGGGAGGTTAGGAGAGTTGTTCAGAGAGATAACAAGGGGTTCGGGAGTGCAAATTATGCTTGGCTTCATGGGCCATTGTAGGGACTCTGGCTTCTCCTGAGAGAATGACAGGAGCAACAGGAGGATTCTGAACAGAAGAGGGACTTGATTTGCCTCTGGCTGTGTGTGGAGAACAGGTGGGGTGGGCGGGGGGGTGGGGGTCAGTGAGAAGCAGAGAGCCCAGGGAGGAGGCTTTTGCAGTGAGCCTGGTAAGAAGCTGGTGGCTTGGGCCAGGGCAGAGACTATGGAGGTGGTAAGAAGTAACCACGTTGTTTGTATGTTTTGAAGGTAGAGCAAACAGGATTTGTAGATGGATATTTGGTGAGATAATTTTATTACAGAAGTGAAGAGCTGAGTTGATCGCAGCACCTAGCACATTGTCTAGAACCTGGTGAGCGCTCCGTGAATATTGCATGAAAGGATGGGTCGGTGGGTAGATGGAGGGATGGAGGAACGGATGAAAGGATGAAAGCAAAGTGGCAGGGAGGCAGGGAGAGAGGAAAGTAGGCAGGCCTTGAATGCCAGACTACAGAATCCAAACTTTTTCTCAGAGGCAGTTGGAGCGGTTACAGGGTCTTGAACAGGGGCATGACAGAATGTACTATTGGAGGTACTCTCAGTGGCATTGGGCAGTACCTGGCACCATGTCCCAAGCTGGTGATTCCCATGGACACTAATGGCCAGTCCCCTCTGTTTTTTGCTGTCCAACCCAACCCTCATTCATTTATTCATTAACAAGCATTCAGTGAGCACTTTGAGCTGAAGGCACTGGACATGGTGTGAATGAAGCAGACCAGTCCTTGCCCACAGGACACATTCTTCACCCCCCATAAGGCTGCAGAACCAGAGACAGAATGCAGGTTCTTCCCAGGACTCAGTAGCCCACCAGCTTCATGCTGAGAAGTGAGGGATTGCCTTGTGCCCTTTCCAATGACCTGGACTTCTTACAGCCTCAAGTAAGCCAGGCAAAGCCTTACAACTGGTCTTGGAACCCTAAGGACCCCTTGCATCCCCTTCCTAGCACCGGGCTTTCTTGTTTGGGATTTGGTCTTTGATTTCATTTGGGGATTTGCTTTGGTCATGTGTGTGTGCGCGCGTGCACACCCGCACGCGCATGCACACCCATGTGCTGGGCGAGGGGACGGGGAGGGAAACTGCACTAGGAATGGGTAAGGAAAGAGAGACCAGCATGCATTTAAGACCCACTGTGTTTCAGATTCATTACATATTTATTTGTTCATTTAACAAATATTTCTTGAACTCTCGCTATGTGCCAGGCGTTGTGTGAGGCAGTGGGGATTAGTAAGACAGAGGAGGTCTCACTAATAAGTAAAATAAATAATTCCAGGCAATAGTGATTGTTACAAGGAAAAAATTTAACAGGAGGGTCAGAGGGGCTGCCTGGGACAGCTTGAGGAGGGATAGGAGAGTCAGGGAGAGGAGGAGATAACATTTGGATGATGAGAAGTACCTGGCTGTGTCACCATCTGGGGGGAAAGCGATCCCAGCAAAGGAGTCAACATGTGCAAAGGCCCTGAGTGGAAAAGAGTAAGGCTTGTTCAAAGGTCAGAGGCCACCGTGGCTGGGGTATGTACAATGCACAAAGGGGAGAGAAGTAGATGAGGCAGAAGTGGTGAGGGACCAGATCATGTGGGGCTTTGTAGGTCACATGTGGTGTTTGGATTTGATCCTGACATTGAAGGGTCTTAATCAGGGGTGAGACATACACAGACCCCTCTGGCTGCTGTGTGGAAAGGGAATGTCATTTCATTCCATCCCTGCACAATTCTGGGCAATTGGTGGTGAAAATCCCATTTTCGAGGTAAAGAAACTGAGTGGTGTAGCTTCTACTAAGTGGCTAAGTGGCGTTTGAATCCACTTTGTGTAACCAGATCCTGCTCAGTGGGCACCCACAGAAGGATCTTGGACTAGATAATGACGTGGTGCAAGGGGGGTTGCAGGGATGCAAACTCAGGTTTGGCTCCTGCCCCAAGCACCTCCGTGCCCTGAGGCCAGACTGTCCCCTCACCTCACTCACCACCCCTCTGCTGTAGATTCCAGACGCACCAGCTTATTCCGTGATGCCCTGGACCTGTGTCCACTCGGGGCCATTGTGAGGTGGGTACTAGGAGCATGGATTCCACAGGATTTTGCCAGAAGCTTCTGCAAAAGCCTTCCCCTGCCATTGACACACAGCACCCTCGCAGAGTGACCCTCCCTGACTCCAGGCCCTGGGAGCCGGGTCCTGGCCACGGGGCCAGCCAGAGCAGGGAAGCCCTTGCCACGCCACACAAAAGGCCAGGACAGCGGGTGCTCAGCCCTGGCCTTTGTGATCCTCGTGGAGACGGGTGGCAGGGATGGACGCGGTTCTCCCCCACGCCACTCTACCCCCACCACCTGCCCTCGTCGCTGGAGAAAATCTGGATGCAGATAAAGTAATCACCCCCATCACCTCCTCTTCCAGTTTTTCTTGCCACTCCCCTGCTCCCCTCCCATGCCCTCACCCAGGGCAGAGTTCAGGGGGACAGGTCCTTAGCTGTGTCTCTCATCAGCCGGGGGACCTCACCCCTCTGAACCTTAGTTTCAACAGCTGTAAAATAAGGTAATAAACCTTCCCAGGCAGCATCTCAGTGAGGAAGCCACACAGAGACCTTAGCTTGGTGCCTGGCACGTCCTCAGTGCTCAGCTGAAAAAGCAGATGCCCCTTTTATGGTGACAGTGATGACAATGGCCCCCTAGCCTTCGAAGTCTTCCCTCACCTCTTGCCCCCGCCCTGCCTCCCTCCTCTCCCCCCCTTCCCCCATCAAAACAAAGCCTCACCCACTCACCCCTCAAGAGGAGGTGATGGGGGTCCCACTCACGCCAGGCCTACCCGGGGTCTGTTTCCAAACGGGCTCTGTGCCCAGGACTTCCACGTCATCCTCTTCTTACCCTCATGACAACAGGGGGAGAGACATGGCCTCCTCCCCATTTCGTGGCTGAGGGAACTGAGGCTCAGAGCTGTGAAGGAGTCTGCACAGAAAGTGAGAAGCTGGGGCTCCTACCCAGGTCTATGTAGACCGTCACCTCTTTTCCTGATCTGCAGGGCATTCTTCTCGGGCTTTTGGTTGCGGCCGTACACCTGTGGGTTTCTGATGTGTAAGGGGGTTTTCCTGCAATGGGAGGTGTTAGGTGAGGTGAGGTGTTAGGTAAAGGGAGAGGCGTGGCACTGGGACAGTGCCCCGGTTCTGGCTCTGCCATAGCTGGGGAGTGAGGGGCCCCTGCAGGGCATTCCGCAGGACAGCATCAGAGCTGGAACGAGCAGAGTCCAGCCTGGCTCGGGAGTGAAGACAGAGCCTGGGCTAGGGCAGCCTGGGGACAAATGGTGAGGAAGCAACTGAGGCAAGGAGCACTGGTGGGCGTTGGAGAGTTCAGAATGCTAGAGAGACCCCCAGAGCCAGTGGCAGTGGGATGGCTGTGGGGGTGAAGGTAGGGGAGACGCTGGGGGCATCCTAGGACCTTCACCTGTGCGCAGGTCCCTCAGGCCATCCCCCTCCCCCCATGGAGAGGCATCTGGGGGCACCACATGCCCATGGGAGAGGCAGATAGTGGCTGGGCATCTGCCTGTTCACCCTCCAGCTAGCACCTTCCAGGACCTGAAGGGTGTTCAGTTCACTTTCTCCCTCCCAGGAAGCCTCTCATCCCTTTAGATGCCTCCAGAGTTCCCAGGAACTCCATTTCTCTGCACCCTCTTTGGCTTCAGTCCCTGGAACTCAGGAGACCCAAAGTCGGAGCCAGCACTCATCATTGATGCTTCAGACCTTAGAGAGCATCTTGCCAATGATCTTCTTTCACAAGGGAGAAGCTGGGCTCAGAGAAGTCTAGGAACTGCTCAAGGTCACACAGTGAGCAAGTGGCAGAGAAATGGACTCCAGGCTGGGACTCCCTCCCGAAGGAGCACTTCCTTATTCTTTCAGACTTCCCTCCAGAAGAGAAAGGGGTCCCCATTTTCCTGTATCCATGGTCTCTGGGTGCCCAGCTCTATGCTGGGGGGCTGATGCCAATGTGCGGACCACGGAGCCCTTCTGTAGGCGGCTCCAGCATCCTTCCGGGCTGCAGGGGGCAATTCTTTTTTGAAGTCTTTCCAGGGCAGCATTTGGAGGCCAGCCAGCAGATCTTTAATACCTCCATGGAAATTTCCGACAATGGAATTATTAAAACCTCCTATGGCCCTTCTCCCACTCCACTTTGTTATGAAAAACCGCCCGTTGGTGGCCAGGCAGGGGACAGAGCAGCTTCGATCCCAGAATGAACCTTGCAGAGAAGAATTCCTCAGTGAGAGACTCCCGAGGGGGTTGCTAATGGGACCCAGGGGATCCTGGAGTGGATTCCAGGAGGTCTCTCAGTAAGGAATTTCCATCTGCCCCGGGCCAGGAGCCAGGGCTGCCGTGGGAGCCCAGGATTTCCTCCTGCCCCTGGTGCTTGGGGTGGTGTTGGCAATGTGGGCAGGGCCTTGCACCTCGTTGACGCTCAGTAAATGCTGGTTGGTTGTTAGGCAAGTCACAGGTAAGTTGATAGGAAGGAGGGAGGGTGGGGTAGGTCTGGTCCCATTAGGAACCATCCGTGCCGCGTGTGTGATCTTGGTCGGTCACCTCACTGCCGTGCTGTCCAGCTTCCTCATCTGTAAATTGGAGACGAGTACACCGACCACATGAGGTGTTTTGAAACGAGAACCAATGCAGAACTGGCTCCGTGAACAGCAGCTACTTTGGTCGTCTCCATCATCACCCTCGCCAGCAAGATGAGGGAAAATAGAGAACACGTGAGCTTGGGAGATGGCCCTGAACCATCTGCGGGAATCCCCGTAGGAGCGACGTCACCTTGGCCAAGCGACTTCCCCTCTCTGGGCCTCACTTTCCCCAGAGAGCGCTTTCCCTGGACTGAGGAGTGAAGAGTGTTTTCCTTTAGGCCCTGTAGGTGGGCGGAATGCAGGCTTTCTCCAGCTCAGTCATAGGAGTTAGGGTGGGCTGAGAGGGCGGCGGTGACTGACAAGACTTCAGGGAGACCTGGAGCTGGTAGGGCCCTGGGTTTGCGCAGCTCAGGGGAAGAGGCCACCACACTCTGGGGTTCCAGCATTTGTGCAGCTTGACTCCAGCCCCTGAACTGCCCACTCTTCCTCTCCCCTCACCACCAACCTGGCCGGAAACGGGGTGCCCATGAGCCAGTTTTGACCCATCTGGGTGGGGAAAAGTGAGAGGTGGGCTTCTCTCATCCCAGGTGTCGCTATTGAGTTGACAGAGGTTGAGGGTCACTTGGCGTGAGCACAGCAGGTGTAACCGGGAGGTGCACACTGTGGACCAGTTAAGAACTTGACTTCTGCAGTTGGCAGAGCTGGGTTTTAATCCTGCTTCGCCAGCCGTGTGGTGGGGGCAAGCTGCCCACATCCCAGGCTCCCATCTGTAAAGTGAGGATAACCATAGGGCTCACCTCCCAGGTCGGCTGTCAGGTGGGATGAAAGAGAAATAGCGTGTGGCACAGCCTGGGCCAGGGCCTGTATTCATTTATGCACTCAGCTGTATTGCAAACATCTACCATGTGCCAGCACTGGCCTGGGCAGTGAGATTTTATGGTAAACACATAAGGCAGTCTAGGGTGATCAACTTGTCCTGGTTTGCTAGGACATCCCTGGTTTTAGCCCCAAAAGTCCCGCATCCCAGAAAACCCCTCAGTCTCAGGCAAACCAATCCAGTGGGTCATTGTCACACAATCCCTGCCTTCCTGGAGTTTAAAGTTTAGTGGAGGGAGACAGATAATAAGTAAATATATAATATATGTGGTTAAAGTATTATTTTAAAAATAATGCAGAGTGAGGTGGCAGGGGGTGATAAAACTTATTTGTAATGGGGTGGTCAGGGCAGGCCTCTCTGAGGAGGTGTCATTTGAGTAGGGACCTCAAGAGGTTAGAGAATGACATGTAGATATCTGGGGAAAGAGCACCGCCAGTCAAGGGAACAGCATGGAAGCTGACATGCTGGAAGAAGAGGAAAAGGGAAGGGATGGGGTGGGGTGAGGGAGGTGGGCCAGTTGAATTAATTGGGAGCAAATACTATAAATGCCAACTCCCATTTGCTTAAGAAAAAAAAGATGCAGGGGCGCCTGGGTGGCTCAGTTGGTTGAGTGTCTGATTCTTGGTTTTGGCTCAGGTCATGATCTCACGGTCATGGGATTGAGCCCCACGTCTTAAATAAATAAATAAATAAATAAATAAATAAATAAATAAATAAATAAATAAATAAAATCTTTTTTAAAAGAGATAAAAAGATGCATTAGTTAACTTGAAAAGAACAAGGAGGATTGGCTTCAGGTATGGTTATAACTTGATGCTCAAATGAGACCTTTACATTTCTCAGTGCAGCCTGCGTTCTGTTACCTTCATTCTCAGGAAGGTGACAATACTCCTCCCTATCAGTAACTGCAGCAGAAAGAGATGCTCTGTTCTGAGGTCCAGGCATGACATGTTGGAGCAGACTGAGGTCTAATATGACGAGAGCAGAAGGTGTGGGCCAGAGCACCTGGGCCTGGTCTTAGAGATCTCAGTGAGGACTTTGGACTTAGTTCGGAGTGTGCTGGAAGCCGTTGGAAGGTTTTAAGCAGGGAAGTGATGTGATCCAGTTTCTGTTTTAGGGATATCAGTGTGGCTGTTGTGTGGAGAATGGGTTGTGGAAGCAAGGAGGCAGCAGCAGGATCAATGAGGAGGCTGGGGCAATCGCCCCGGTGGGCACTGATGGTGGAAATAGAAATGAAGAGGATGGAGTTGAGAAGCACTTAGGAGAATGCCTGGACCAATCTTGGAGTCTAGGTGAGGGTAGGAGCACTGGTAAGAACTTGGCAGGGCCTCAGCCCCAAAAGAACTGGGGTATGGGAGGGAGCTCTGTGCCAGAGACAAGGCAAGAGCCAGTCCCTAGATTTGGGGCCTCTTTCCCAACAGAACACAAGCCCCCTAGGCTAAAGGTCTGGGATCTTTGAATCCCCCACCCCCCCAGTTAGAGACTACCTGCGCCCAGAGCCTAGAGTCTGCAGGTGGGATCCAGATGACCCCAGCTGTGAGGAATGGAGTGTTGAGAGGGCAGGGAGCCTACCAGCAGAGAGCAAGAGACCCATAATTGCGGGAACTTCCTACTCATCCATGAGCGCTGCCCGTTCCTCCAGTCCTGGGCCCAGGGCAGGCCAAGATCCCCTGAAAGAAATACCAAGGCCCAGGCTGTGTCCCAGAGTTCCTCAGGACCCGTTCAGTCCTTCTCCTAGTGCCTAAGACCAGCTCAGAGTCTCCCCTGCCTACCAGGGAGATTGGCACAAGTCATATGCAAGGGAAGAATTGCCCAGAGCCTAGACTTTCCAAAGACAGTAGACTTACATTGGGGTTATCCACCTTCTGACCCACCAGACTGGACTAAGTCTTGGGCCATTTCTAGAATGGGTCTACTTTTAGATGTCCAAGCAGATGGGCCACGAGCATTTTTCTGAGGTTCTGTCCTGCCCAGGTTTCAAGTATGACCAGATGCAGGTGTAGCTGATTTAAGCCTCCTAGGACATGTACCTGGGGCAGTTCTCAGACTGCATGTTTCAGAAGGGACTTGAGTGTCCATGTACCATTCTAGGGATATGTCCATGCCCAGATCTGGAAGCTAGTGAAGAGAAGGCTGAGGCACAGAGAACCCAGGAGAGTTTGGTTGCATTTGGGAGCATGGCTGGGCTCAAGGTCTTCTATGGACCATGTGTTTGGAGCTCAGCACTTTCACACACCTTGTCTCTTCTAATAGGACAACGCTGCAGGGCAGTGTTGTTATTCCCACTTTACATGTGAGAAACAGGCTGAGAAAAGGCCTGCATGGTGTTTATCATAAAATAAGTTTCCAGAAAGTCTGAAATTTTCTCCTTACTCCCTGGAGATCATACACTGAATGTCATAGCTTCCCACTTTGGGAAGAACCTTTATAGCAAAGGAAATCAGTCTTTTCACTGCATGAACCCACCATCCCTCCTCTCTTCCCTTCCTTTCTTCCTTCCCTTTATTGTTCCTTCCTTCTTTCCCTCCCCAACAAGGACCCACTATGTATTAGACACTGTGCTAGGCCTTAGCAGTACAATAGTGATTAAAATCCAGACACAGGCCCTGCCCTCAGTGATCTAGTGTTGAACATGAATCCAACAGTCACACAAATACATGTAAAATACAACCATGGTGAGTGTGACAACAGAGAATATAGTGCATCAGGGAAGGCCTCCCTGAGCAGTTGGGCTTAAGTTGAGAATAGGAGGATGAGGAGGACTTTACTAGGTGATGATGGGGAGGGAACAGTATTAGCATTCCAGGCAGAGGGAACAGAACAGATGAAGGCCTAGTGGGGAGAGTGAGCAGTGTGGCTAGAACAGAGAGAGTGAGGAGAATGGGGTGTTGGATGGGGCTGGTGGAGCCTGGGCAGGCCACCCAGGGCTTAGAAGATCACATAAAGGAGTTTTGTCTTTATCCTAAGAGCAAGGTGGATCGGGGAAGGTTGCGATATAATTGAAATTGCTTTCCCAAGTGGCAACAGGGAAGCCAGTTAGGGAGTTACTACCATCATCCAGGGAAGAGATGAGAAAAATAGGGTCAGGGGCTGTGAAGATACTGGGAAATGAGCAATTTTTTAAAAAATGTAAAAAGAGCAAAATCAGCTTGGACGTTGGAGAGAAAAGTGACAGTGGTGACTTGTTTTCTGAGCTGTCTACCTAGAGAGAAGATGAGGCCTTCTAGGTGACAGTGAACCCCAGGGGAAAATGATGTGGGTTGGGAAAACTTAAGGGTAGATTTCAGACAGGTTAAATTTGAACCCCGACCTCACACCATACACAAATCAAATTGAGGTAAGAGGAAACAGAGGGGGAAATCCTCAGGACATTGGATTTGGCATTGATTTCTTAGATATGACAACAAAAACACAGGCAACAAAAGAAAGAATAGATAAGTTGGACTTCATCAAACTTGAAAACTTTTGTACATCAAAGGATATTATCAACAGAAAAACCATAGAATGGGAGAAAATACCTGCATATCATATATCCAATAAGGGATTAATATCCAAAATATATAAAGAACCCTTACAATTCAACAACAACAAAAAAGACAATCCAATTCAAAAAATGTTGGGCAAGGGACTTGAATAGACATTTCTCCAAAGAAGATATACAAATGGCCAATAAGCACATGAAAAGATGCTTAACATAATTAATCATCAGGGAAATGCAAATCAAAACCACAATGAAATTCCACTTCAAACCATTAGGATAGCTATTACAGAAAACAAAAAGCAGAAAATAACAAGTATTGGCAAGGATATGGAGAAATTGGGATCCTTATGTACTGTTGGTGGGAATGTAATATGGTGCAGCTGCTGTGAGAAATGGTGTGGTGGTCCCCCCAAAAATTAAACATAGAATTACCATATGATCCAGCAATTCCACTTCTGGGTATATAACCAAAAATACTGAAAGCAGGAACTCAAAGAGATATTTGTACACACAAGTTCATAGCAAAATTATTCCCAGTAGCTGAAAGGGGAAAGCATCTCAGATGTCTATCAGCAGATGAATGGATAAACAAAATGTGGTCTATATGTATAATGGAATATTATTCAGCTTTAAAAAGGAAGGAAATTCTGACACATGTTAAATGGATGAATCTTGAAGATGCTGTGCTAAGGTGTAATAAGCCAAACATACATATTGTAGGATTCCACTTACGTGAGGTCCCTAGAGCTGTCAAACTCATGGAGACAGAAAGTAGGATGATGGCTGTCAGGAGCAGGGGGAGGTGAATGGGGAGTTGTGTTTAATGGGGACAGAGTTTCAGTTTGGGAAGATGGAAGAGTTCTAGAGATGGTTGGTGGGGATGGTTGCACAACAGTGTGAATATGCTTAACTCCACTGGATTATACACTTAAAAATGGTTAAAATGGTCAATTTTATGTTACGTAGGTTTAACCACAATAAAAAGAAAAGTAAATGAAAAAAATAAATTGAGGCATCTTGTAGATCTGAATGTAAAAGCTACAACTGTAAAGCTTCTGGAAGAAAATATAGAACATTTTCACCACCTAGAAGAAATGATTTTTCAGAGAAAATATAAGAGACACTTATCATTTTAAAGAAAACCCGGACAAGTTGAACTTGGGATCTGTTGAGTATGACGTGTGGGGACATCCAGGTAGAGAGACCAGGTAGGAAGCTGGTATCTGTCGCTCATGGTGAGGCCTGGGCTGCAGGAACCACCCATGAGGCTCCCACGTCAGCTGATATGTCAAGCTACAGTCTGTGCCTTTGGGGCCCACAGTGGGGTCACCTGCCTTATGACCCACCCAACCAGACTAAATGACTTTGGGCCACTTCTGGAATGAGTCTAGTTGTGGATGTCTGAGCAGATAAACCCTGAGTGTTTTCCCAAGGTACTTGCTCTAGTTAGCATCTCACTGGGGTGTGACAGACCATCTATCTATTTCTCTAGCCAGACTTGGGGTGCACTATGATAACAGCTCTCTGCCCAGCTCTGTCGCCTTCACTTCTGTCCCCAGGACTAATGGGGAGTCAGATGAAATCTAATTTCTTCTCAACTGGAGGCTGATCAGTTACAGTTATAGGAGCTTGCCGTCTGGAAAAAAATAGCTTTGCATTTTGCATGGGAGAGCACAGCACCCGAGTTCTTTCTTCTCGGCCATGCTGGCGTGGAGGGGAGTTTGTCACTACAAGATTCAGAGCCACTAGACCATTGGAAAGCTGTGGCGTGAGAAGTGATTTTCAAGTGGCCTTGCTTTACTGAGGGTCTCTAGGCAAGGGGTTCCAGCCTTGAACCTTGCTCTCTCTAACCATCCCCAGGCCCCTGTGTTTCCTGGCTCTACCACCTCGGTGCTATTTCTACACAGCATTCACTGGAAAGCAGGGAGTTGACTTGGTCCTGCTTGACAGTGATGCTTAGTCTTTGTGGAGCGATGGGGTCAGGGACTCCTTGGAGCAGCTGGTGAAAATCACAGGCTTCCTTGGCAGAAAAATGTGAATCTACACAAACGTCTACAATGGGCCTTTACATGGGCCTCAGCTAAAGACAGAGTGGTTGGGGCTCCCCGTAATAGCACTGAGGCCACCCCAAAATGTCTTCCTGCTTTGCCCTCTGGTTATCTCCCAGGCGAGACAGGATTGTGCCAGTTCTGCGGGTGGAGAAACTGAGTCTCAGAGGGGTAACACAAGCTGCCTGCCTTGTCCTGAAAGAAGTAACTGGGCCTGTGAGCTTGGAATTCCCAAACTCCCCTTCTTCTCCTGTATAGTCGGGAGTCCCCACCCTTAGCTTCTCTGAGTGGGAGAAGGGGTTATGAAGCAGTCAGTGGTGGGAGGCTCTGTCCCTCGGAGGGTAGAGCTCATGTCTGAATCATCTTTAAATACCCAAAGACCAACCCAAGACTCCAGGATCAACCATATGAATGATAAGTAAGAGTGTATGCATGGGGGTGGGGGCGCCTGGGTGGCTCAGTCAGTTAAGCGTCTGACTCTGGGTTTCAGCTCAGGTCATGATCTCAGTGTTGTGAAATCGAGCCCCACATTGTGCTCTGCCCTGGGTGTGGAGCCTGCTTAAGATTCTCTCTCTGCCCCTCATGCCCTCCTCCCTTTCTTAAAAAAATATAAAAATGTATGCATGGGGCATTGCCGACTGGAAGGGCCTTTGGCTTTAGAGGAAGAAATGCTCTTAGATATCAGCTCTGTCCATCCTAGCACTGTGATCTGGGCCTCTCTGAGCCTCAGTTTCCCTGTCTGTAAAATGACACCATGCTCTGTGTTTCACAGGCTCTGTCGCACATCACCTTCCCCAATTCCTAGGAGTCATGTGTAAATAGCCCCATCTCACAGATGAAGACATTGAGGCCCAGAGCAAGCCAGTGACATGCCCAAGGCCATGTGGCCAGTAGCAGAGCCGGAATCGAATGCAGGCCTGCCTAACCTCAATCTGTGCCCTTGACCAAATGCAGGGAGTCCAACACCTAGTAGGTGCTTCATAGATGCACAAGTTGCCCCTCTCCAGTCCCCCCAGCCAGAGGGCCTTTTCAGCAGGAGCCTGCAAGTGGTGACATCCAGCATAAGACCGAATAAAAGTAATTGGGGAGGATGCAGGAGCTTTGACATGACCCCTTCAGGCCAGGTCCCCTGCTTCCCAGTGAGCTCTTTGATTTCCTACAATGACTCTTGTCATGAGCATGGGGCAGGAGTGAGGGAAGATGAACTTGGTTGCCCTTTTTTCTCTGCTTTTGTCTTTTTACTTTTTTCTCCTCTTGTTGCAGTGGCAGGTGGGAGGCCCAGCAAATGCCCAATGTGGCCACCCCTCATTCTCATGCCCACGCACCTCCTCCCTCGGTTAACCTCCCTCTCTGAGTCTGTTCAGAGTGGCAGCCCAGGCTCAAACTAGAAGTGATGAAGTCTACGTTCTCAGCCCACCCCAGATCTGATGGTGCACTTCAGACTAGTGGGTGACAGGAGGACAGACGCTGAGTGCATGAGGGCTCACCGTGAGCCACAGATGTGCCGGGCCCAGGTGCACATGTGGATCAGCCACCTCCCCCAAGGAGCTCCCGGGAAGACAGTGACAGTGTGGTGTACCCAGAAGGCCATCGAAGCAGAGATGGGTGTTGCAAATCTGCCGAGGAGGTTAGAGAAAGCTTCAGAAGAGCAAAAGTTGGAAGTAGCCTTTGCCTATAGGAGGGCACTTCGGGCAGGGGCAGCTAACTGGGCAGACGCCTGGAGGTGTGGAAGCTCACAAAGGGGTTTATCACAATTGCAAGGAAGGGTACAAGGAAGGGGCCGGAGGACATGAGCCTGGAGAAGGAGACAGGGCCTGTGCATGAGGCTCCGGATTTTGAACCCTGTCCTGAGAACAGCAGGAAGCCACCTGATCAGGCCAGCCAGTGTGGTTGCATTCTCTCTCTCTGCGTGACCTCTAAAATGCTGGGGGCTCAACTCTGAGCCTCTTCCCTTCCCTTACTTCTCTCTCTCTCCCTTTCGATGATCTCACCCTATCCTATGGCTTTAAATACCATCCTTAAGCTGCTGATTCCCATATTTATATCTTTAGCCAGAGCCTCTCTTCTGCACCTCCAACTCGTCATCCAACTGGCCACTTGGCATCTCTACTTGGATTTCTCACAAGCATCTCAAAGTTAACAAGTCCAAAATGGGATTCTTGATCATGTCCACCCACCCCCAAAACCCGCTCCCTCCCCGACTTCTCATCCCAGGAAGTGGCACCACCATCATCCACCCTACTGCTGAAGGCACAGCCTTTATCATCCATGCCTTCCCCTCCCAGCCCCGGGCCCTGGCTCACCCTCTCGGTTCTGCTTCCTAACTCCCACCCGCCCACACCTCCTCAACACCACAGCCGCCCTGTCCACACTCTCCTGGGTGACGCAGTAGCTGCCTTTCTCCCACTCTCCCTCTCACCCCCTGACAGTCCATTCTCCAGTGGATGATGGATCTTTAAACAAACAACTCTGTGCTAGTCTGCCTCCTAAAGTTCTTTAGAGACATCCCTCTGCACTTGGAGTCAAATCCAGATTCCTCAGGGAATCTGAGCTTTGCACTGCCCACCTCTGAGCTCACCACTGCTCACCACCCCTCACTCACAAGCCCCAGCCACGCTGGCCCTCTTTGGATCATTAAAAGCACACCCACCCCCTTCCCACCTTCAGGCCTTTGCCCGTGCTGTTCCTTCGGCCTGAAACACACTGGCCCCAGCTCTCTGCACATCCACCTGGTGAAATAGGTCCCCAGGCAGCTGGTCATAGTGCCGTAATCTCTTCATAGCATTTTGCACGGTCCATCTTTCCTAGCAGAGCAAGCACAGTGCACCAGGCACACAATAGGGCTTGCTTAAATAGCTGTGGAGTGAATAAACCCAGGAACAGCAGAAGGGGCCCTAGAAGCAGGAGATCATGGGAGGGAGAACGAGACCTGACCAGCCAGCAGAAGGGCACATAGAGGACAGGCACTAACACCAGGCGGGATGTTTGGGTTTCACTGGAGAGGCACTGGGGAGCCATAGAGAATTCTAAACCAGAGTCAGAGAAGTGCAAGCCATCATTGGAGCTCGGGAGGCTATATGTGTGGTGGTCACGGGATTGGGTTCTGGAATCAGACTGCCTCGGGTCAGGTCTTGCTTCAACAGCTGCCCAGCTGAGACCTTGGCTAAACCACGTAGACTGTCTGAGCCTCGGTGTCATCTTTGGTAAATTAGGGCCAGCTAACAAAGCCTACACATAGGGGTACTGAGATGTCAAAGAAAGAGACGGTGCATGGAGAGTTCTCGGGACCTCATAAGTGCTCAATAAACAGGGGCCAATACTGCTATTTCAGGGTTGTGGGTCTACTTAGTAAGACCGTGAGTGGCAAACATCACACGTGGTGCCAGGAAATCAGCCCTCCCCTGTCCTAAAGCTCAGTCTGATGGGGGAGATGGGCACATAGCTCTGTCCGTGGTTCCCTGGGACAAGGACCGAGCTGAAGTTCCAAGCCAGGCCCTGTGAGAGCAGAGCATTAAGTCTGGGGAAATTCAGGGAAGGCCTCTTAGAAGAAGTGACATTGGATTTGGGGGAGACAGTTTCCTTGAGAGAATATTTTGAGTCAGCAGCCACTGGCCCAGGAACAAGACAGGAGGGAGGTGTGTTCTGGCTGCTCAGCTCCCAAAATAACCCAGATCCGAGGGCGGACAGCCTAGCAAGCCCCAGGAGCCACCACCGTGCCTTTCCTGGCCAGGTTCCCATGACCTTGGAGCAGTCCTTGCCCTGCCCTGTGCCCTCAGGTGGCAAGAGGGGCTGAAGGCGGGAGGCCCCGGGCCAGAGCTCCAGCCCTGGCCAAGGGGGCTGGGCGGCCAGCGCAAGCACCCAAGATAGCCCCTTCTCACCTCCTGCTCAAAGGACCCTGAGCTACCCTGTGACCCAGTCATGTTTGCATTTTGGCTTCTGGACCAGTGGCTTGACCTCCAGGGCAAAAGGGCTCTGTCCCTCCCTCTTCCTCTGCCTGAGTGTCTGCCTCAGTCTCCATGCCTTTCCTCCAGTTCCTCTAGCTCTTTGTCGTTCTGTCCCTGCCCCTCGTTCCTTCTCTTTCCCTCTCTCCATCCCTCTCCTCCTCCCTCTTTCTATCTACCTTCCTCCCCCTCTTCTCTCTCTCCCTCCTCCACCTCCTTTCCTCTCCTTCTCCCTCCCACCCCTGGCTCTCAAGTTCCCTCTGTCTTATAGCTTCTCTTTCTCCCCTTTCTCTTTCCCTCCCCCTCCCCCCTCCCTCCTGTGAGAGGCACCCCAGAACAGCCTCTCTCTGCCCCTGTAAGACCAGAGCCCAGGCTCCAGCCCCACCAGCCCCCCACCCAACACATACATCCTGGCCCAGCCTGACCCAGAACACAGGGATAAGGGCAGGATTGGCCAGAGGGGTGGATGCTGAGACTAATGTAGATCGTGGGGGATGGAGGGAAGGGTCCTATCCTCCCCCCCACCCCACCCCCACCTTCCCTCACCCCCGTGTCAGAGCTGGGGTCCAGAAGAAAGTCCCTGAGCAGTGTCCTCCCCTCTGTGCAGCTGCTGGGCTCCCCGGACGGTCAGACAGCAGGTCGGGTCACTGGGCCCATTCAGCAGAATTATAAATAGCAGCTTGTGCCTGGCCTGGCCCACAGAGCAACCACGGCGGCCGCAGGGCACCCCAGGCCCCTGTCCTCCACCCCTCCAGCCATCCCTCTGAGGCAAGGCCAGCCCCTCCCCTGTGCTGCCAGCGGGTCCCCAGGTCAGTATCTGATGTGCTGTCGCCATGGTAACCTGCATGTCCCTAGCAGGCTCAGGTTGCGGGAGGTGGGGGTGTGGGCAACCCAGGAAGAGGTCCAATGGCCTGGAATCAAAGGTCACTGCTCTATGCTGGGGCTTGCTGGCTCTCTTGGGGGCTGAGGAGTGGGGTCCTGTCCCCCAGAAATCTCACCCTGCTAGGGGACATGGGGCAGAGATGTCTGACCCTGGGAGGCCTGGCAGAGGGGCACTGCCTCAGGCCTCTGCCAGTGAACTGGGCACAGCAGGTGAGCCCAGGACTTAACGCAAGAGAGATGTGCGTTCAAATCCCACATCCCCACCTACTGCTTAGGTCACCTGGGGACCACCACTTAACCCTCTGAAGGCAGCGTCCTCAGTGTTGAGACAGGAAGCGTAATACTCCTCCCCTTGCTGAAGAGGAGGTTGCTGAAGAGATCAAAGACTACCAGCTATGAGGTACTTCAGTCCTCAACTCACCCTTTTTGTCGCTGGGGCCAATGCAGGGCCAGGGTGGATCTTACAAACTTCTGAGTTACACTGACCTGGGTTCCTATCCGGCCTCTGCCATTCACCAGCTAGATGATCTGAAGCAGGTTGCACAATCCCTCTGAGCCTCAGTTTCCCCATCTATAAAATGGGCATGAAGTCAGCATCTACACGTCACTGTGTTGTTTTCAGGATGAACTGGGCCTCGGTGGGAGGAGCTGTTGGCACAGTGCTGGGCACAAAGGCAGTGTCCTGCACGTGGCGCCTGAACTTGCCATCGCTTTCTGAACTGTCACTTCTCTTCCAACCTTCCTGGCAGAGAAGCCCCTGCTCCTTCACCACCACCTGGTCACGTCAGGCCACGCCCCTTCCCTCCCAGGTCTGTCTCCCCATCTGCGAAATGACAGCAGGACCACTGAGGCCCTGCCCACGTCTGAGATCACTATATCTCGAGCAGCCCCACTGGGCTGGGCTGTATCTATTATTATTTACTGACACCCTCACCTGGGCCCTGTCCTCGATGCCCGAAACTTGAGCTGCACAGTTGCCTGGCAACCAAGGTGCCATCTCAGGAGGCTTGGGTGTCAGGGTGTCCAGCGGCAGCCCCCTCCCCAAAGCCCGGGGGCCCATCCCTGGGCAGCCAGGGAGTGGGAGGGCTCTGGGCAGGGGCCCTTGCCTGGCCCAGCCCAGAGGGGACCTCCTCTTCCGCTCCTATCTGCCCAGGTCCAGCCTGTCTCTGAGCCCACTCTCTCAGAGTTAAGGGGGCCACCAGCCTGGGATATTTTTATAGGTGGGGCACGTGGTCAGGCTCAGAGACTGAGAAATCGGAGCCTCCTTGCACTGCTAACTGATACAGGCAGCTGCCACTGTCACCCTCTTCCTGGAAGCCTGCAGCCCAAGTGTGCCCAAAAGCATGGAGAATTCCCTGACTCTCTCCTAGCACTATCCCCGGGAAGCCTGACACCACCTCCTGGAGCCCCCGGAGCTCTTTTCATGCCCACACTTAACGAATCCTATCACCCTCATGTTTACCTGGATGATAACCTGTTTGCCCTCTCCCGTTTTCATTCATTCACCCAACAAGTATTTTACTGAGCCTTCATTCCAGCTCTACTGCGTCTTTCTTGGGTGACCTCGGGCAACTGCACCTCTCTGCCTCAGTTTTCTTTTCTGCAAAATGGGGTAACAATACCTGCCTCATAGAGTTGTGGTGTGGATCCAATGAGATGACATCTACAAATGTGCCGATGCTTAGCACGGAGCTTGGCACGTAGAAAAATGCTCTATAAATGTTAGATTATCGTGATCGTTTTTATTAAATTGTTACAAAGCATAGGCACTGTACCACACAGGGAGGGAAGGAGGCAAAGCTTTTTGAGAACAGGGCTGGGTCTGGTTCCCCTCTATCCACATTGCATCTCACAGGACCTGGCACGTAGTGGACCCTCAGCCAAAGTTTGCCAAAAGAGCAGAGGTGAGAAATGAACTGTTTCCCTTGGAACCCTTTGCTGCTCGGGGCACTGAGAGCAGAGACATTGACTTTAAAACTTTTTTTTTTAAAGAGTTTATTTATTTATTTATTCATTTAAGAGATCGAGAATGAGAGAGAGAGAGAGAGCACATGAGGGGGGGAGGGTCAGAAGGAGAGGCAGACTCCCTGCTGAGCAGGGAGCCTGATGTGGGACTCGATCCCAGGACTCCAGGATCATGACCTGAGCCGAAGGCAGTTGCTTAACCAACTGAGCCACCCAGGTGCCCCCAGAGACATTGACTTTAAACATCTTTTACAATTCCAGGTATTCCTTAGGATCTGTTTTGGCTGTTTCATCCACAAAGTTACCAGAACGGGTTTGGAATCTCTTTGTAGCTTTTCAGTCTCTGCCCCATGTTTAGGGTGGGACTGGGTAAAGCAGGTGTAGGGGTAATCATGGTGAACTTAAATAATGGGGCAGACAACTGGCGGTGGGGTGGGGATTCGGCATTTATAGGAACCTGAGAGTCAGCGCCTCCTTGCATTGTACACCCTAGGTGCCCCACTTGCCTCACCGTAGCCTCAATCTCCTTGTCTTTAAAATGGGCTCCCTGGGGCACCTGGGTGGCTCAGTCGGCTAAGCGTCTGACTCTTGATTTCGGCTCAGGGTCATGATCTCAGGGTTGTGAGATTGAGCCTCATATCTGACTCTGCACTCAGTGGGGAGTCTGCTTGAGATTCTTTCTCTCCCTCTGCCTCTGCCCCTCCCCCAATCCCTCTCTAAAAAAATAAATAACATAAATAACATAGAATGGGCACCCTGCTCCCTCTGCCCCAGGGTCACAGGCAAGACAAAAGGGCCAAACTGTGAAGAACACCTTCTAATAACCATCCTAGTTACATCAGCATAGCCATGCTACTCATAGAAAAGGCTGGGCTGATGGCCCTGCCTCCCTGGGCCTATGGCTCATCAGCAAAACCATGTTGGGTGGCCTCCAGCCTTCTGGCCTGGGGGCCATTTCTAACAGCAGGTGATGTGGCCAGGCTGACGGCTCCAGGATTTCACTCTTGACTTCTTCCAAACACAGGAAGGGGCTGCCATCTGCTTCCCACCCCTCACACCCAGCCTGCCAGGTCAGCCAAAGCCCCTGCCTCACACCTGCCAGCAGTGTATGCTAAAGATGGCAAAATCCTGGGAACCTCCTCCCAGCCCCCAGCCCCCTTGGATGCCCATCACTGTTCCTCCACCTTGGGTAGGAGGACCACAGTGGCTTTCTCAGTACCCCCAGAACAGTACATTTCACTCCTCTGGTGTCCCCACCACATGGCAGCTCTATTTATGCTGGCCTGGGTCTAGAAATCTGTTGAGTGCCAACATCAAGAGCACAGCCTTGGGACTCTGACCTTGATGTGACCTTGGCCAGTCACCCCACCGTGCAAACCTCAGTTTCCACATCTGTAAAATGAAGAAAATAAGAGCATCTACTTTAGAGGCTGTAACGGGTATGAGCAAGATCATGGGTAGAAAATCTGAATGTAAGGAGTGACACTTGGTAGTAATAAAACTTAGCTGTTCTTTTAATTATTTTTATTACTGTTACTGTCCCTCACTTGCAGTTATGACTGTGGCCACCTCCCTGCTGGAAATGTTATCTTGTTTCCTAGCTCAGTCATAGCTTCCATCCTTCCTGGAGGCCAGTGCTGTGTACACAGTAGGTACTCAATGCATGCTCTCTGCTTTTGTATTCAAATGCAAGCATTTGTTGAAGTAGGTAAGTCCATGACCCAGGCGATCTTTCTCTCTCTCTCAGTTCCTGAGGTCAAACTATGGGTTCCTAGGACCACTCGACAAACTTCTGTTAGGCACCAACTGTGTTTGTCAGGTACACTGAGGACCTGAAGATGGATGGCACAGTTCCCTGCCCTCAAGGGCATGAATAGTCAAGCCTCATGGAGGGATCAGTTGACTCTGTCTGGAGAGTGGGACCAGCATAGGATTCATTGAGGAGGAGCCTTCTGAGCTAGGCCTTGCAGGGTATATAGGAGTCCACCAGGCAGAGAAGCAAGAAGGGAGGGAACAGCTAGTGGTGAGACATGGCTGGTGGTCCACAAGGCAGTTCTGAGTTGCTTTTTCATTATTAAAACAAGAAATTTTCCCCCCATAGATGTCTCAGTGCCCAGAAGGTGACTCTGGATGATCCAAGGGTAAACCCATGCCCATCAGGGTTGGCGTGTTAGGAGCCAGAGAGGCCCTCTTCCCTGGGCCTGATCCAGGGTCCAGGACTTATCAACAAGTCAGCACGTGAAGGTCTCTAGTCTGACCTTCTCATTTTATAGATGGAGAAACTGAGACCCAAAGAGAGAAGACAGTTTGAGCAGTGTGGATAATGGCAGACCTATCTAGCCAGGCGTGCCCAAGACCTATCCACCCATGGCTCAGGGTGACCAGCCCTGGAGTTACATGTTCCTGCAGGATCCTGAGCCCACAGATTGCCCTCTGGAAATATCATTCTCTATAGGACCCACCACAGGCCCCTGAATCTCTGTAACCTCAGTTTCCTACTTGGGAAATGGAAATAATCAATGGGTTCTTTATGAACTTCAAACTGAAGAGCATTTTGTGAACACTGTTATAAAATGCCATTTTGTCATCACCGTCACTTTGTTCAGGGTGAACCCTAATGGCGGAGTTCCCTGAGAGCTGAAGTCATCTGTGGCATGGTTTGGGGGTTCAAATTTCAGGGCCACCCTGTAGACAGCCCCAGAGACAGTGATAAGGCATCTGCTACAGGTTGGATTTCTATTCTGTTCTGGAGCCCCTGTGGGTGCCCTCTCTTGCTACCCACCCACCTCCAAAACTAGGAGACTAAGATAGTCTCAAGAAGGTAATAAAACTCTTTGCCATGACCCATGGCTTCACAAAACCCAACTACACACACACACAGTCTAGAGTCTTATTTCTGAAATATATACTTTTTGCACACCTCAACACATCCCCTGCTCAGATATGCTCGAGCAGGCTTATACACATTCCATATGCAACCACACGCATTCTCCACCCTGCTCTGACACATACAGACACACATCTGTACATGCATGGCTGATTGCACAGCCATGCACACACACACACACACACACACACACATCTATGCACTTATGGTCATGAACTTCCAGTAAAGAAGAGGGAGCAGGGTTATTCTGTGTGAGTTAGAAAATGCCCATTAACTATAAAACTAAAAATAGAAGAAAATTTCAGGTCAACCTAAAGAACTTTGTAACCACCAACATTGGCACAGATTATCATGGAATAAGGGAGTAAGCCCCCTGTCAAGAGAGGCATGCAACACAGGCAGGACTTAGCACAGGTATTATAAAGGGGCTTGAACATCAGGGATTTTGACTTCTTAAGTCCCTTCTGGTTTCTGGATTCAAGTAAGCTCAGGGAATCAAAGCCTCTTCTTGCTCTTCTATCAAGCTTTGCAAATAGCTTTGCACCCATTTCATGCCAGGTCTGATCCTGGAGAGGGGAAGGTGGCAGCTCTGGCCTTGTTAGTCCCTTGTAACAAGGGGGCCAGGGTAGCAGAAGCCCTCATTTGGGCATGGCAAAGCAGGGGTGTCAGGGACTGAAATATCTAGAGAAGCAGGGAGTGAGTGGGGTGGCCTGGAGAGTTGTGTAAGACTTGAACCTAGCTTCTGACTGCATCTGAAACCCAAACCCAACTCCCTTGCTTTACACCCCACACAGAGGCCTCAGAGACTACATGAGGCATAGAATCCAGGCCTGGAAGAGCCCCCTTGGATCCCCCTCCTCTTCAGGAAGATCCTCAGAGCCATTAGGAACCCCAGGAGAGAAAGGAAGAGCAGAAGTCGCTAGAGAAGGACCTTTGAAAGGCAGAATAAGGTGATAGAAGGGCTGGGCCATGCCTCACTGGAGGAGAGGGAAGCAGGCAGAACACTACCCCCAGCCCCTACAAGTTGCCCCATCATCAGACCTGGTAGGAGGAAAGCAGATGGTAAGCCTAGAAAAGCAGAGGGAGGAGAGCCTTTGCAGGCCATTGGGGGGGGGGTCCAAGGATTGGGGTCTCCTGGGGCCTCGGAAGTACTTTGGCTTTTGAGCTCTTTAACTTTCTGATGGGACTTGAACCTTCTTGAGAAACTAGAGGGAATGGGCCAGGGCTCAGGCAAGAGGAGGCTCAGGGCAAAAAATGGGGAGGCTTCAGGAGGTCCTTTAGGCCTCCAGGCCAGCTCTTGGGATTGGAGAAGGGACTGGCATTCAGGGAAAATCCTGCCCAAGAATGAATGTGAGATTCATCCCTGGAGCATCGTCGGAATCAAAAGGATGGCTCAGGAGGGTGAGGCCATAGGCCTGAGCCCAGATCGACCAGCACCTGTTCTGTGGCCTTGGGTGGTACCTTTCACCTCAGGGCCTCCATTTCCCAATGTGGAAATCATTCTCACTCTAGTTGATTGTGTGTCCCTCGCTGGCCAGGCTCTGGGCTGAGCCCTGTGCCCTGCATGAACTCACATTATCTTCCCAACAACCCTGTAAGGTGGGGGTGATTATAATCTCCATTTCAGAGATGCAACAACTGAGGCCAGAGAGTGGCTTTGGTTTACTCATGGTGACTGTGATGGCAGAGTGAAGGTTCTAACCCAGATCTCCCTGATTCTAAGCTCCAGAGGGATTCTGACCCTACTAAGTATGAGTCAAATGAAAAGTGGCTTAAGAATCCATAGAAGGGAGCGCCTGGGTGGCTCAGTTGATTAGGCGTCTACCTTCAGCTCAGGTCATGATCTCAGGGTCCTGGGATCGAGCCCCCTATCAGGCTCCCTGATAGCAGGGAGCCTGCTTCTCCCTCTCCTCCCTGCTTATGCTCTCTTTCGCTATCTCTCCCTCTCAAATAAATTAATAAAATCTTTAGGAAAAAAAGAATCCATAGAAGGAAGGAGATTTGGGGGACAGGAGGAAATTCCCAAGAGGAAATGGCTCCAGAGATTGTGGATCTAGGGACCCAGACATAGGGTAGGATGCAACAGGCAAGGAAGAGAGGACATTTCAGGTAGGGATTCCAGCCATGCAACATGTGCAGGTAGGGCTGCTGGGGCAGCTGCAATGATGGGCATAGAGGGAAGCCAAGCTATACACACCTGCCATGGCCTTGCTTACTTTCATTTCAAGGCTCGGAGCATCGGCAGTAGGCCTGTGACTCTGCGCAACTTCAGTGAGGCTGGGGTCCCCTGGGCCTGTGTCCCCCAGAGGCTGCATTTTCATCTGTCCCCATGCAAATGATTGGTGAATGCAGCTAGCAGCCCCCACCCCCACTGCACCCCCTTCTGTCACTGGGACTAGGCTGCTCGGGGAGTGTGGTGCAGCATTATTTTTAGAAATGGCACCATCTGTTCAAGGTGCCGGGCGGATTCTGTTCATCTCTGCAGTGGCCAGGACAGCCATGCCAAGTCAGGGGAAGAGCTGCAGAGCTGGCTGGCTGGGACGGTCACTAATCAGCATGCTGGCCTGCTGGATGCAGGAGCCAAAAAGATTCTGCAGGCTCTCAGGGTGTGGGATTTTGGGAGCTGGGGTCTGGGGCTGCCAGTGGGGTGGCTCTGGAGCCAGAGCAGCCAACATAGAGGAAAAGCTCAGCATAGAGGGGTGTCCAGTGCCCCCACGCACCCCACATGGTCCCCAGGCCTACCTCCTGGCAGATTCTGGATGCCCTACCCTGACCTTCTCCCTAACCTCCAGCTTTGTGTGGAGAATGGCCAGACAACAGGGATCCTCTGTGAAACCTAACACTGGTGTGGGAGAGAACTCGGGCTTGACAAGTGTAATCCAGAACCCAAACACTTCAATGTGTCCCACTGCCTGAGCCACCACTACCCAGGGCTTCTGAGTCATTGCAGGAAGGATTTGGGCTGTTGATTGTGAGCAGGGACTCTGATGGCAGACTTCTTGAGTTTAGATCCAACAGGTATGTGACCCTGGGCAACCTCCTTAACCTGGCATAGCCTCTGTTTCTTCATCTGTAAAATGGGATGCTGGTAACAGCTATTTCATAGGGTTTAGCTGCGGATATGCCAATTTGATGCCTGTAAGGCTGTGGCATGTTGTCTGGATGCATTCAGCATCAGCTCTCCCTACCATCTGGCTGACCAGTTTCCACTTTTCAAATGCAGCCTGCATTCTAAGATTCATTATCCCCAGTGTCTTTTCATAGTCAGATTGATTTCTCAGTAGTGGAGCCAGCATTCATGGAGATTAGTCTTGTGCTGGGAGCTGGAGAGGCCCTGTTCTCAGAGAGTTCATGGTCTAGCAAGGGAGGCAAGCTGGCCAAACCCACCCCAAGATAGGGGATAGAGAGCACAAAGGATAGAGAATACGAAGTCAAGGAACAAACCGCAAGTGATGGGCTGGCAGTGGTAAGGGGGCTGAAATTTGAAGCAGAAGATTTGGAGAGAACTTCATGAAGAAGTTGGCATAGGGGCTGTGCCCTGAAGAGGAAGGTTTGGATTAATAGAAAAGCAGGTGCAGACAAACCAGGATAGAGGGTACAGTGTTTGCAAAGGGTGGGAGGCAGGAACATGCATTATTTGTTCAGGAAATGCAAAGAGTCCACTTAGATCAGAGGTCAGGGAAGCTGGCTCCAAGCCAATCAGGCAGGATCCTGGATGCCAGGGTCATGAATATGTTTTTTTAAATAGGAACCAGTAGGGACGCCTGGGTGGCTCAGTCAGTTGAGCATCTGACTCTTGATTTCAGCTCAGGTCATGATCTTGGGGTCATGAGATCAAGCCCTGAGTAGGGCTCCGGGCTTGGCAAGAGGTCTGCTTCTCAATCTCTCCCCCCTCTCCCTCTGCCCCTCCCCTTGTTCATGCTCTCTCTCTCTCTGTAAAATAAATAAATAAATCTTAAAAAAGAATAGGTACCAGGACCCAGCAATTGTTTTTAATCCAGAGAGTAGTGTGCTCAGATCCAAGAGGCAACATCTTATGGTGGTTTTAGAGACAGGTCCCAATTCTATTCCTGGTTCTGCCACTCCTTAGCTGTGTGACTTTGGGCATGATGTTATTTCACCTCTCTGAGCCTTAGTTTCCCATCTGTAAAATAGGCATAATAACCCCTACCTCCGGGGTTATTGTGGGATATATACATTCAGAGCCAGCACAACTCCTAAAATATGGAAGCAACTCAGTAAATTAGAGTCATCGCCAGCATCATTTGGGGGAGACTAAAGGAGGGGGAGTGAGAGGCCAGTTGGGAGGCTGTGGATGAGGACCTTGAACTAGTGTCAGGAACCCTGGTGGCAAGAAAGAGGAAGGAGCCTGAGCCCTGACCCCACTGCTCCCTGGGTCTGGGAACCTGGTTGGTCAAGAGTCAAGGGTGACCCTGATGGTCAATTCTGGGACCTGAGAAGGTGCTTTAGATGTCACAAGTGACTCAGGGTTCACAGAAGGATGAGAACATTAGGGGAATCTGAAGACCAGAAGGGCCTTCAGAGGATACATTTGGCAGTCAAAGAAGGTTGGTTCTAGAGCTTGGGAGAAAGGGCAGGGTGGAAATGTAGGTTTGGGAACTACTTATGTTAGGATGAAAGTTGATACCAGGTAGGTGGCATTGCCCAGGGAGAGTGGTTCATTAACAGGGCCAAGACCAAGACCATAGGAAAAGGCTACAGTCTATAGTTGGCCCAAAACAGAGAAGTCATGCAGACCCCTAGGCAGAATTGGTCACAGAAGCCATAGGAGTTTGGGAAGAAGGGGTGGGTGCCATCAGCATGGCAAGGGTTTGAAGACTGAAAAGGGCACTGAAGTTGGCTAGTGGGAGTTGTCCCCAGAAGCCACCTAATAGTTAGTAGCATTTGGAAGGGCAGAGACAGAAACCAGGAGTGATTTTGAGCCAGAGGCTGGGCCACAAGACCAGGGCAGGATTCTGGAACCCGGAACTGGGGCAATGTTGGCTACAAAAGGAAGAGAGCTGAAAGAGGGGCTGACATGAGAACCCCAAAGTGCTAGGGCAGTGTGACTCCACCACCAGCCTAACTCATTTTTGCAGGCTTAGGGCTAGGGATCTGTGCCCTGAAATGATGCCAGCACAGGTGGCCCTGAGGGAACTGCACTTGGAGCAGCCCTGTTCTGGGGTCCCCAAGCTCCACCCAGAGAAGCCTTTATCAGAAGAGGAAGGAGGGGAAACCTTGGCCACAGGGGAGGCAGCTCCTTCTCTCAACTGCTCCTCTGGCTTCCGGGCCTTTTGATCCACCTCCTTCAGTTCTGAGGCCAAGTCAGTGGCCTGACAATGATCTCTAGCTCTCTACCAGGGAGACTCCAAGGGAGATAACCTGGGCTGAGGCAAGGAAGCCAGTGAGTGCACAGTCACCAAACCAAAGCAGCTCTGCTCCAGCCTAGAAGACTGGCCACAGTAGTGAGACATAGAATCTTAAAAACACCCCCCCACACACACACACACGCACATATACCAGTCCCTGCTGGTGCCTACATCATTCTTACTCCCCTCCTCCTTTGAATCCAGAAGTCCTTCTTTCTGATTTTTTCACCGCTCTCCATTCTGTCTCCTGGCCTCTGCATTCTCAGGCCACATAGAATGACTTTCTTCCTAGTTTTAGTTTCCTTATTCTCTGATCTGGACCCCAAAGGACTCACACAACTATTCAGTAATCTTCCAACTTAGACTCATCCCCTGGCATGTCTGTGGATGAATACCATGCTCTGCAGAAGAAAAAAATTTAACAAAGTCAGACTGAGATGCCACCACTTAAATATGGTCCCAGAAGGAACCAGAGGTAGAAGACCCTGCACAATGCAAATGAATGGATCACTAATGCTGAGATTTCTGCCATCAGTGACAGATGGCACTGATGAGCCAAGGTGGGTCTTCTGCATGTGCACATAAATGACCCCCGAGTAGCCCTTTACACAGTATCATTTTATTGGCTCAGGCCTGTCTCAGGACACCCCATTGCCTGAGAACCTGGCTTTACGCATCAGCACCAAATCACTGGAGTCACCTCCCCGTGCCTGCTCACAGAATTCATGGAAAAAACCCTATGCCCTCCCCACTCCACCCACACCCAGAACCTCAAGCTCCCTAATCCCGCACTCCATTGGTCAGCACTACAGTCCTGGATAGCTCCTAGGGGCACGTAGAGCTCGTTGCTCTTTGTCAGCACCACAACACATGGACAGCTCCTTGGCACGCGGTCCTTAAAGCCCACCCCAAATCCGCAGTCAGCACCATTGCCTCAGGGACAGCTCCCAGTGGAGACAGTTCTTCAGTGCCTGCCTCTTTGTCCATCCCTGGGGTGGGGTGGGGCGGGGGGCTGTCAGCACCATGACCATATAGACAGCACTCACGCCCAGCCTCTGCTGGTCAGCCTGCTGGAGAGTGGGGGCCTGGGGTTCTCAGGTTTCCTGACCTCAGCCACTCAATCCCTCCGCAGCACCCACCTCTGTCCATCCATCAGCACTTCATCCCCAGAGAGAGCTCCCTGGGCCCCATTGCTCCACAGTCAGAGGTAAAGCCTGAAGACTCACCAACCAGCCAGTGATCTGTTGTGTGTGGCCAGAGCACTGAACAAGCAAAACCCTGTGCTTCACTATAGGAAGCCAGAGAAAAGGGCAGGAGCCTGGTCTGGTGGAGAGAGGGGTGTTAGTGAGGGGGACAGGCTTAATAAGAGTGTCAGTGTATATATATTTGAGATTTGGCTCTGCCACCCCTACCCAAGGACCTTACACCAATAACTGTAGTCTCTTTTTCTGTTTTCTCCTCTGTAAAATGCCAGTGCCAGCAGCCCCAGGGTCGTATGAAGGACTAAATGATATAACAAACATTAAGTGCATAGAACAGTGCTTGGCATGTAGTAGGTATGCTCTAAGTGTTGCTGTTATTATGATTTTTTTTTTTTTGTCCTTCCTTCAGGCCTCTGCTTGTAATGCACGGGAACAGAGCAGGGGGTGGGAGGGAAGGAGGCAGATAAAAACAGGAGAGGACAGTGTCACTATAGCCAGTTAGGATCTAAAGAGTGGAGGCAGTCAGGGCTGCAAAAAGGGCCTTAAGGAGTTCAATGTATCTATCAGGGGAGCTGTGCAGGGTGACAGATGAGGCTAGGGAGGTGGCCAAAGCATTTGGCTGAACCCAGAGAACACTGTCCAAAGCAGCTGATCTATCCCAGGCAGAGCTTCCATCCCCAACCTTCTCACTGCCTGTCCCCTCTTGCAACCCAAATCTCACCTAACACTTTTATGCCTCATCTAGCCTTTCTTGATTCCATCTGCTAGTGACTTTACTGTTTTAGCTTCATCAGAAAACTCTCAAAGATTTTTTTTAAAGGGAAGAATTCTAGGGGCACCTGGGTGGCTCAGGGTCCTGGGATCAAGCCCTGCATCGGGCTCCCTGCTCAGCAGGAAGCCTGCTTCTCCCTCTCCCACTCCCCCTGCTTGTGTTTCCTCTCTTGCTGTGTCTCTCTCTGTCAAATAAATAAATAAAATCTCTTAAAAAATAAATAAAGGGAAGAATTCTAAACAAGGAGCACATAAAGGGTACAAATCTTGAAAGGCAGACACTGCTGTGTAGAGGCCCAAGGTGGGGCAGGAGATGTCAGAGGTAGCAGATGAATTTGATCAGCTTGTGACTCCCAGGTTCCAGGGAATTTCTCTTTCCTTTTGTCTCCACCCAAGCAGGATTTGGCATATAACTGGGTGGCACTAAATTGGCCCTTTGAGACTGAGCATCTGTCCAACCTACCCACTTACTTTATAGAAAAGGAAACTGGGGCACAGGGAAAAAGCACTGGTCCAAGGCCATACTGTGAATTGGTAAAAGGCAATGGGACACAGAGAAAAAAACAGAGGCTTTGGACTTGAACAGGCAAATTTAAACTATGCCAGATCCTATCCAGATAGCCTTGACTATCTATAACATCTCTGAGCCCCAGCTTCTCACCTGTAAGGTAGGGACAGTGACACCACACAGCCCATGGAAGCATTTGCTAGCAATCACTGTTAATAGTGATGGTCAAGCCAAGATTGGAACCCAGAAGATCTGGCAAGTGCCATTTGGGTTACATCATCCCAAAATCTGAAGCAAAAGTTGTAAGGAATCTTTCGACTCAGCCTGCAGATTCTGATCATGGGGTTACTGGGGCTCTTTGTGGCAGAGTGAGCAGATCTAAAATGTCAGGAAGTGGGATCTGAGCGCCTCCTTTGCTCTCCTCAGAATCCCAGTGCCCATGACAGGGCCTGAGATGCACCTCCTCAGGTTTATTGGGTGGGTAGAAGGATGGACAGATGGAAGGTTGGAGAGATAGATAGACAGATGGATGGACAGCTGAAGAGTGGATGGCTGGATGGATAGACGGATGGAAGGGTGGATGGATGGGAGGGTGGATGAGTGAGTACATGAGGAGCCTATATGACCAGAAATGGGGTTTTTCCATCTACCATTGACAGCTCCTCTGGAGAACAGGGGATAGTGCAGGGAGTTGACCCTGGTGGGCAGCTAAGAGCTAAAATGACCCTCCCTCAGGCCAGACAGGAGGGTGAGAAGCTATGCAAGAAACCCTAGGTCCCTAACTGCCCACCCCCTGGCCCTGATTCTGTCATCTGTGCCTTCAAGGCTGATGCGTGGCTGTTTCTGTGGGATATTTTTTCTTTTTTTTCTTTTTTTTTTTTAGATTTTCCTTTTCTGGTTAACAGGATAGGAGTTTTCTAAAAATAGCACTAAATTCACTTCTGAGGTATTCATTTCAATTCCCTTCCTTTTTCTTCACTCTCTCTCCCCAACTGTGAAATTCCAAGCTGAAATTGTCATTGTCAACTTTGAAGTATACCCCTGAGTGCATGCACACACACACACATACCGTGGGGCTTGCACACTGACAGACAGACATGGATACAGACATCTCTGCCTCACACTCACAGACACACACTCATGATGATATACTCCAGTACAGCAATGATGTACTCCTGTACAGCAACCCATGTCCTTCAGGGTCACTTACACCAAGCACACACCTTCTGACACATCACAGGGACCCCCTAACACACACACACACACACACACACACACACACACACGCACATAAAATCACTTCTGGGCCCAACCCAACACCGCCATTTTCACATTCCTTCTGACTAAGGTGTGCCCCCAGACTACATACTGGCTGTGCTGAACGTCCACCATAACACACTCACGCCGACCCTGCATACTCACACTGACGTGCACACCCACACTCCCATAGTCACTCCAGATCGATCAGACTCTCTCCTCATATACATGCACACACATAAAGGACATTCCCTCTCCCAGAGGGACTATGACTCTCCAGGTGAGGCTGAAGGAAAAGCAGTTGTCCCTCTGCCCCCAGATGCCTGGCTGAGTTCACCCATTTCCCTGGATCAGCACCAAGGAGGAGGGTTCCCATCACCAGGGCAGGGAGGCCCTACCAAAAGGCCAGAATTTACATCCAGGAGAGGAAAGAAAATGTCCTACCCCAAGGGAGCTAGTTAGTTGGGACCAGAGCAGAGGGGAGCCTGACTGCCTTATATGTTGTGCCACACAAGCTAGGACATTCCCCAGCCTTCAGAGCAGTGCCAGTGGCATTGTGACTATGGTACGGTTGGTCTGAGTTCTGAGCTAAGGACAGCAGTGTGAGGGACAACATGGGTGAGCAGAGGACAGAGGCAGGGAGTAAGTTAAGAGCATTGTAAGAACAGTTACCATTTACCAAGTTCTTCCTCTGTGCCGGGAATTGGGCTAAGCTCTATCTTGATTAGTCCTCACAAAACCCTAGGAAGTAGGCTGTCTGGTTGACTCTGTTCAGGAAGGAGGAAATTGAGGCACAGGGAGGCATTAGGAGCCTTGCCCAAGCCACAAAACTATCAAATGGTGGCACCAGGCATCACCCAAGATCTCCACATGGGACCTGTGTCCTTCACATCTGTCACTGGTACTACTGACAAGTCAGAGGAAAAGGGAACTTTAAAAATACATATTAAGGTGGCATTTAAATTCAGCACATCTTAAAACAGAAGGGTTCTGTATCCAAAAGTTATTTTTAGCATACACTTCATTTGTAGTTGTCCCAGCTCCCATCCTTCAGTTAGGATTGAAAAAGCTGTTGGTTTGGGGGTTTGGTGGGATTTTTTTAATCGTTCCTTCAAAAGATAGATTCCTTCTTTGTTAAATTAACTCCAAAAAAACATTGCTCCTTCCTCTGCCAGCATCCCTCCTGGCAAAGACTTTTTATTAAGGCGTCCCTAACCTATTCTTGAGTCACTGAAATGTAACAATACAGTCATTTAAATGCTAATAAGATGAAACCGAAATGCATAAATCTAATATTATCAGAACCTTCTCCTGGATTCTGAAGGGCTTGCCGCATCACAGCCTAAAGGGACCCCAGAGACCACGTCCAATTCCTTCACTTTCCACATGGGGAAACTGAGGCCCAGGAAGAAAAGGAGCTTCAAGATCATGCAGCTGGAGCTTGGAAAACAGAGAGGGGCTTTTCAGTGGGCTCTGACCCCAATTGACTGTGTGACCCCTGATACATTGTTCAACCTCTCTGGACCCTGGCTATATGCCCTGCACGGGCCGATGTCTCAGTTAGCTCAGGCTGCTATAACAGAATACCATAGAACGGAGTGGCTTAAATGACAGAAATTTGTTTCTCACATGTCTGGGGGCTGGGAAATCCAAGATTGAGGTACTGGCAGATTCAGTTCCTAATGAGAGCCCTCTTCCTGGCTTACAGATGGCTATCCTGCTGTGTCCTCACGTGGCTGAGAAAGATGATTTCTCTCCTGTCTCCTCTGAAGAGCACTAATCCCATTCAGGAGGGCTCCACCCTCATGACCTAAGCCCCTCCCAAAAGCCCCACCTCCTAATACCATCACACTGGGGATGAGGCTTCTACCTATGAATTTGAGGAGACACATTCAGTCCCTACCAGCCTATGTGCCCGCTGTTTCGGGCAGAGATGACTATGCCAAGTTGAGTGCTGGCTTCAAACAAATCTCACCACAACCATGGGAGAGGCGCACTTGCTAGTAACGGGGTGGGAGGGGGGCCAGGCAGAGGTACAGAAGCCAGTGTTCTAGAGTGTCCGTTCCAGGCCTGGAGCCTCACCCAGAGCCCTCACACAGGGGTATCCCTGAGTCCTCACCACAACATGTAAGACAGGTAAATCCACTCCACTTTGCAGACGAGGCCCAGCGAGCCTAGGTGACTTCTCCAAGGTCACACAGCTCATTTAATCTCTCAGCTATAGAGTGGTGGCTCATGTGGTATTTGAGTGAGGCAGCCAGAAAATCAGAGTCTGGTAGGCTTTGGCTAAGGAGAGGACTGCCTGCTCCAGCTTTAGCCTCACACCCATGTCTCATTATACCAACGAGAAACTGGGGAGTGGAGGGTGGGGGGTGTGTCTCAAAGAAAAAAAATGTAACTACTGATTCTGATATCTTTCCAGACCCCAGCAAACCTATAACATCAATGGAATAAGAATCACTACTCCATTTGATAGATGGGGAAACTGAGGTTCAAGGACCTATCTAAAGTCATACCTCCCAGGACAGATGACCCAAGGGCTGATCCATCCATTCACTAAGCACTTATCGAGTGCTTTCTGAATGCCAGGCCCCATACTAGGTACAAAATAGACATGGCTACTGCCCACACAGAGCTCTCGGGCTCCCGAGGAAGGGAGACATGAAGTGGGTCCAAGCAATAAAGTGTGAAGTGCAGGATGATAACCAGAGGCTTCCACAGTTGGGAGCATTTACAGTCCTGGGTGGTCAGAGAAGGCTTCCAAGGAAAGCACACTGCTGAGCAGGACAGGCCATGGTCAGGGTGGGGAAGGTGCAGGTAGTAGAGAGCACTCTATGACAGATATGGGGCAACCACGGAGTTTTCAGTCCATAGTTGTGAATTCTATACAAGCTAGGAGGTCTTCAGTTCTGCCTGCCAGAAGATCATTTGTGTGGCATCCTACAGGTGCTTCTGTGTCAGTGGATTCATACTCTCAAATCAAGCAAATCCCACAGCCAGGTCAAGTACCAAAGTGAACTCTGCAAGTTAGGACCAACCAAAACAGGGGTGGTCTCATGCATGCAGGTCTCATGCATGCATGGGAGGCAGGAGCAGGGGACGAGGGGTTGGGGGAAGGGCCGCATCAGAAGAGGTAGCTAGCTGTGATGGGAAATCTCAAAGAAGGAAGTTTTGTTTTGTTTTGTTTTGTTTTGTTTTCAAAAAAGGAAGTTAAAGATCAATCATCTACAGAGGCTGACTTCTGATTTTTAACTAATTTTTTTTATCCCAGAATTGCATCCCTCCATACATACAGGTCCCTTCCTGCACCTTTTACTATGCCCTTTCATAACAGACAGTTGCATATTTGAGTTTCTTTTCTGTTCATCCTTTGGCTTAAGTCCTGCTTAACCTACATGGGAAAGAAATATTCCCTACTCATAGTGAGAGGAAAAATCTTTCCTGATACCCTGGGCCAGATCAGATCTTCTTACTCTGGACAGCTATAGCAAGTGTCACTTCCCATCATGGTAAACTCATTCATGTTATAGAAGTCACTCATTCAATTGTCCCTCCTCCCCACCGTCAGCTTCTGGAGGGCAGGAGCAGGAACAATGTCTGGATCGTCCAATGCCTGACACAGAGTAGGTGCCCAAAACACAATTACTGAATGGATGATTGGATGGTTGGATGGATGGACGGATGGATGGATGGATGGATGGATGGATGGATGGATGGATGGATGGGTAGATGGGTAGATAGATGGTTGAAGATCATTGTTCATCTTAACACCATAGTTAAAATCGCCAGTAGCCCATTAACTCATGCCTACTATTGTCATCGTAAATATAATTACTCCTAACAATTCTCATAACTCGTGCTGCCAGAGATGTAATTATCAGTGCCTGTAAGACATGCCGCAGGTAACGGGGACAGATCGAAAACAGCACCTCGGGTTTAGAAAATCCCTTGTGGTTTGGAAAGCACTTTCGTTCACATATGGCAGTTCATTTACCCATCCTAAGAACCCCATGAGAGAGATTCACAAGGGAAGGCAGCAAAGTGTCCTGATTAAGGGTGTGGCTCTGGATTCAGACTGCCTGAGTTCAAATCCCAGCTCTGGCACTCACTAGCTATGTGACCTTGGGATGTTGTTTCACATCTCTTGGCCTCAGCTTCCTCATGTTGTTATATAGGAATAACCAGACTACCTATCTCATAAAGTGCTTATATGGATTGGTAATAATCGCAATAATTACTGAGTGTGTCCCATGTGCTTGGTTCAGTTCTAAATATTTTACATGAAATAACTCATTTAAGCCTCCTAATACCTATGAAGTAGATACTATTATTCCCTCTGCCTTTTTTATAAGATGAAACTAAAATTGGTTTACTTCCCATTCTAGTGAGAGATGGAGGGGCTAGAATTTAGAACCCAGAGACTGTAGTTTCTAGAGCCCCTGCAGCTAACCTTTATGACATCTCTACACAGGTATCCTTGGTCCCTGCCTCACTTGCTTCTCATAGGGATGCACTGCTGGGGTCAAAACTCATGGGTTCTGGGGGTGGTACGTGCTCAAATGGCCAAGGACCATGCATGCTCTTACAGGACTGGGGGTGGGACCCCCAAGCACACTCTTTCTCTGGTGTCTTGTGTCTCTGCTTGCAGTATCAGGACCACTCTATAAGATACTTATTGCTCCCAGTGTAAGAATAAGGCCTCCTACTGCATCCTTGAGTAAAGGTGCCCTCCTGTAAGGCATGACAGGTTTCTCCTGTGGCTCCAGAAGCCGCTGACCCATGGCTGGGAAGCCCCATAACCCAGGTGGAAATACAGTGAATTTGAACATGGTTTATAATTATTTCCCAATAAATTGGGAGGTAGCAAAGGGACAGGGGACAGTGATTATTATTTTACAGATGAGGAAACAAAGCCTTGGAAAAATGAAGGGAGGGGCTTGCCCAGGGTCCTAGAGCCAGGATTTGGGAGGACTTGGATTTGAACCCAGGTTGCTCTGACCCAAGAGGCTATGTTGTTCACTGCCGTTAGGCACGGTTCACCCACCAGCCTCTGCTCTTCAGAGAGTAAGGAGGGAGTGCCCCCTAGGGGAAGGGGGAAAAGCACCAGGCTGGGAGTCCAGAGACCAGCCCACCTCTGGATTCCCTCCACTCTAGCTAGCTCTGTGTGGCTCTGGACAAGTTCCTTTCCCTCTCTGAGCTTCTGGTTCCTTACTAGGAAAATGAAATTGACTCTAAAATGCCTCCAGCACTTTTTTTGCAAGAGGAAAGATTGGTGAAGCAAAGAGATGGGGCAGGGGACAAGGGGAAGGAGTTAGGGCTGGGTCGGGGGCTCAATCCCATCTCCCTCCCCTTACTCCTTCCCCATTACTGTCCCAGACCAGGATGGCCAATTGTCTGTGCCTCCTGGGTGAGGCCAGTCCCCATGCCAGGCCCAGCCAAGCTCAGCAGAGGCCCTTTGTCACCCAACGCTTGCCGGGGACCTTGGACACCGGTGTTGGGTGTCGGGGTGGATTGGATTCTCTCCTGGCAGCCCCACAGATGCCACACTTCTGCAAGGGCAGCTGGGCCGGCAGGCAGGGAAAAGCCGCTGCTCTCTTCTCCTCCTCCTGGGCTCCCCAAGGGATGTCCTAGCCGCTATCTGTGGTGCTGAACTGTGGGGGCCCCCAGGTGAGGGCTCCATGGACCCCAGCTCATGCTGGGGGCCAAGCGGGGGGAGGGGGGTGCTCAGTGATATCCCGGTGAATATGCATGAGCTGATTCCTCTGGCCAGGCCAAGGGCCTTGATTCATGTGGTTGGAGACTGCGGGTGAGGGTATGCAGCTTTCTCCCATTCCCATGCCTGTGAAGCTAGAGTGGGGAGCACAGCAGATGTAGGTGGCATGGATGGAGGAAGCATATATGCTGGGGAGCCTGGGGGCTATTACTTGCAGGCTGGGGTTGTGCTCCAGATTGTGAGAGCCTGGTGTGCGTGTAAACAAGACTGTGAGCACAGGTATTTTTGAGGAGAGGGGGTGGGAATGTGAAGATGTATTCCTAGAAGTGTGGCTACGTGGGGTTGTATTTACGGCAGGAAGGGGGGTGTCCACCAGGGTGTGTGTGAAGTGGGACTCATGTATTAGTGTGTGTGTATGGCAGTGGGGTGGCCCTAAAAGTAGGCAGGTTGGGTGTTGCGGAGCACCCTAAGTTGTGTATGTCAGAGGGTGTGCGTACAGCAGGGTGCATGTCATGAAGTCCGTGTGTTAAATAGCACAGTGGACAATTAGGGGGTTAGGGTGTGTTTTGGGGGTACACCAGGCTGTGCCTCAGGGGTGGCATATTGTAGAGTGCCCAGGTGGGCTCCAGTATATTTAGATTTACAGTGTGAGCTGGTGTGTTATGGGGTATTGTAGGAAACACCTGTGTTAGGGTATGTGTATATGTAGGGGGTGTTATTTGGGGTGGTCTGTGTGGTGTACAAGCAAATGCAGCCTGGGCCCTCCCGAGCCCCTGTCCCATGAGTCCTCCAGTGCCTGACCCTTGTCACCACTCTGTGCTTGCCCCCACAGGAGCCACCGCCCATGACCATGTAGATACCAGCTCCAGGGAGCAGCATGGGCCCCACTGAATGGAGACTCCTGGGTCTACAGCCCTGAGCCCCTCCGGCCCCTGGACGTTGCCCCGTGCCCAGGGACACCCCTTGGAGCTCACCACCGCAGTCGCCAGCCCACCTCGGCCGCCCCCTCCCCCTGGGACCCAAAGTCGGCCACCAGGAGCCACAGTCATCCAGTGAGGTTGTGCTTAGGACAGCACGCGGAGCCATCGCCCAGCAGCCTCTTGTCCAGCGCTGACTCTCGGGCCCAACCCAAGCAGGGACTGGAGCAAACATGGGTGACATGACCAACAGCGATTTTTACTCCAAAAACCAAAGAAATGAGTCAAGCCATGGGGGCGAGTTCGGGTGCACAATGGAGGAGCTCCGCTCCCTCATGGAGCTACGGGGCACTGAGGCTGTGGTCAAGATCAAGGAGACTTATGGGGACACTGAAGCCATCTGCCGGCGCCTCAAAACCTCACCTGTCGAAGGTAAGTATGGAAGACTTGAACACAGTGCTTGGATTTAGGATCCAGCCACCCAGCCCCTGGTCTCCCTTCCCCAGGCCCCAGGAACCCCCTCATCTGGGCTTAAGCATGGGACCACAACATTGCATTCAAATCCACATGCATTCAAATCCATCTCCACAACCCATGTCACTGGCCTGGGTTGTGTCCAGCTGTCCCAAATCCAAACTCTGATGGTGGCCCCCTAGGTCTCTGGGGCAGCCATAGGCCATGGAGCTGCTGGAAGACAGGGCAGGCAGGAAGATGGGCCATTAGGGAAAGGTGACAGATGCCTGTGTGTGTCTTGCCCTGCGGTTGGGTGTGGGGCTTTCTTGTAATTACCAAAATGAGCAGACTTAGCATTTCAGGAGAGAGAAGTTTCAGTTTCTGGGGGCTTGGCTGAAGGGGACCAAAGCCAGGTTATCTGCTGTTGGGCAGAAAGAAGAGAAACCAGACCAGCTTGAGCACCAGAGTGTAGAGTTTGGGTCCCCATCCCCACGGCTACTTTCCCCTTGCCATTAGGGAGAAGAGTTCCCTGCATAAACCCCAAAGGTTTGTGTGTGAGCCTCTTCCCTGGCACTCCCCCAGTCTTACAGATTTGTGCAAAGAGGCTGTGCTGAGTCTCAGTTTCTTACTGTGGAAAAGGGAACCAATGGCTACCTCATAGTGCCTACCAGAAGCCTGAGCATACGGTAGGTGCTCGGTAAGTGGCAGCCATTCTTATTCTACTTATTCTAAGCAATGGATGACAATCCCTCCCCCAAGTCCAGATCACAGCTAGGAGACAGACAGCATCCGAATTCTTATCCCCATGTGACAGATGAGAAATCCAAGGCCAAAAGTCCTTCCCGTCCTGTCTCCTGGCTCCAGTCCCCATGCCCTGGGCACTGCTGGGCACCAACTTTCAATGCATTTCCTGCAGAGGCTGCTTGGGAAGGGGCTCTAGCCACTCAGCTAGGCAGAAGTTTAGAAACACCTTCCTTCCTTGGTGGTGTTTGGTTTTGTTTGGGGAGTAGAGTAGGAATAGAGGAAACATCCTTTCCTGATTTCGTGGTACTAACTCAGAGCTTGAGAACAGCCACATGTTCCCTGAGATGGGAGCAAGCTCTGCCTGGGGGCTCCTGGGCCTCTTGCAAACACACCAATCTGTGGCAGAATGGCTCATGCTCACCTCCGCCATCAAGTTGGCACACCTGGCCTGCTAGGAGGCAGGGTCGCCCCAGGAGTCTTTGTCTTTTCAGTGGGACCAAGAGATTCTCTTGAGTCAGGAAGTCTTAAGTGTCTGTGGATCTCAGACCCTGCAGAGAACCTGCTAAAAGCTGTGGTCCTTTTTCCCAGAAAAAAACCAACCGCATACTACAGATGTGGTTCACACCGTCAGCACATTCGCAGAGCCCCTCGAAGCCAGGCCGTGGACCGTGGCATATGGACCGTGGTGTGGAGAAACCCACCTCCCCTCCCCACCCCCCTGACAGGCTCTTGGACCCTGGGAAACTGAGCGGCCCGTGGCCAAACTCCAGCTCTGTGCAGGGCCATCACCATTTGGTTCACTGTGTCCCCGGCTGCGTCCTGCTGGAAAAGCATGAGCACGCCAAAGGGCGGGAATCCTGTCCAGCTCCTCCCATACCTCTAGTGCCCAGTCTGGTACCTGGCACAGAAGAGGGTGGATAGCTGTCCGGTAAAGCCCTGAGATGTGGCCACTGAGTCCCCAGCCCACGGGGAGCAGCTGAGCAGCCAAAACAGCCCATAATCTAGCCCAGGTATAGCGTGGACCCCAGAGCTCAGAGGAGAGGTGAGGTGGGCAGGCAGGGAAGGTCAGGGAAGGCTTCCTGGAGGAGGAGGTACTTGAACTTGGCTATGGAGGAAAGAGAAGGAAAAGCATGTAGCATGGCATAGAGAAGCATTTTTTAGATGGAATTCCACAGAATGCCAGGGCACTGCAAAAAGGTAGGCATTGTGTGGAAAATAAAGGAGACTCGGCTTTATCATCTTCACAGTGGAAGGAATCATGACAGCTCTGAATATGGCTCAGCCGCCTGTCAGCCATGTGTGCTGGGGGCTTTTTGGTTTGACCTCCCTGGGCCTTGGTTTCCTAATTTCTCATAAGGACCAAGTGAGATCTCTGATGGGAAAGATCTCTGAGAAGGGGGAGAAAGCCCGTAGCAGGATTAACCAGAGGCCCTGCTGTGTTGGTCCCTAGAAGGATCTCCCAGGGTGCAGTAGAGGTGTGGGGAGAGGCAGAAGAGCATAATGCTACAGACCTCAGACTTGGATGACCTGGGTTCAAATCCCAGCCCTGCCATTTACCAGCTGTGGGATTCTGGGCAAGGTATCAACCCCTCTGTGCCTCAGTTTCCTCATTTGTAAATTGGGACAATAATAGTGACTGTCTCATAGGGTAGTGAGGACACGGTGAAGTAGCTGAGAACAATGCCTGGCCCATGGATAGTGCCATGTGTTAGGATTCAGGCCCAGAGACTAAACACCTCCATTTCCCCGTCAGTAAAATAGGTTGTGAATGCTGAATGAAATTAGGCCAATTGCCCAGTCTCTAAGTCTCAGTAAATGTCAGCTCTTGTTGCTGTTGTTTTCATTATGGTTATCACAACTCTGGAAGAAGCAGTTGCATTCTCTGGAAAGGGTGGAATCTGACCCTTCTGGAATGCTGGCCAATGTCTGTGAATGGTGCGACACTTTTTACCAGGCTGTGCTACATTCTTATCACACATGTTCCTAGAAGCAGGTGTTGCTACCCCATTTCACAGATGAGAAGCATGAGGGCTCAAGGTCACCACCACTGTCCACATCAGAGCAGACTTTGAACACAGCTGTCTTGGACACCGTCCCGAGATGTGTCCCCATGCGTGAGCCAAGCGTGTGCACCTGGGAACAGTCCTCTAAAGATGCCTTCTGTCCAACAAGGGCCTGAGTAGGTTGGGGCCACCAAGGAACTTTTCTTTATTCCCTCTGGTGTTCAGCATTCATGCCCTATTTGGCCCTCTTCTGACTTCGAGAAATGCTTGGTCCTCCAGCCCCAGCCCCCAGCTGAAAAGCCACATGGTCTGGGGCTGTACCAGCTGTAGATGTGGACTCAGGTTGGCCGTTCCCAACACCCTGTGCCCCACGTCTGCTGACGTGAGCAAGGAGCCGGCCTCTGAGTCACACTATAGGAAACTGCTCTGGGCCATGCATAAATTAGCCTTCTGCTTCACATCCAGCTAATTTTAGGCAAAAAGATCTCTGCAAGTGATAGAGGTGGGTTGACACCATGAGAAATCCACTCCCACCCGGAGCACCACCTGCTGCCGGCCAGGGGCTCAGCTCCCAAGGCCTGGCAGTGTGGAACTTTCCCCCTGAAGGCCTGACTCTGGTGACAACTGGGGGGTAAACCTGGCTCCTTGTGAGGCCAGGGGTGGCCTCCGTCTCTGATCTGAGCTCCATTCCTTCCCTCCTCCACTGTTGGTTCCATTCCACTCTGGCAACGCCCTCCCCTCCTTGCCCTCCATTGCTTCCTTTCCTTCCACACCTTCCAACATAGGACGGTAGAGCCCAAGACCCAGGTTTAAATCCTGCCAGGCTTACTCTTCAAGGGTCATTGACTCTTCAAGGGACACATGAAAGAATTCAGTTAACTTCTCCAAGCCTCAGTTGCCTTGTCTGTGAAATGGGAGTAATAACACTACCTACCTCACAGGTTGTTGTGAATATTAGATAATCCACATGAAGGGCTTAGTATGGTATATGACATGCGCTAGACACTGCCAAAATGATGTTCATTATCATTGTTATTATTGTAGCCAAATTTTTCTTATAAAAAACAACATGCATCAGCTCTATCCCCATGAAAGAAATAGGCAACTAAATAAGATGGTACCAGGGCACCCCAGTGGTGTGGTTGGTTGGGCATCTGACCTGGTTTCAGCTCAGGTCTGATCTCGGGGTCCTGAGATCAAGCCCCACATCCAGCTCTGTGCTCGGTGGTCTGGTGGGGGGAGTCTGCTTGAGTTTCTCTCTCTCCCTCTCCCCCCTGAGCACTCTCTCTCTCTCATTCTCTAAAATAAATAAATAAATCTAATAAATAAATAAATAAGATGGTACCAAACAAAGAGTTAATATGCTACCAGAGAAGGCTTCCCAGAGTAGGCTGCTTTTCGATTAGTCTCGAAAACTGGATGGTAGGTATTGGGGTGGCCTGTGAGGCCCCAGAGGCAAGAGCTGTTTGTCATTCTCCACTGTGTTCTCCACACCTGGTACAATGCCTGGGGGCTCAAATAAATATTCACAGAAAGAAGGGAGGAAGACTGAGAGGTAGGGGATGACTCTGGGCCCCCCCACCCCTTGTGTGGGATGGAAGGCTGCAGAAGAGGGACAGGACACGGGACAGCTTGTGTCACCCATGGAACAATTGGCTTCAATTCCCCAAGCTCCGAGAGGCACTGCCCTGAGCCACTTGGCATGCATACCCCTTGTCCTTCACTTCCAGCCCCCCGCACCTCATGCTGTCAGAAGGGGCAGCTCAGACAGGTCCCGCTGAGTCCTCCCTGCATTGTGCATCTCTTGGTGGGGGAGAGAGGGGAACAAAGAAGGGGGGCAGCAGCAGGGGTGGGTGGGAACTGGATACTGGAGTGTTGTGAAACGGAACCTCCAGTTAATTTTGTATGAATCCTATGGCCCGCCCAGGTAGAGGCGAGAGTGGGGCTGAGGGAGGAGAGCAGAGTGGATCACGGGAACAGTGCCTCATGTTGCATAAACGCGATGTTAAACCAGAACGCCCCTCGGACCCGGCAGGGCCCGTGTCGTCATCCACAGAGCCGCCACCAGCTGGGCACGGGGGAGGGTGTGAAGGCAGCGTGTGTTTTCAGTGTCTCTGGGCCCCAGGCCCAGGCTGTGGGGGTCGTCTGTCTGTCGTTGTGATGCTCTGTTTCTCCGTGTGCTCCATCTCCCCAAGCATCACCGGGGCCCAGAGAGGTTGATGGGGAAACCGAGGCAGCCACAGATTTCAGCCGCGTCCCAGGCAGGGTGAGGTTGGGAACCGCTCAGACACAGGATCCATGTGGGGAATTCACGGCCTGGCCGGAGAGGCGCGAGAAGGCCTCTCACCGGGGTCTTCTGGTGAAGTGATCGTGCTCCATCTTCTAACCCAGGAGTTTCAGGTGTCAGGTCTGGAGGAGAAAAGTTCATCGAAATACTTAAGAGGCTGAGGAAGTGTAGCTGCCTTCTCAGACATGCGGGGGTGCCGGAGGGGAAGGCATGTAGGCTGGAGAGGTGTTCTGGCCTCACTTCTGTCACCAAGCAGGCTCCTGACCTCGGGCAGACTCTCAGGACCTACAGTCTCCTCTGTGAAATGGGAATGGTCTACTTCACCTTCTGCCATGTGGAGACAGTGAGCTGAAAATCCTTTGAAAGTTTGCTACAGAAGAATCATCTTCCAGTATTCACTGAGTATTTCTAGCCAGCAGGATTCTCTTTGATAGAAACCCATCTCAAACTGGCTTATGCAAAAGAGGGATTTTTCTGGCTTGTGCAACCGAAAGGGGCAGGGACGTTCTAGCCTCAGGCAAGGCGGGGTCCAGGGCCTCCAGGGCCGCAGGATGGCTGCCCTGTTGGCCTAGTCCTCGGGCAGGCCCCCACCCATTATTAGCTTCAGGTTAACATCCTCCCGCCCTGACCCCCAGCAGCCAAAGGCACCTCTTTCCTCATGGTCCCTCCCCTAAGTCCCAGAACAAACTCTCATTGGGCCACCTGGAATCACGTGGCCCATCTCGGCCCAATCCCTGTGGCCAGAGGATAGAGAAGGCTGATAGGTCAGACCCCGGTCACATGCTCACCCCAGAGTGGTGCGGGTCGCTCCACCCAGACTCCGTGGCGATTGTGGGAGGGAGATCGTCCTGGTGGGCCTGCTCCGTGCTGAAGGCCCCTGCGTGTGATGGGGAGGGTGCGGACGAAGAGCGGGCGTGCTTTGAGCCCTTGAGCAGAGCTTAGCCTGGATGGGGAGAAAGGGTAGCCGAGGAGCAAAGGCAGGTTCAGGAGCGCCAAATACGCAGTGGTCATAGCCAACCCCAGCACCATTAACGTTCACACGGGTGAAGCAGGCATAGCTGGGACCGTCCACGGGAAGTAGGGATAGGACTAGTGTCCCCGCGGGGAAGTGGCCAACTCCGTGTCATGGTCAAATCCTGGCTGCACTATTCTTATCCCGCTGTGGAACATTGGACCCCTCTGTGCCTCGGTTCCCTCCTCTGTAACATGGGACAATAACAGTGCGTCTTCCTTAGGGTTCCCGTAAGGATCCGAGTAACATGCCTAAAGTGCTTGGTGTCTTCACGTGGTAGGTGCTGCCTCTGTGTGAGCTTATTCTATGCTGAGGATTCTCTGTGTGACTTTAGGGCCACGTTGGGTTTAAATTAGCAGAGAAGAGAAAGGTGGCTTATCTGGGCAGATCAGTGGGCTTGAACAACACATGTGAGGCTGTGGGTTAAAAAAAAAAAAAGCCCCGTATCTGATTTGCAATGCTTATACACACCCCCCCCCCCACTGCCATCACCAGGAAGAATAAATCCCTTAAAAGCACTAGCTTTCTGTGAAAGTTTGATGAATCACATGTGGATGCTTTCCAGAATGCCGCCCTCACATCTTTCTGAATCATCAATAAAATAAACCCACATGTTGATTGATCTGTGCTGTCCATTTTCCCAGGTGGGGGCAGTGGGGTGTGTGCTAGGCAGACAGTTCTGCAGGCCAGGGGGTGGCCGGAAGGGTACAGCACAGTTAGCGGAAGGGCCCGACCCACTGCTGACCGAAGGGCTTCTGGGTGGATTCCAGCAAGTCTAGACGGACTGTTTGTTCCATGAACAATGCTGCTTGGCCTCGTGGGTGCTTTGTGCAGTCAGGCATCCAGAGGGGGAGTGGAGGCTATAAGCATTTGTGGGGAACATTTACAGGTGGGCCTCACACTATGCAGACCCGCTATAAGAAGAGCCTGCATCCCAGAGCTACCCGGCGGCTGTAATTTACTGCCTACAAACTCATCAGGGCCAGGCCCTTGCACTGGGTTGCCTCATGCGGTCTTCACAGCAGCCCCTGGAGTGGGAAACAAAGGCTTGGAGAGAAAGGGGGCCCTGATTCTTGCTCTGAAGATATCTTTGCTCTGCAGAATAAAAGTGCACTAAACACTAAGTGCCTACTATGTGCTTGAGAATGCAAAGAACATGGACTTTGAGTCCCAATTCCACCACTGAGGACTTTGAACAAGTCATTCCATCCCTCTGAGCCTCAGTGTCCCCATTTGTAAAGGGCATGATCATAATGCCCACCTCCTGGAACCATGGACACAGGTGTTCAGTGAGTGTCCCATTGCTTCCCCTGCTTCGGTCATGCCAAGCGGAGATGCAGGCCGACAAGGCTGACACACATGCCCTTGTTGAACACATATGTACTGTGCACTTACAATGGGCAGCTTGAGCCATACTGCTCTTCTGGAAAGAGACGTCTCCATGCCACTCAGGAGCAATGTTTGTGTAATGTGGCTGTATGCAGGACAGGTGGGAAGGCCAAGACAGGGAGGGACAGCCTTCTAGGATAGTCCCTCTCCATCCAAGGATCAGGGGCAAGGAGAGGGGGTTGTCAGACAAGAGACAACTCCAAGGTCACAGAGGCAGGCAAGAACCAGTAGGAAAGGGAAGCCAGGGGCAGGGGCCAGGGCCTCCATCCAGCCAGAGGGGAGGAGGGAGGAGCCCCTCCTGTAACCCCTCCCCATCCAGAGCTCCCTAAAGATTTCCAGGAAAGGGGGGTGCAGAGCTGGGTTGTAAACTTCCCTGCCCTGAAGACTCTCCCAGTCTAGCTACGATACCAGTTGCAGCTGTGATCCTAGAGATTCGTTAACACATCTTGAGCGCTTGCAGACCAGGCTTGCTGTGGAGCTTCCACTACTACCTCATTTCATCTTCTGAAACAGGAATTGTTCATATCCGCAGCTTCCAGATGAGGAAATTGAGGCTCAGAGCAACACTAGTAATAAGGGCCCGAGCCAGGATCGGTACCCAGGCAGGCTGGCTCCTGAACATGGGCACATAATCCCCTTAATCTACTGTCTCCTGCTGACAAAAATAACTATACAGCCAGAGGGAGTGTGCTGAAGGTCATAGGAGGAGGCAATCCAACCCAGGCCCATCGGAGACAAATACAGGAGAGGCTTTCTCTGAGCTAGGTCTCAAAGGCCAGGGAGGAGCTGAATATGCAGAGATGGGAAGGAAAGCACACTCTTAGTGAAGAAAACAGCATGAGCAAAGGCCCTGAGGTGGGACCTGGAATGGTATGGGAAGAAATGAGGAATTCGTTGTGCTTGGAGGCTAGGATGTATGTATCTCAAAGGGCAGAGAACTCCAGCCCACAGACTAGAGATTGATTTTAGTAGACTGTGACTTTTAGTTGGTTTGTTCATGCTGTGTACAGACTCAGCTTAGGCAATAGGTATTTATATTTGTGCTGTCCATGAGAGTGTAAAATGGGCATGAGGTGGGATGGAGTGAGGGGCAGGCACGGAGAGTACAGCCCCTCTCCATGGGCCAAAAGAGCCAAAGAACTTGCTGAATGTAGGGAAATTGAGGGTTTAGAAAGGTGGTTCTTATACTGGGTTCCACAGTAGCACCCCAGGGGACAAGGAGATAAGTAGGTGAAGTTCTGGGCTTCCTGCCCCACCATGTACCAAAGCAGCTCCTTTTTTTATCTGTTTTGCAAGGCGAGGCATCTGGTAAGATTTTTTTTTAACAAAGAGTTTTAAAAAAAAACAAAAGAAAAAATTTTGAAAACCCTTGATGAAATTGGAGAAAGACAGTTAACTAGAGTATCTAAAAGCCTGGGTTGGGGCCCAAGTTACATAAGTTCTCAGGGCCTCAGTTTTTACATCTGTAGGATGGAGCAGGTGATATCCAGCTCCCAGGGCCCATACTAGTCTGTGGACTCAATGAGAAAACACACAGAGGGCCTGGCCCATGGTGGAGCCTCACGAGAGGATTGTCTGGCTTCATGGGTTGGGCCCCCAGGGGGTGCAGGAAGAGGACACTCGGCCCACCGACCTGTGTTAGCAGACGAAGTGAGCTGGGAAGACTCGGGTGGGGACCATCCTGACTTTGGCCCTTATTAACTGAGACCCTCTCAGGCCCACCCACCCCCACCCCGCAATTCTGTGCCTCATTCTCCCCATCTGGAAAATAAAGAGCGTGGGTCTGGTTGTCTCTGAGGCTCTTGCAGGCTCAGACATTCTAGAATTCTAAACACACTGCCTCCGCGCCGCGAGCAGTACAGACATCAGACTGGCCAAAGGGTGGCTGACTCACAGCCAGTCCCCAGTTCCCTCTTCCCCTTGGAAGACTATGGCCTGGGAATCCTGGGCGTGTGGCTGAGGCTCCACCCCAACACCTCCACAGCCATGCCTGTGGCCCCTCAGCCCCAGCCCGGCCCTTCCCTACCAGGCGGCCTCCAAGTCTTACACACACAGGCCTCCAAAGGCCTGTGGGCATTCCCTGGCAAAAATTCTCTGGCCCCTGGAAGCCCGGGGGCCTGGACACCTGTTTCTGATGACTTTGCCTCCCTGGGTCTCGATCTCCTCATCTGCCAAGTGAGCTAAGGGGTGAGAGATGTTACTCAGGAACTGCAGGCTGGACTGTCTCCAGTGTTAGGGTAACCTCAGGGGTTCACCCAGCCTGGTTCCCACAAAGCTTGAATGAGCTGAGGCAGCCTCTCCCTCCAGACCTGCCTGTCACAAGAGAGGCCCCGCCAGGGCAGGTAAGTTATCTATACAGGCCCCCCTCACCGCACAATGATTATCTTACTCCTCCTGGCGCAACCCAGGCCCCTGCTGTAGTTTCAGACACAGAGTTATTTATAGGCAGTGGAAATTAGCACCTCAGCTGCTGATTCCCTAGTACCCCCCTGCCAGCATGAGCCTCCATCCCAGAGGGAGGCCCCCTGGAAGTCTTCGTGGTCCCAGCAAATGCTGGGAGCAGCAAAGGCTCTGCTCTCTCTGTGGGATAGCTTCGGACAAGATGCCATGGAGTTGAGAGGCCAGAAGCGAGAGCCCTTCTAGCTGAAGAATCTGGGGAGGTTTCATGGAGGAGGCAGTATGTGAGCAAGATGTTGAAGGATAGGCAGGGTTTGCAATGGGGAAGGGCACTCCAGGGAGAAGAACAGTGGGGACAAAAGCACAGAGGCAAAGAAGAAGGGTGTGTAAAAGGAAGAGCCATTCATTGTTTGGCTGGAGCTTGGCGGGGGGCTGGGGGGAGCGACTAGAAGTAGTGACAGTAATTAAGGGTAACTGAGCATTATAGATCTTCCAGACACCGTCCTGAGAGCTTTACATACATCATTACCTCATTCAATCCTCCCAACAACCCTCTGAGGTAGGCACTAGGATTATCCCCATTTTTACAAATGAGGAAATGGAGACACAGAGAAGCTAAATCACTTGCTCATGGTCACACAGCTAGTAGGTGCAAGAACCAGGATTCCGATGCCAGCAGGCAACCCCAGAGCCCAACCTAGGAACCTCTATGAGGGGATCTGAATGTTGAGCCAAAGGCTTGGGCTTAAATTAGGAGACGGGGGGAGCCCCTGAGGGTTCTTGAGCAGAAAAGCAATGTGGTCAAGACAACTGGTCTGGCAGCCCTGATTTGGATTGGAATGGGGAGATATCCCAGGGGATAAAGCCAGGGCAGAGGGAGGGGACAGTCATTGAGAGAGAGGTGACAAAGTTAGACCTGGCCATGATGGTGGCAATGGAGAGGAGGGAGCGCCAAGCAGCAGGACTCAGCCTGTGATGGGTGGTCAGGGAAGAGAACCATGTCAATGCAACTCAGTTTTTAGAACAGCAGCTGACTACTCGTGGAGGAGACTGGTTGATAGGAGAGAAGCAAGGTTGAGGGCAAGACTAAAGGTTCATATTGGGCATCATGCACTCTTGGAGCCTGGGGGAAAGGAGAGCAGGCATGGAACACGGCAGAGAGGCTAGACCTGGAGGTGAAACACCTAGATGACAGAGAAGTCCTATCTCTGCTCACAAGTCCCACACCCGCATGGGGCGTGGGGTGGGGGGGGGCGGGGGGGTGGGTTAGCCACGGGAGGGCAGAGACGTGGGCCTGTGGTGTTCACTGCTGTATCCTAGCACCTAGAACAGTACCCAGCATAGAGTACACTCAATAAACATGCAGGAATGAGTTCACCTGGAGCACTCATCAAGCAGAGGTCCTTAGGGACCACCACCTACTAAGGGAGCAGGCAGCTGGCAAAGCAGGAGATGTCAGAGAGGTATAAGAAGAGGGTCACCTGCAGGTAGGGTATGATCAGGGTGTCTGACACTGGATAGGCAGTCGGTTAGACGTAGAGGTTGTCAGGAGAAGTTCAAGGGGGACAATAAAAGAGCAACAGCCTTAAGGGCAGGCTGCTGGATGAGGTCTTGGGAAACGTCTGCTGAACAGAACAGCGAAATGGAGCATTCCCTGGGACTATCCCCCATCACCCACATCAGCTCAATTGGGTGAGAGCAGATGGAGCAAAGGCCTGAGGGACTCACGGACCCACAGGACCAAAGGTCTGGAACAGGTCTCAGGGGCCGTCCAGCAATTCCAGGGGCCCATGGGAACACGGACACCCAGGAGGGAAGGGATCTGCCCAAGGGCACAGCTCCCATGACTGGGGAGCCCCTAGTCATCCCTACACATGACAAAGGGAGAAGAGTCCCTCCTCCCTGCCCCCAATGCATCCACCCTTCTCCCCAGGCCCCGCGGCTTCTCATCCATCCCTGCACTGCCTCTGTGCTCCTTTCCAGGGGCCACCATAACAAAGGACCGCAGACCCGGGGACTTAGACAATGGAAATATGTTGTCCCACAGTTCTGGAGGCTGGAGGTCTAAGTTCAAGGTGTTGGTCAGCAGGGTTGGCTCCTTCCAAGGGCCATGAGGGAAGCATCTGTCCAGGGCCTCTCTCCTTGCCTTGTGGATGGCCCATCTTCTCCCTGTACCTTTTTTTTTTTAAGTTTCATTTATTTATTTGACAGAGAGAGACAGCGAGAGAGGGAACAAAAGCAGGGGGAGTGGGAGAGGGAGAAGCAGGCTTCCCACCGAGCAGGGAGCCCGATGCGGGGCTCGATCCCAGGACCCTGGGATCATGACCTGAGCCGAAGGCAGACGCTTAACGACTGAGCCACCCAGGCGCCCTTCTCCCTGTGTCTTAACATTGTCTTCTCATGCATCTCTGTCCACATTTAAGACACCAGTCATAGATGATTAGGGCCCACCCTCACGGCCTCTTAGTCACCTCTGCAATGACCCAGTCTCCGAACGTGGTCCCATTCTGAGGCGCTGGAGCTTATGGTTGTAGAGGGACTCAATTCAACCCAAAACAGTGTTATTTGAGACAATCACTTCTGTGCTTGAAGACAGTTTCTCCCCTGTCAAGTGGGGACATAAATGGGAACAGACGAGGCCCATGGTGGGGGCAGATGAGCTCACTGCCCAATGGGTGCGTATGTCTCCAAGAGCCTGTCGCATGCTGGGCATTAGGAAGTAGCGATACAACCTAAACCTTAAATAGCAGACGCCCTAGGTCTGAATCCCAACTGTGCCACTTACTTACTTGCTGTGCTGTGCCAAGCAAATGACTTCACCTCTCAGAACCTGTTTACTCATCTGTGAAGTAGTACTTATTCGTGGGCCCCTGTGAGGAATACGTGAGCAGATGCGTATAAGAACACACAGCACAGAGCAGGAAGCCTGCAGGGAATGGAGACCATTATTATTATTCTCATTACCATTGTCATCATTCACATAGGTTTAAGAAGGCGAAGCCCAGAGAGGGAAAAACCCTGCCCAAGCTCACATAGCCATCTGGCACAAAACCAAACGAGAACTCAGGTCTCCCGATCGACACTCTCAGCTTTTTATTTTATTTTGTTTTACTTTATTTTATTTTATTTTAGAGAGAGAGAGTGTGTGTGAGCAGGATGAGGGAGAGTGGGGCAGAGGGAGAGGGAGAGAGAGACTCTCAAGCAGACTTCCCACTGAGCACCGAGCTCAATGTAGGGTTCAGTCTCATAACCCTGAGATCATGACCTGAGTGGAAATTAAGAGTCAGACACTTAACCGACTAAGCCACCCAGTCTCAACTTTTTAAACCACATCTCTGTGTGATATTTAAAAAAAAGGCGGGGGGTAATTCCTAAATGCCCAGTATTAGGAGAGCAATGAAGCCTACTTTCAGCTTCTCCATGTGCCGCATGGAACACTGTGGAAAATAAATGGTAGTCACTGAGAACGTGAAGCAGCATGAATGAGGTCTTGAAATAGGTGATATGAAAACAGTGGGGTTGGGGCGCCTGGGTGGCTCAGTCGTTAAGCGTCTGCCTTCAGCTCAGGTCATGATCCCAGGGTCCTGGGATCGAGCCCCACGTCACGCTCCCTGCTCTGCAGGAAGCCTGCTTCTCCCTCTCCCACTCCCCCTGCTTGTGTTCCCTCTCTCGCTGTCTCTCTCTCTCTCTGTGTCAATTAAATAAATGAATAAAATCTTTAAAAAAAGAAAAGAAAAGAAAACAGTGGGTTTACCAGTGACCACGGCAACAGTCTTACAAAAACAGATGCAAGGGAGAAGCGGCATAAAGGAAGCATCCCGAAGGGGCCAGTGCTGGGGCTAAGGAATAAGAGTAGGGGTGATGGTTTTTCTTGCAGTGTCTCTTTCTGCATCTGTGGGAATGTGGTTCTGAGACAGGCCAGCTGAGCACAGCTGCCCGAGCAGCATGAGGAATATCCCCGGTCAGAATGCTCCGAGTTGGAACAAGGACTGGAAAACAGAGTTGAGTTTTCAGGAGGGAAATTGGGACATGCAGGGGTCAGTGGCAGGATGGACAGACCCAGTGTCCTTTGGGGGATGTGGGGTGGGAAAGAGTCCACTCCAGCTGTCTGGGTCCCTGTATTACTCAGGATTCCAAGCAGGGCTGTGCTGGAAGATGTGTAGCTCGCAGCTGTCTGGGGAGCGGGGGAAGGGGGAGTCCTTGTCTGTAGCACATGCAGCTTTCTGTGGTGTAAACACTGCCACCATGTCACCAGCAGGACGGCTGTGAATGCAGAGTTGGGGAGAGAGGTGCAGCAGTGCGCGCCGTCTAGTCGTGCTACTGTGCGGGGGCGGTGGACATCTGTTAAAGAGAACAGATCACAGCGGCATTTAGTAAAATACTTAGGAAGGCATGAGCGTGAGGAATTGGTGGTCTTTTCCCATATAGTTTGTATAGCGTGTAAGTTTATATCATTTAATTCTAGTGATGGCTGCATCGAATAACCAGCTCACAAAAATATCTGAAAATTTAGCCGTTGGCGCTCACAAGAGGATGTGAGCTGGCTCTGGTGCATCACTGATTCCAAGTCCAAGGAGAGAGCCCAGCGAGTGGCCTGGCTTGCTCACGTGCCCACCTGCCCAGGGCAGGAAGTGGGGGGAGGGGCATCCTGAGGGACAGCCCCCCAGACTCCTCCCTTGGAAGAGACCTACTTTCCCAAAGGAAGGAAGAAGCCACTGGATGGCCAAAACCCAACACCCGCTTTTGTTTCTCCTTCATAATTTCTTTAAGTTGTATTTTTTTCTCTTACATCTTTTTTATTCTTTCTTTTTTTTTTTTTTAATTCATCATTGCTTTGAAGTCCCAGAGTCTCTAGAAAGAATTCAGGGCTTAATCCTGAGAGCAGCAAAGCAAAGGACCCAGCCAGGAGAGACAGGTACAGGGGCTCAGAGCAGCCACATCTGCCCACATCCCCACCCTGGCCCAGCCCCCCACCCTCTCCATGGAGGGAGGTACATGAACTAGACCTTCTGTCACGCTGTCTGAGACCCCACCCTTGGGGATTCTCCCAAGAAGACACAGACATTCCCTGTCAAAGAGTGTCTTAGGGCAGAGTCTTAGCAAGGATCCCCAAGGGTAGGTAAGGGGGAACGGAGAACCCCAGGGGTCTGGAGCAGCCCAGATATGAGGCAAGTACCCCTGCGGGCTTAGACCTAATGTCCAAACAAGGCCAAATGGGCATCATAAACATAGTGAATCTATGATTTACCAGGGAGCCCCACCAACCCTCTAGGAAGATGCTAGATCTCTCTTGTGGCCACATGTCCCTGGTTCGTGGCCACAGATGTCCAAAGTGAAGAACCAGATCCCCACCCAAAAAGCTCTTCCAGCTGCCCCCTTGTTGGGGACCATCTGGTGGCTGGCAGGAGGCTCAACCTGGGCAGGCTCAGGAGGTTGATTTAGACCGCCCCGTCCTCTAGGGATAGCCAAGTCAGCCACCACTTTGTACCAAGCAGCATACCAACATGCCACTGTTTTCCCCATTCTGCAGATGAGGAAACAGGTGCAGAAGGGGTGACTCACTTGCCCAAGCCACACCCCAGTGGGAGTAAAACTCTGGGCCTGGATGAGGCCATGCTTCATCCTCTTAACCGGCTGTCAAAAGGGGATGAGGGGTCATCCCCTGGACTCCGGGCTCCCCACAGGGTGGTGCTGGAACTCTGGCCCAGAAGCCTGGGAGTTTTCCATTGCTCCCAAACACACTGGAGCTCAGGCCCAAATAGGAGAGAGAGGGGCCAGGGTGGGGGCCAGGCAAACCCCTGCTCTGCCAATGAACTTGATCGTGGTTTCCAGGTCTCACTCACCTGCCTCTTTTCTGGCCAGCAACATTCTCAAGGGCCTCCAGGTCTGGATATTGTAGGCTATAAAAGTGGAGCCCAAATCCCAGGTCCAGGGGTTGGGCCAACTGAGGATCCAATGTCAGCAACTCAACTCACTCGCTGTGTGACCTCAGGCAAATTACAGTCCCCCTCTGAGCCTCAGTTTCTTCATCTGAAAAGTGAACTTAGATATGCCTACCTACAGGTTACCAGAAAAATTAAATGAGAATAATGTATGTATAAGCCCCTCCCTTTTATATCCTCTCCCCCTCCAATTATTCGCCCTGTCGTGGCCTGAATAAACTTAAATATGAATCTACTTGTGCCACCATTTACTCAAAACCCAATGGTTCCCACTGCTCTTAGAACAAAACTGAAACTCTTTACTGTGGCCTTCAGGCCTGGTGTGATCCAGCTGCCACCCTGTTGCAGGGTCCTCAAGGACAGGCTTCCAGGCCCACAGGAAATGAGAGTCCCTAGAGCTTCCTTTAAAACTACAGAGCTTGCCCTTCCATTGATGCCATATTGGGATTCCAGAATAAATTAAAGATAACAAGATAAATGATAATAATTATAATGTTGAGATTACAGATGACCTACCACTTACTAATCCCCACCAAATTTCACGCATCCTCTGGTGGGGTATGCCCCATCCTCTGGCTGATAATCACTGCATTCATTTAATTCATCTATCCTTTGAAGAAGCATTTATTGAGTACCTACGTGATGCTAGTTGCTATCCTAGGTGCTGGGGATACAGCAGTGAACACAGATACCTCCCCTCACAAAGTTTATAGAGTCCAGTAAAAAATGCAGAAGCAAATAAATGAATAAGAAAATATATCAGGTGGATAAGGACTTCGAGAGCACCCATGGGAAGGGGCAACTAAGATGGGCAGTCAGGGAGGGCTTCCCTATGGAGGTGATATCTAACCTAAGCCTCAAATAACATGCTGCATCCCCATGGTCGACTGAGGGTGAGTTCTGGTCAGGCTCCTGCTGTTCAGTGTTTTAAGATCCCCTGTGTCTATTCCCTGGGCTCTGGCAGGCACTCTGCTAGGTACTATAACCTTTCATGATCTCTTTTTATATCATGGCTGGCCTGGGAGATAAGCCTGTTCAGCCTCCCATTTTATAGTAAAGAAACGGAGGCTCAGAGAGGACTTGCACAGGGTCACACAGTGATGGGTCACAGAGATGGGACTTGTCTTTGAGTCCACTAACTTTCCCAATCTTGTCCCCCTTCCCCCACCTCTTTTCTTGCTGGGATGCATTTGGAGAAATCACAGTGTCAGAAAACGAGTCCCCTAGTCTGTTAGAGCCTGGAGCTGTCAGCTGGGAGAGAACCAAGTCCCAAGAGGCCACTGAGTGTTCACTAAGGTAAAGGGGTTACAAAACTGGCCCAACCCCAGAGGAGTAAGCATGCGGGGAAAATCCTGGGCAAGCAGGGGAAAAAAATCCCTACAGAGGCAAACTGTAGAACACTGAGGGTAGCTTTGTAAATTACCACACGTTGGCTTTACTTCTAAAAGGCGAAAGTGTTTTTCTTCAATAGAATATCTGGTGGGTAGGCGGGCACCATCTTAGACTTTTGGGTTTTATGCTTCCTGGGGGCAGGGGCCGTTTCTTTTGCCTCTGAAACCCCAAGCACCTAGTGGGATTCTAAGTAAGTGAAAACATAAGTGATGATTGCATGCACGTGTGCATGTGTGCAGCCTGAAGGCTCCTCAGTCTACCTCCCCCCAACCAGAACCCACTGCCCAGCTCAGCATGGGGACCACGGAAATATCAGAGACTAACCCTGGCCAAAGCCCCCAGCAATCCACCCGCGCCCTGTACATGCCCTGACCCAACTTCCCTGCGTTCCCGCTGTCTCTGGTGTGCGAAGGTATGTGCCTTTCATCCCCCCCAGAGGTCCCGCCTGGGGGAAGGTACCAGCCAGGGAGGGGCTGTGATCTGACTAGCAGAGATGCGTCTCCTGCCGCCCCCTTGCCAGCCTCAAGGACGCATGGGCTGGCACGAAGCCACCAGCATCCTCTTGAAGTCCTGGGAGATCTAATTACCCAGACAAGGAGAAAGTGTTGAGCAAGTGAGCACCGGGGTTTGGAATGATCAGTTTTTTGACTGCTGCAGCTAATGTGGGGCCAGGCTACAAAGCTGTCCCTCTGATGTTCTGCTGACGGGCCCATGAGACGGCTGACTGTTTGATCTGGAACTGCAAGCTTTTCTGTCACCCCCAAAGGCTTTCCTAAATTGTCCTAACAATTACCATCTCAGGGAGCCAGTCATGCTTCAGGCTTCCGCATAGTAACAGTGCAGAAAAGGGCAGCCACAAGGTAGGAGGCAAAGGGAGACCCCACTTGAGGCTGGGGTGAGTCCCCTCCTTGGGGTTTAATTCTGAGCACAGGGTGTGGCCTGGAGGACTTGCCCTTTAAATACCACATCCTCATTTCGGTATGACCACCATTTTACAGATGAGGAAACTGAGGCACGGTGCGCCCAAGGTCGCTCACTAACAAGTTGCAGGGGTAACATCTGAACCCAGGCCTGCCTGGCCCAAACCCCTGCTCAATGTGTTCCAGATGCCCTCGAATCATAGATATTTTTTTCCCTCTCCCTATTTTGTATGTTAAAATTTCAGAGGATCTTGAGATGCATGATACTATCTAGCTCTGTCCAAAAGTTTTGACCCAGGGCCACCTGGCTGGCTCAATTGGAAGAGCATGCGACTCTTCATCTCATGGTTGTGAGTTTGAACCCCGCATTGGGTGTAGAGCTTACTTACGAAAATAAACTTTACAAAGAACAAAAATATAAAATTAAAAAAATAATATTATTAGGGGCGCCTGAGTGGCTCAGTTGGTTAAGCGACTGCCTTCGGCTCAGGTCATGATCCTGGAGTCCCGGGATCGAGTCCCGCATCGGGCTCCCTGCTCAGCAGGGAGTCTGCTTCTCCCTCGGACCCTCCCCCCTCTCATGCTCTCTCTCTATCTCATTCTCTCTCTCAAATAAATAAATAAAACCTTACAAAAAAAATTTTAAAAAAAAACACAAAAGTTTTGACCCTGAAAAGTGCTAAGAATGATGACTTTCTGCATGTTTTTCAGTTTACAGGCATTTTTATTTTTTTGCTATACATCCCTGAGAAGGAATTTCCTCCAGTAGATGTGGGGCCAAGCAGTAGGGGTTTAAGGATGTCAGCTCATTATTTTTTTGCTATACATCCCTGAGAAGGAATTTCCTCCAGTAGATGTGGGGCCAAGTAGTAGGGGTTTAAAGGTGTCAGCTCATCCTCCCTCGCAGAGTAGAAAAGCCTGAAGTAAGACAAAAAGGTCACAAAGGCTCGTGGACGCCCTCTAAGCAGCAGGCACGGGAAAAGTTATCCACTGATTCACCAGATGTTTCTTGAGCACTTACTATGTGCTAGATGTAATTGTAGGCCCTGAGATAGACATAGCAATGAACAAAATAATGAATGTCACTGGGTCAGTGGGTCCTGCACTCCAGTGTGGGTGACAAGCCAAAAACCAAGTAAAGACCAAAATCATTGAGACTGTCCGTCGTAAGAAACGCTCTGGAGGAAATGAGCAAGGGGCTGAGTTTGAGAATAACAGAGTGGATCCTCTGAGACCCTGGGATCAGGAGGCAGAGAAGACCTGGAAAATGAGAGGAGGCTGCACGTTGGAGGGCAGGGAGTGGGGAGTGGCCTGAGCAGAGGCTGGTGGGTGGGAGAGCCTGAGAGGTGAAGTGAGGGGAGTGAGCCTGCCTGTGGGACATGCACACAGTTTCTTCTAAAGCGAGGCACCCCTGCTGGGGGTTGAGAACAGGGAGTGATGCCTCATCTCAAGTCATTCTAACCGAGGCCCTGCAAGGCAGGTACGACATCCTCGCTCTGGCAGGTGAGGAGAGGAGACGTGGCTACCCGGTGGGGAGGTGGCAAGGCCACTGTTTGAACCCATACCTGGATGAGGGCCTCTGCATCCATCCTGCCTGCTGGGGGAACCCCAGCCCCAGTCTCTGAGCACAGTGCCCTGCCCCCCACCTGCCTTGGGGCTTTGTTCTGTTCATTTTAGTTACGTGGCACAGGCCAAATAGAACTCAATGGAATGTGACTTGAGGGAACGTTTTGCTTCCCCATGAAATTACAAGCCGCTACAGGATGTATGTTCCTGGTTGCTAGGCAATCAGGTGTGACCTGTGAGCAGTGGGGGCTTCTTCTGGACAGAGGGACTGGTCCATCCACCCTTCCCTTTCTACAACCTTCTAAGGCCCAGGCCCTCCCAGGCAGAACTCCAGGGACTCACAATGAGGGGGCAATTAGTGACAAAGCATTCATTCTTATGAATAATAATATTCTGAGGGCACATTCGATAACTTTCCAGATAAGCCTAACTATTCTGAACTGATTTTAGTTTTATTGTTTGGTGAAGACTTTAAGGAGCGTGCTTTTCTTCTGCTGTGAGATCTGCGGACTACCAGCCACCCATTCTGCCCATTCCTGTTTATTGAGTACCTACTATGTGCTGGACTCTGTTCCAGGTAACAGGAAAATCTCGACCAACCTCCTCATGGAGTTCACAGTCTGGTAAACTAGGGCAACAGCCGGCCTCAGAGCTGTCTATGGTTTCAGCAGTGGCCAGGCTCGACAACCTTCCTTCCTCTACACACCATCAGCTTAACAATTAGAGAAAGAGAGAGAATGTTCTCGGTCTCCTTCCAGTTACCAAGAAAGCATCACAGCTGGCCTTCCAGCATCCCTGCCTTCAACCTGGCAAGAGCAGGGACATGGCTGGTCCACAGAGTAACTGTCTCTTCTCTCCCAGAGGAGGGTGGACTTGCCTCCCAACAGAAATGTCCCCGAGGGGTTGACCAGAAACCCATGGGTCCTCAGGCATCCCAGGAACTGGATTCCTAAGGCCAGACACATACATCTTGTCTAGCGCTTGCAGAAACAGTTTGCTGAAGGAAGCACCCTCTCTCCCGAAGCAACAGCCTTCTAAATAACACTCACAGGGAGAATGTGACCAGTTTCCAGGTAGCGAAGGGAGTAGCCAGCTCCCTGCTGGACAGGAAGTATCTAGCATGTGAAATGAAAGAGACTTTTTGTCCCATGGGCAACAAGGGGGGTGGCCTTTGTCACATTATTGGAGAGACACACACAGCATCGAAGTTACAAAAGAACATCTAGCAGTGTAAAGCTTCAATAGGAATGACAGACACAGGATGCAAATACTTACTGTTCCCAAAAGAGACACCCATACGCACCAGCAGCAAGGAGCGGCGAGAGCATGGCGCTCGGTCTCTTAAGACTTGGGTTCTAATCCTGGATGTGCCACTCATAGCTCGGGTTCCTCCTGCATAGGGTACAGACAAGGTTATTGGCCTCACGCCGTTGAAGCTGTTCAGCTGGTGATTTTAGGTAATACTCACCAAATGTCCGCTCTATGCCAAGCACTGTGTGCCACGCATTGCCTCACATAATCCTCTCATCAGCCTCTAGGGTCTGCAGGAGCTCCCATTTTATTACCCAAGAGGCCCAGAGAAGTTGGGTGACTCCCCTCAAGACCCACAGCTCAAAAGCGGTAGAGCTGGAATGATGGTTAATCACTGGATGCTGTAACCACACAGTTCAAAGCCCAGAGGATCAAAATTAACTGCGTGTCCTACTTGCTCCCGAAAGATTTTGAGACAGCATATGGCAACGGTAGCACGCAGTTAGACCCCCAAGTGGGTGTAGAAGCTCCAGGGAGGGATGCAAGCAGTGTATGGCCGCTGCTTGGGGGAGTGCTAGCACAAGGGGGCTCACGGCTGCAGTTTACTGAATGAATGAATGAATGAATGAATGAATGAATGAATGAATGAACCCAAACACTGTAGCAGTTCAGAAGAGAACTCAAGCCAGCTTCCCTGGGTTCAAGTCCAACTCTGCTACTTCTTAGCTGCGTGTAAAATGGGATGATAGTAGTCCCCCCTGCCCCCAACAAGGCATCACTTGGAGGATTAAATGGGCTTACACGTAGTGGAGCAGTTAGCATAGAACCTGGCCCAGGGGAAATACTGAGTGTTGTCTGTGGCGATTGTGAGGACGAGTGGTTTGACCAGAGGCTTTCGTACGTATGTTGTGACTGAGCACAGCCGACAATCTTCCCTCCCTCCACAAGCACAAAGTGTGTGCCGTGTCCAGCCCTAACCAAGGACACAAAATGAAATGACACAGGCCTTGCCTTTCAGCAGCTCAAAATTAAGTAACCAGAAGGGTCAGTTAAAATACCACGTAATAATCTCTATAGAGATAGGAGGCAGCAAGGGACCATCGGGACAGAGTGGGGCCAGTCAGGGGTGGCTCCCGGCACCTTTTTTGGGAAGGGTGAGAGCCAAAAGGGCAGCCAGGCAGAGCAAGAATGGCACGCTGGAGGCAGGGCCAGGGGATAAGAAGTTTGCCATCAGAGTGACATCATCGACAGGGCACCCTGCACCCTGGGTGGGACCCTCTCTGTGTGTGCCCCACACGCAGTGCACGTTCATCCCTGGGCAGCACCCTCCACGAGGCGAGGGGCCCCGGTGCTGACCCAGCAGCCTTAGAAGGCTCCTCATAAAGATGAGCAGCTTCATGAATCAGTGATATGGTTACAAGAGAAGCGTGCAGGAGGATCTGGGAATTTGCAAGCAACAAGGGCCCTCCCGGAGCCAACCCAAGCCCCTCAGCAGAAAGGAAGCAGGGGTCCAGCAAGGTCCTGGCCAGTGACGGGAGGAAGCCAGAACCCAGGGCTAGCTCACACACTCGCCCATACAGGTCTCACTGACCTGTCGCCTTCTTCGGGGTTCCCCCCAAAGCAGAGCGTGAGTCAAGAATGGGGTGCAGGTGGTATATTTGGGAGCAATCCCAGGAGTGAGAGAGGGAGGGGCACAACAGGGAAGAGAGGAATGCCAACGTGAGATCTGCTGGGGGCAGCTTACAGCTTTCACGGGGAGTTACCTCAGCCTTCTGGGGTCCTCGTGGGTTTTCTGATCGGCTTTATAGCTGTCACGCCACCATCCTTCCCCTCACCTCCCCCCCTCCCCCCCCCAGAATTCTTTCATACTGAGGAAGAATCTGTTCCTAGGGGTTGCCTCCTAGTCCTCAAAGAAGCTGCCTTTTTTTAACAACGGAGAGACACTGCTGTGACACAGCTGCAGGCCTCCACCCGCCTGGCTCCATCTGACATGCGATCTCACCGACGGTTTCCCCGGCCGTCACTTTAGGCCCCTGAGTGGCAAGTCTGAGGGATGCCCCAGGGTGACGCTGGACCTGAGTGTTTCCCCCAAGTCCCTTCATGGGGCTGGCTGGGGGCTTCTCCATCCCTCCTATCAGCAACAAGGACAGAGGAGGCCACTGAGGTGATTGCAGTGTGGCCTTGGACATGGGGGCGTGACTTGGGGAGACCGCAAATATCTCCCCTGCCCCTCAATCCTCAGCCCAAAAGTGTGTCAGAGCAGGCGTTGCCTTGGAGTTACACACTGCCCCATCCTTACCTCCTTTCTCCCCACGTAAGTGTCTAGGGGAGGCCCCATGCTTATTGAACATCTATCTACTGAGTAGCAGACCAAGACAGATGCACTCACTGCCCACATGGAGCTGAGAGTCAGCAGGGCCTCACACATTAAGAAAAACTAATTACATTATTAGTTATTAAAATCATGATAAAAATGAAAGGGATTTTTAGAGAGCTATAGGAAGTACTGAGTTAGGTGCAAAGGGGGAAAGGGCATTCCAGACAGAAGGAACAGCGTGTGCAAAGGCCCTGTGGCAGTAAAGCACTTCTGTTGAAACCACAGAAAAGAGGCTAGTATCACTGGAGCATAGCGATCAGAAGAAACAATGAGTCTTCAGAAGAAAGTGAAGGCCATACTGTACAGGACCTTTCAGAACTTGGCAAGAAGCATGGATTTTCCCTGTATGCAGTGGAAGCCACTGGAGCATTTTAAGCAAGGTCCTGACATTAACACCATATGTTTATACTTTTGAAACGTCCCTCTGGCTGCTGGGTGAAGAATATTGAGAGTGGGAGCAGGGAGACCGGGGAGGTGGCTACCAAAGCCACCTAGGAGAACAGTGATAGTGGCCTAGACCAATGTGCAGGCCTTGGAGGGGAGTGGGCAGATCTGAAACAATCGTCTCTTTGGGTGTAGGAGATCTGCTGGGTGGTGTAATAGGGTCAGGGGAAGGAGAGGACCCCAGCGGGAGATAAGGGCAGGACTCAGAAGGGAAGAGGAGGTGATAGGCATTGCACATCTCATACCTACTATGTGTCTGGCCTGTCACTCTTGCTACCTCATTTTAATCTGCACAACCAGGCTCTGGGCTAGACACCACAGCCCATGCAACAGGGGAGGTGAAGTGACTCACTCAACAACACACAGGTAGTAAATAGTAAAGCCAAGGTTTTAATCTCAGAATATTTGTCCCCAAGTCCACTCCATCCAAAGGTTGTATAGAAACAAACCTGTATTTTCTTATAGTACACATTGATTTCCCCCTTTATTTTTAAAGATTTATTTGAGAGAGAGAATGGGGGATGCAGAGGACGAAGAGAATTTTAAGCAGATTCTGTGCTGAGCGTGGAGCCTGACACGGGGCTCGACCTCACAACCCTGAGATCACAACCTGAGCTGAAACAAAGAGTCAGACGTTTAATCTACTGTGCCACCCAGGCGCCCCTGATTTCCCCTTTAAATTAAACTTTGAATTAGTCAAATAAAACATGAGCACAGTCTCCTACTTAAAATTAAAATATTTCAGTCAAAAAGAGAGTCCCTTTGATCGCTGGAACCAACCATAGTACCTTTGTCCCTCCCCAGAGGTTCCACCCTCATGAGTTTAGAGCAGACCTTCTGCTACATTCACCTATATATGTACCCACAGAAAATATAAGCTATTGTTTTGTTGAGTTTTCTGTTTTACATCTATGGAATCAGACTATACATGATGCTCTGCAACTTGTTTTTTTTCACTCAACAGTTTGTCTTGGAGAGCCTTCTATGTTAGTACATATGAATGTATCTCATTTTTTTTAACTGTTGCATAGTATTTTATGGACTGGATGTAACACAGTTTACTGAGCCCATTTGCTTTCCAAAGACAGAAATCCATTTTTCTATAAGTGTTACAGCTTTTGAAGGGCTTGTAGATTTTTTTCCTTTCAAAATATGAGACTTTTATTTATGTTAATGGAGGAATCCAGACCGCAGTGACAACACAAATGTTTAGCAACACCCAGCCTGGTGACTAAGTTTTCCCATTTTCCTTCAGGTGTTTGGCATCCCTGGAAGCTATCCCTTGTCCATTGCCAAGTCTCTGTTTATAGCAAAAGGCTGTCTCGAGAGCAACAGGAGAATGGGAGCGTTGTTGGCTTTGATTTCAGTGCCATGTCCTGAAGCAGGCAGCCTGCCACAGTAGGTAAAGTGTACAGCTGTGGAGCCTCAAAGATCAGGAATCAAATCCCAGCTTTAGCTCTGTGACCCCGGGCAAGTTACTTTAGCTCTCTGAGCCTCGGTTTGTCCAACCATAAAATGGGTAGAACACATAGAGTGGCCAGAAGAAATAAATGCAAGGCATATATATAAGGTAATGATCACATAAGGGGGCACCTAGGTGGCTCAGTTGGTTAAGCAACTGCCTTGGGCTCAGGTCATGATACTTGAGTCCCGGGATCGAGTCCCTCATCGGGCTCCCTGCTCAGCGGGGAGCCTGCTTCTCTCTCTGACCCTCCCCCGTCTTGTGCTCTCTCTCTCTTTCTCTCTCTCATTCTCTCTCACAAATAAATAAAATCTTTAAAAAAAATAATGATCACATAAGAACACATACATGGGCTCTGTCTGCAGTCCCAGTGTAGTGGGGGGAATGGGGTGCGGGGAGCCCCCTCTATCACTGAAGGGGTCACTCAAGATCACAGGACAATGAGAAGGTGTGAATACTCTGCCACTCTGGCGATGTCATGTGGGGGTGGCATTTGAGTTCAAAGGGAAGAAAGGGGTATTCTGGCCAGATTCTCGGCGTTGGCTGTGTGCCAGGCATTTCCCACAAGGCTCCTCCTGTTAACTTCACCCCAGCGGACAGAGCTAGGTTATCCATGGGATAACCAGTTTGCGGATGAGGAAACTGAGGCTCAGAGAGAGGGTGCCATTTGTCCAAGGTCTCAATAAGTGGTCAAGGTCACTCTGCGCCCTCCTCCTCCTGACCTGGGAGGCTGTAGACAGCAGCTGTGCAGAGCGCCCCCTCCTGGAGGGATAGAGAAGCTCCTCTCAAGATGAGCTCTCCCATGTCTGTTCAACCGTCAAGACCCTGTCACAGAAGAAGAGAAATATGGCTTTTCTGGCCTCCATTTTTCCAAGGGGATGAGATAAAAGTTTCTCAAAGGTCACCTCAGGACAGTCTGAATCATATCCCTTAAATGAGATTGACACAGAGAGAGAATATGAAATGGCCACCATTTTGGGGTGTGCAATAAAGCTCGATTCTTTGAAGCTCAACATTCCTTTGAGCAAAATAAGCATCCCCTCCCTTAGTGAAAAAGGCCTGCACTGGGAATCAGGAGTCCAGCACAGTGCTGCCACTGAATCACCCTCTATCTGGGCCTTAGTTTCCCTCATCCTCAAATACAAGGGTGAGAGTGGCTGGCCACAGACTTGTCCTGCTCCAACAGCAGGAGAAGTCAGGGGAGGGGACTGGGGGAGCCTCAGGGGTAGGGTTGCCAGATTTAACGAAGAAAACTACAGGACATCCAGTTACATTTGAATTTCAGATAAACAAAAAATAATGAACGCTTTTATTAGTAGCATGTCCCAAATATTATATGAGATAGAACTTATTCTTAAAATATACATATTTGCTGTTTATCTGAAATGCATATTTAACTGGGTGTCCTGTATTTTATCTGGCAACCCCACTCGGGGTTCATAGCTTCACCCACCTCCCAACCAGATCCCCACCACCCACTCCCACACTACCACCCCCTTCCCCACTGCCCTGCCCGGATGGAGATTCTGGAGCCATGAGCTGAGAGGTGTTACAGGTTTAAGAATTCCTACAGTGGAGAAGGGGAGTGGAAACATGGCCTGACGGGGAAAAGACAGCTGCTGAATTTAAGTCAGTGGAGAAGTTCATGTCCGCATGCATGTCAAGGAGGTTAGAGGGACACAGTGTCTGGGCTGCTCACAAGTACCAGTGCCCTTCCGTGTCGTGTCCACGTGTGTGCACACAAGCTAGTGGGCATCATATCCACGTGTTCTGGAGAAAGTGGCCAATGCTGTGGCCATGCACGTTCACACCGCATCTGTGTGCCTCTGTGTGGCTAGATGCCAGCTCTGCGTGTGAGCCCATGAACTGGTAGACCACCCATAATCATTAGAGACCCTGTACCCGGAGAAAACCCCACCTGGAGCCATGACGTATCAGAGAGACAGCCCTCACCCTGCACCCGTCCATCAGGAACCCAGGCATCATACACACGCCTGCCATGCACACTGGAAAATAGCCATCAGATCCGTTCTAAGCTTACAGCGGCTGCCCAGACAGAAGCAGATGCACACCATGGGGCTGCCCGCGGCACGGGCTGTTGTTCTGCAGAGGGGTTGTTGAGACCAGGTTTGTTAAGTGGTTCTTACAGGTGGCATGTGGTCGCTCGTGTGTGCGGGGGCCTCTGGACAGCCTCAGCACCCACATCCCCACGTCAGGGCCCCAGAGAGGCAGGAGAGGGAGGGAAGTTTCCAAAAGGCCTACTATGCCAGGCACGAACAGCCTCCTCTAGGGGGTGCTGGAATCAGAATCTAGAAGACAGTGGCAGCAAAGGGTGGGTCTCAGTCGGCCTTGGACCTCAGGGCCAAAACCTGGCACAGGAGGGATGTCCAGTAAGTGTGTTAGTAAATGACCTGGTGACAAATGCTTTCAGGGAAGGACAAGAAGGATGGATTGCTCTTGCTGGGTAGATCAAGGAAGGCTTTCAAGAGGTGGTAGTAAACTTTCATCTGGGTCTCGGAAGACTAAATAGCTCAACAGAGGGGAGGGGTGGGCCTTCTGGGCTAGGAGCCAAATGAGCCAAGACACAGCAGACAAACACCAGCAAATGCCAGACGTGTTTTGGAGCTTGGCAACAGAGTGGGATACACACAGCAGGACTGAGAATGAGGTGGAAGGAGTCCTTTGGGACAACCTCAGAGAGGCCCCCATGAGCACAGGAGTTGGTCGTGGTCGTGAATGGGGAGTCATGGAAGGTTGTAGAGCAAGGCAGGGAGACCTTCAGCATGAGCTCCTGGTCTGATCTCCTTTTCTGGTCTCCTTTCTCTCCTTGCCTTGTTTCTAGTTTTTCTCCAAGCTCCTTCAGCCACCAGCAGGAGACCGAGCGTCTGGCTATGGCCTCCATGCCCCCCTTGGCTTCAAGTCTGGGCGTCAGCCTCTCAAACCATAGCACTAATTCCTGCCTCTACCACCCCAAAGCAGCTTGTGAGACTGACATGCATGTGCAGCTTTCAGGGAGAGAGACCACCCCCTGCTGAAGGAAGGGAAAGATAGACAAGGTGACCCAGGCTCTGTCCCCCACCTGCTGTGTGACCTGGACAAGCTGCTGCCCTCTCAGAGCCTCGGCAGAAACCCCCACATGCCAGGGTTGTTAGTGAGGCTCAAGCGCAGCGCCGTGCCTCAAGCCCTAGCTTGCTAGCTACGTCCTCTCCTCCCTCTCCCCCTCTTGACCCCGTCCCCAGAGGAGGGCTGTCACAACGCACACGAGTGGGCCCCACTCCCAGAGTAGCTGAGTCAGTAGGTCTGGGTGGGCCTCAGAATTTGCATTTCTCACGTTCCCAAGTGATGTCGAAGCTGCTGGTCTGGGAACCACCAAGTCCTCCCCCGGACATTCCCAAGGGCCGGGCCACACGCCAGCCCATTTCAGTCAGAATCTCTAGGTTTGGGACTCAGACATTAATATGTTTTTAAAGCTCCCTGGAGGGCGCCTGGGTGGCTCAGTTGGTTAAGCGACTGCCTTCGGCTCAGGTCATGATCCCGGAGTCCCGGGATCAAGTCCCGCATCGGGCTCCCTGCTCAGCAGGGAGTCTGCTTCTCCCTCTGACCCAACCCCCTCTCATGCTCTCTCTCTCTCTCTCTCTCAAATAAATAAAATCTTAAAAAAAATTTATTAAATAAAAAAAAAAGCTCCCTGGAGCTTTAAAGTTAGGAGCTAGTTAGGAGCTAGTGGCTTGTAGCAACAGTAGCAGGTGCTACTTATCAAGCCTTTACCCCGAGCTAGGCGCCCGTCCAACCAGGCACATTCAGTGCGTTCCCTCCCCGCAGTGACTGTGTGAGGTGGGTGCTAGCCTCATTCCCAAGTTGCATGCCAGGAACTTGCAACTAAGGCCCAGAGAGGGGAGGTTAACTGCCAAGGTCACAGAGCTGGGAAGTAGTCTTGGGCAGGGCTCAAAGTTAGGTCTTTCCTACCATTTCACCATTTTGTCTTGAACATTGGGAATTCCCAGGCATCCCAGCAGGGATGCCTTTGTACGTGGCCTGCTCTCCCTCTCCTCTGACCAGGGGGGAGGCATGTGGACTCCCCCTCCTACGTGAAGCCCCAGGCCATTCACCTGCACAGGGACACATAGCCACACCCTTGAGTGCGCAAGCACCTGCGCCGACGGCCTCTCTCACCTACTGAGTCACACACCTGCCTTCTGGGTGCATCCCCCAGTTTGAACGCTTTCTCTTTTTTAAATGCACATAAGGGCCATGAAGCCACCTTTGGCCTTCCTAGGGAAGCATTCGCAATTTGTTTCATCTGAAATGTCCTAAGCACCCCAGGGCTGACAGGATCAGGCTGGTGTGAGCCAACGACTTATGTTGGCTTAATCAGGTAAAGTCATTGTGGGGCATTTGTTCTGTGTCTACAGCCCACCCCTAACTAGATCAGGCTGGAGCAGGGCAAGTGTGACCCCTGGGCCCTGTGGCAAGGGGCCTGACTCAGTTGCCTTCCCAGCAGAAGGACACTGTGCCTCAGTGTACATACCTGTGTAATGGGGTGATCGCAATTGAGGAAGAAGAACTTCACAGTTCACAAAGCATTGTCAGAGTCTCGGTTCTGTTTGATCCTCAAGCGAAACAGCCTGAGGGCCCCCGAGAGGGAGAGTAATCTACTCACGGTTCCACAGCAAGTAAAAATCCATACAAACCAAGTCTCAGGACGTAGGTAGGGGTGTGGCATGGCGGCAGTGGTAGGTCCAGGCACAATGTCACGCAGTAGCAATGCTGACAGAAATATCCAGGAAGCACATTCCAGGCCCAGAGTAACAGCAGTGTTGGTAGCATGGTAGTTAGTGGTAGCGTGGTAGTTAGTAGCAGTGGTTGTAGTTAGTAGTGGTGTGGTAGTTAGTGGTAGCGTGGTAGTTAGTAGCAGTGGTTGTAGTTAGTAGTAGTGGGGTAGTTAGTGGTAGCATGGTAGTTAGTAGCAGTGGTTGTAGTTAGTAGTAGTGGGGTAGTTAGTGGTAGCATGGTAGTTAGTAACAGTGGGTGGTAGTTAGCAGTAGTGTGGTAGTTAGTGGTAGCGTGGTAGTTAGTAGCAGTGGGTGGTAGTTAGCAGTAGTGTGGTAGTTAGTGGTAGCGTGGTAGTTAGTAGCAGTGGGTGGTAGTTAGCAGTAGTGTGGTAGTTAGTGGTAGCGTGGTAGTTAGTAGCAGTGGTGGTAGTTAGTAGTAGTATGGTAGTTAGTAGAGTGTGGTAGTTAGTGGTAGTAGTGTGGTAGTTAGTAGCAGGGGTGGTAGTTAGCAGTAACAACTGCATCTATGATTTATGAGGGCCAATAAGTGGCAAGCACCAGCATCTGGGGGGGCAATTTGTTTTTGCACCAGCACCGAACAGCAGAGGGAAAGTTACTTTTTACTTGAAACCATGTGCTCAGACAGCAGGCAGGTTCCCTCAGCCAGACAATACCCACGCCTCCCCCAGATATCAGCCAAATGCAGTGGGCAGGGTTCATTACGGCTCCTAGCTGGGGTTGAAAAAATTCTCTGGCGCCCCTTTGCTGGGAACAGGGATGCTCAGCCTTGTGGGGGTCTCAGAAAAGGGAAGAAGAGGTCAGAGGTCATCTGGATGGCTTGGAACCCTCACCCTGAGCCCCTCCCGATGGCCAGAGGCCCCTACTTTTGACAGAACCCAGCCTGTTGGCATGAGGCGCCTTGTTTCAAGGCCCTGCACACAGGAAGAGCAGAGCCCTGCCCCCGATTACCAGGCCCAAAAGTCAGTCGTATTTGATATGCCCCATTCCCTCATCTTGCTCCTTCACCCTGCACCTTTACTTACCTCACCACTCCCTTTTTATCCTGATGAATTATGCACGTCCTACCTCAAAAGTAGCTTATAAAAGTTTGTCTTGTACAAAAAGATTTTAGGTGACTGAAGTGAGGAAATTCAGACAAAGGGAAGAAAGTACGACTAAGTTGGTGATTTACAGGCACAACACATGCCCCGGAAAAAAAAAGCTGCCTCCGGGCAGCTCCAGGAGGTGAACTGCAAATTCACTGCTGAGCTACTAGGCAGGCAAGGCAAAGAGGGCAACAAGATGAGTGCCATGATCCAAAGTCTTCATGAGATAATCCGCACCTCCTGACCCCAAGACCTGCATGATGATGACCCCGTGTGGCACCAAATAGATATGTCCTCTTCTGTGGAGACCATCTGCCTCCTCTCTTGAGGGGCACACCAGGGATGCTCCAGTCACATTGACCTTTTCCAAGCCCTTTGGGGTTAATTCTGCCTTTGTCAACCCCTCTTCACCCACCCAAACACTTTCACCTGATTAACCCCCACTCTTTTTTCTGAGCTCACCCAATTACACGTCCTCCAGGAAACCCTTCCTGGAACAGTGGTCTTCCTCACTGCAGTATCCCCAACATGCAGTGCAATGTTTGGCTTATAGTAGGTGCTCAATAAGTATCTGTTGATTGACTAAATAAGCAAGTGGGTGATTGGATGCCCACTATCTAATAGGATCCTAACTACTTCTCTCTCTTGGGAAGGGTTGAATAGGGGTGTTGGGAACTTAGGCCTCTTCAGATAGGAGGATCCAGGGTCTCTGGGGCCCTGGCATCTAGGGACAGGACACCATGGCAGGTAGGCCAGCCTCTGGGTGAGCTCTCCCATCCCCCCCCAGACATCCATCTGCTTCAGCCCACCTGTGAGAAAGTGCTGCCCTCCAAGGAAGCCAGGACCCCTCCCTGCACTTTCTCTTGCTGGCCCCCAGGGCTGTGCTCTGGGTCTGGACAATACCAAGGCTCCCTCTACTCCTAAAAGAACTTCAGCTGGTGCTCACTGTCCCCCTGAGCATTCCTTAACAGGAAACAGGTCCCCAGAGCCACCATGAGGCCAGTGCTTGGGTCCGAGAACTCTCAGTCACAACTTCCAGCTCCCTGAGGTCTATGCACAGATTCTTGCTGGGCCAGACATTGGGATTTTTATGTGGAGTCACCTGAGTTGTTAATGTTTGCGACAAATTATCATTCTGTTAACACCGTGCCCATGTGTACCAACCAAACAAGGCCTCTCTGATGGCCTGAGGCTGCCATTTGCGACACTCAGGGCTGGATGCAAAAGAGCTAATAAGAGAAAGGTATTCCAAGCAGAGGAATGAGGACTGGCAGGAGTAAAGGCTCAGATGCTGGGGGAAAAAAAATCCAGCTGGGTCCAGGACGGTTGGATACAGAGGAAATTTGGGGCGAAGATTCTTCCAATAGCCAATGATAGCAAGTAGCTGTTATAACAAATAATTCCTGTACAACCAAAATTTCCCATGCTCTGCACTTGGCTTTCTCCTCTTACATGATGAATAGCACACACAAATTCCAATTCTGGTAGAAGAATTTGCACAAGTGCTGGAGGTTTTTTACCATGAAGGCACAACTACTGTGTACCTGTACAACTTACAGAGAACTTTTGCACACATTCCTCTGTGTATGGCTCACCACCGTCTAGGGGTTATTTTGTTCCCATTTTATTGATGAGGAAACAGAGTCTCCTAGGGATGAAATAACTGGCCCGGTTCATCCACAAACCTGACTCCTCACTCAGTGCTCTGTCCTCTGCCTCTTGTGCAAAAAGAGATTCACATTGGAAACCCACAACCCCACAGAGCTTCTGATATCAATTCCCCAGCACTGTGTTTCTGAATTTTCAAGGCCTTGGGGGCTTTGTCTGGTGATATTTGACACAGAATGTTAATTTTTAATATGCTAAATGGTGAGATGCTCTTTAATCTAAATTGAATCTCCAACACCATTCATCTCTCACATCACCTTCTGTTGTTTCTGCTTCCCAAAATAGGCATGTTAATTTTCAGCCAAAAGATAGGGAGACTACATGATTCCACTCCTGGGAGGGGTGTGCTAGGTGGATTGGACTGTGGGATACCCTACCTGTAGGTCTCCAAAACCAGTATCTTTGGATACAAGGTATCAGAGCCACCAGCCTTCAGGCTAATCCTTCATGTCACATGTGGGGAAACTGAGGCCTAGAGAGGATAAGCGGTTCATCTGCACTCATATGGCCCGTCCGCTGTTCCTGCCCTCACCTTGACCATCTCCTCCCCATTTTACTGAAATCCCACCTGTCTGAAGTCTTCCTCCTCTGGGAGCTCATGATTATCACCCACACCATCTAAAACTGGTGATAATAATGCAATATCCTCACCCAGTGCCAGACACAGCACTGGGCACCTATACACAAGCCATCCTGCCAGAGCCTCACCCAACCCCTTGAAGTAGGCCCTGCTCTTCCTTGCAATTTACAGATGGGAAAACTGAGGCACTGAGAGTCAAAGTCTCTTGCCCAAAGTCACTCAGAGCCAGGATTTGGACCCATGACATCTGCATTCAAACCCCACTGGAGTTCTTGGGGCTCGGTGTTCCCCAGCTCCAGCTTGGCCCAGCTTCCCCTGAGAGGAAGAGGGTGAACAAGACGTCACGGCCACCATCTGTCACCTCAATCACGCCATGTGAACCCAACATCCGAGGTTCCCACCTCGAGTTTATACACTGGGGTGTTAGCTGTGGGGAAATTGCCTACCAGTTTCTAAGTGAGACTGGCCCTACAGAACACACAAATATTTTCATTCTGTGAGCCGTTATTTCTGAAAAACAGAGGGGATCTCAGAACCTGTGGGGAGCAGGGCAGAGCATGGTGCTGGGGAGGGGGAGCCCCAGGAAAGAGGAGGAAGAGACAGAGAGGCTGTTCTACTCTGACCCCTCCCCACTCCTCCCTGTTCTCCAGCCCATATCTTTGAGGGTCTTACACCAGCAACCCCAGGGCTGAATCTAGCTCAGAGCTCTGTTGTATTTGGCCCTGGACTTTTTCTAATGGGGAGATTTTACATCAAATTCCAGGTGTCCAGCTTCTTTCGGAAGACTGGCAGATCTGCCACACTGGGTCCACATTCTCCCACAGGAGCTAAGAACTAGCTGCCCCCTTTAGAGGAGCTGAGATTCTTCACTTTGCCCCAGTCATCACTATTCCCTGTTGCCTCCCACCCACCTACTTCATGCATTCCCAAAAGCTGGTCGGTCCCCCAGCTATGCAGATTTGCAACCCCTGCCCTATGCTCTGTCCCAGGACCCAGGATCTCAATCCCAAGATGACAGAACCCCTGAACCATGACCAAACTCCCAGAACTGAAGAACACCCACATTTTAACTGGTCACCCTGTAGACTCCAGAACATTTGAATCACAGACCTTCAGAAGACTCACCTCTCTCTGAATCGATCAGGATGGGCCCAGGAGATAGGCTGGCCCCAGCCTTGCTGAGCTTCTTCTAAATGAAGCCGTTGTTTACCAAACTTATAAAGACCCCCAGATGTGAACAGACCACAACAGGACCACTTCAGGACCTGTAGACCTTAGAACACCCTGGGATCCTCAGGTCCCACCCATCCTATTGAACTCCCCTATTATCAATATGGGGAAACTGAGGCTCAGAGAAAGGAACTGACTAGTCAAAGCCCAGCAAACTGCCATAACAGGCCAGTGGTGACTCGTCACAGCCCCTTTCTTCAGAGGCCCACCATTCTCCCCAGTTCTCCCTTCTTCCGTTTATCAAAACCCACTCCCAGGAAAAAGCCTAAAACTCATTCACACCATGGTGGCCAGAACTGATGATGGCTTCCCTCTTCCAGGGACTCTAAAGGAATTGGAGCTTTTATTTAAAGGAGTGAGGCCCAAGTGGAATAATTTCAAACGCTGACTCTGGGTAGAACTGAACAAGGCAGGAAGACAAGGAACCTTCCCAAAGTTCTTAGAGTCGCACTGTATCATGCCTGCTTGCTCTCCAGAAGGCCACCCCAGCATAGAGGCAACATTGCCATGTGCTTAGGACAGGGCTGACTTGAGTTCTCAGGGCCCAGAAGCTACTCCAACATAGCAGACTGGTCTCATGACAGCCTCAGTTTTCCCATCTATAAAATGGGCATAACCTAGCTCTGGGATCCCTCATCCTTACTGCACAGGCAGGACATTGGATCTCCAGAGTTTACCTGTACTGCTAGGCTGGTGTGGGGTCTCCCCTGGAACAAGCCCCCCCCCCAGGCTTTCTCACAGGGTCTCAGCCAGGCTGGCTCTTGGAGGCTCCCAACGGGGTCTTACTGTTAGCATCAGAGGAGGTTCAGTGCCTAGAGTCCAGACAGGGGACATGCCTGCCTCGCTGGACCCCTGACCGTAGGCTATTGGACTCCCAGGACCACTGAACTCTTATGTCCATGAGCCTCTGGGCTGTTCCCTTCACATCACTCTCCCCATCACGCAGCACCCAGCACCAGGCTGGGCCCACCATGGAGGCCTGAGAAACACAGTTTGAATGAATGGATGGATGAGTGAGCTAATGAATGACTGTTAGAACTTTAGGACTATATGATATTAAACCACCAGACCCTCGGGGCACCCGGGTGGCTCAGTCGTTAAGCATCTGCCTTCGGCTTGGGTCATGATCCCAGGGTCCTGGGATTGAGCCCCAGCATCGGGCTCCCTACTCAGCAGGGGGTCTACATCTCCCTCTGCCCCTCCCCCTGCTCATGTTCTCTCTCTCTCTCTAATAAATAAATAAAAATAAAATGGGTTTTTTTTGTTGTTGTTCTGGGGATCCCTGCGGATTTGCCCTTCTCTGGAATAGACTGAGGCTAGAAGTCTGTTGGGGGTGTGCCTCCCCCCCAACCCCTCCACGCCCACCCTCCAGCTATCCTCATTAAGCCACAGGTGAGCTGGGGTTAGGCTGGCCTCAGGGACAGGACTGACATTGCCCACCCGTGGCTGAGTTTCTTGTGATGACACCCCATGTCAGGCTCAGTTTCTTGTGATGACACCCCATGTCAGGCTCAGAACACTTGGGCATGTCACCTGCATTCAGTGGGTAAGAGGATTCTAAGGTGGTTGGTGGCTTTAGCGCCAGGACCCGAGGGACAGGAAGCAGACCAGTCTTTGCCCCCAAGGCACCACGGCCCAGGTGGGACACAGATCCAGTGACCAGGTCAGCCCTGCTGCTGAAGGCCACCTAGGGGTGAGGGCAGGGAGCTGATGTCCGCTTGGGGCGGAGGACAGTGCTTGTCGGCAGAGGCACCCTAGAAGATGGAAGGCATGCCTCTTTGTGGCTCTCTGAACAGCATAAGCAAGGCAGGAAGGGTGCCAGGGCACTTGTGGAAAAAGTAAGGGTGACACCAGTGTCTTGGGGTGATACAGGGTAGCATCAAAGGAGGGAGAGAAGTAAGGAGAAGTGCTGGCCTCTGGAGGGGCCCAGTAGACAGTGAGGCTGGCCTCTCTCTGTCACACACCTGAATCCCACCATGATGGGTTGATCTTTCAGGCTCCTCTTCTAGGGCACAAAGGCACCCAGGGTGATTGGCCAAGGTTTTGGTTATTCACATCTTGGCGCCAATGAGTGTGGGAGAGTACTTACAGACAGGCAAATGGAGCTGGGTGGAGGGCAAGGGAAGGCTGCCCCTGACCAAATGTGTGGCAGGAGGAACGCACAAGCCAGGCCAGCAGAGGACTGGCCTGGTTTGGCCAGGGGTGGGCCACGTAGTGGAAATGCGCTACACACATGGCTTGGGGGTCAGATCAAGAGGCCGGAGCTCCAGGCTGGGAAACGTGGACTTTATTCTGGAGGTGGTGAGGAGCCTCCAAAAGTCGCTGAGCAGGGAGTGAGGATCGGATTGGTGAGGCAGGGAGAATTATCTGGAAGTGAAGAAACGGGGGGTTGGAAGCAGCGATTGAGCATCTGCCACCCCCCAGGCACCACTTGAGCATGTCACATGTGTCCCCTGGAGGCCAGGTCCCCCAGGAGGGCGATCTGCCTGTCTCTCTCACTGCTCTATCCCAGTGTCTGAACAGTGCTGGGCATATAGTAGGTGCTCAACAAACACCAACCTCATGGATTATCTCATGAGATGCTCACGACCCCTAGCTGCAGTCACCATCCCCATCGCAGAGGAGGACACTGAGGCTCAGAGAGCTGGAGGCACAGGCTGGGGTTCGAACCAGGCAGAGGTTTCCGAGTCTGTGCTCAATGGGCAGGGCAGGAGGAAATGCAGAGCAGGAGCAAGGATGCGGTGCAAGGTGGGCCTGGTGGTGTGTATTTGCTTCCTGTGGCCGCCGTAACAAGTGACCACAAACTGGGTGGCTTTGAGCAAGAGCACTTTATTCTCTCATGGTTCCGGAGACCAGGAGTCTGGAAATCAGATGTCGGCAGGGCCGTGCTGCCTTCAAAGGCTCTAGAGGACATTCCCATCCTTGCTTCTTTGGGCTTCTTCGTGGTCTGGCATTGCTTGGCTCATGGCTGCCTCCTACCATCTCTACCTCCGTCTTCACATGGCCTGTGCCCTCTGAGTCTGGGTCTTCTCCCTCTGTCTCTTAAAAGGACACTTGTCATTAGTTCTAGGGCCCACCTGCATAATCCAGGGCGATCTCATCCCAAGATCCTTAACTTAATGACATCAGCAAAGACCGTTTTCATAATGAAGGTCATATTCACATTTTCCAGGGATTAGGATGTGGACATATCATTTGGGGGGGAGGGGGTGGTCACTATTCACCCCACCGCATGGTGTCTCTGGCATTTCACAGGAGCCCACTGTGGGCCGGAAGCGAGTGTTGGGCGCCGGGCTCCTGGCTGGTACCTGCAAGTTTCCTGCTTTGTGTTCCCCCCTCTCTGTGCTTTGCCACGGGGCCGGCCCCCTTCGGGACAATTCCCGGGCACACCCGAGCACCTCTCCCAGGCCTCCCAGGCCAACCTTTCTGCACTCTGTCCACAGGTTTGCCAGGCACCACTCCAGATCTGGAAAAGAGAAAGCAGATTTTCGGGCAAAACTTTATACCTCCAAAGAAGCCAAAAACCTTCCTGCAGCTGGTGTGGGAGGCACTGCAAGACGTGACGCTGATCATTCTGGAAATCGCAGCCATCATCTCCCTGGGGCTGTCCTTTTACCACCCACCTGGCGAGAGCAACGAAGGTAAGACCCCCCCGCTCCCCACGCTGCAACAAGCTGCCCGGCCACACCTCAGGGCACCCGGGTGAGGGAACCGAGGCCCAGGGGCAGGGCCTCAGCCACAGCCCCCGGCCCCCAGTTTTCCCATGTGTGAGACGCAAGGATTGCACCAACAGTGGGAATAACTACAGTAAGCACTTATTGAGCACTTACAGTGTGTCGAGCTCTGGGCTGAGATGTCATCCTCCTAAAACCCCATGAGGTAAGGGCCATGATTATGCCCATTTTAAAGATGAGAAAAACAAGGTACAGAGAAGCGCGTTAACTTGCTCAAGGTCACTGAGTGGATGCTGTATCTGCTCCCGCCATGGGTGTGGCTGCCCCAGGCTTCCTCCACCCAGGCTCCTTCTTGGATTGCACCCTTTGCAGGTTGCATGAGAAGGACTCAGTATCCATCTGCCCCTCCTCTTTCACGGTCCCATCCCAGGGTTGGTTCAGTATCATGCACACACTCGTGTGGGGCTGACGCTGAGTATGTTTTCCCATGTGAGGAGTCCCGGTCTTGAGAGGGCCTCCCAAAATGTGTCCCTGCATTCTGAACGGAGACACTGCTCTGTGGACCGAGGAAGCAGTGTCGCATTCATCCAGAGAGGGCTCTGCGGCAGACCCACACTTCTCGAAGTCAGAACTTAGGACTCCTAAGGGAAAACCTCAACTTTCCCTCATCCTTTTATTCCAGAAACTGAGCACCTGCTAAGGGCTAGGGCTTTATCAACTCAATGACTCTTTCTTTTACGGTGGCAAAGTCTTTCAAACCTATGTCACATGAGAGAGAGAGAGACAAAGAGAGACATACTATGGGGTCAATGGGATCATACAAGATACATTGTTTTGTTAGATTTTTATAACGTGATTTTCATTAGTAGGACATTATAAACACTTGTTATTAATCAGGATTCAGCATTTTCCTAATGAATGCACTACAGAAAGAGATAATCCTACTATGTTCATTACTTCAAGCAAGCAAATAAAAAGTGAATAGCTTAGAAGAAATAACCATCATGGGCCTCATTTCCCCAGACGAGGAGGTGGTCTCTGAAATTCCTTGAACATCTGTCCCCTCACCCTCTCCCAAGCCTGAGCGGCCCGAGAAATGAGATAAACAAGTCTATTAGGCCAACTACCTCAATTTTATAAGTAGTATTACTAAGTTGCTTTTTATCCTGCATAACCTCTTTCCAGAGAGGGTTTAAAGCCACAAGAAGGACACATCTCACAAGATGAAGTCAAATAGGAAGTCAGACAGGAAAAAAATGGAAGCAAATGAAACAACTATACTCGCTACTATGATTGAGATTTAAATTTGACTGTGAGCTTCCTGGCAGCCAAGGCAGAAAGGGAATTGGATGACTTGCATAGCTCAAGCTATCCACAAGGAGGGAAAATGGTTCTTAGGAAGATAGCATGCCCCCTGACAGTGAATTCTGGGATGAACTTTCACTTAGGACATTATGAGAGCTGCATATTGGGAAGCAGTCTTTGCAGGAATTTCATAGAAAATGTAGAAGAAGATTATGCATGGCTATTTGAAAAAGCCTTGAACTAAGCTAAGGGTGCAACACACAAGCATAATAATAACGATAATTCTTCTTACAATTTTTATAGCCACCACTAGTTGGGAACGTTTACAGTAGAGATTCGTCTGATCTTCCCAACAACCCTGTGGGTAGGTGCTGTTATCATCCAGGAGCCAAGGCCCTGAGACAGTAAATGACTTGCTAGGTCACACTCTAGGAAGCAGCAGAACCATGACTCAGACCCAGACGTTCTGGCTTCTGAGCCCACACTCCTATCCTTCGGCTGCATTTCCTCCAGAAGGGATGGGACTGAGTCAATGCCACCGGGTAAGTGGCTTCCTGTGACCCAGTTCAGTGCAAGACTAGAAGTCAGAGGGCAGATGGTAGAGGGGGTGCAGTGGGAGCACGGACCGAGCTCCTAGTGTGGGCCGGGAGGAGCCTCCCCACAGACAGGCCTCCAAACAGATGGCTACAACCTCTTCCATTCTAGAGAGGTGGAAACCAAGGCCCGGAAGGGGGAAGGACTTGCCCAAGGTCACACAGCTTGTTAGGCAGTAGGGCTGGATTTTAAACCCAAGTCTTCTGGTGCTTTCCACTGCCCTTCCCTGCTTCTAGCTGAGACACTAGCTCAGGCCAGGATCCGGGCGGCTGAGGGCAGCTGTACATATTCCAGCCCCACGGAGTGGAGTTCCTGCTCTCTGTGGTTGTATGTACCCCCCAGTGCCCAGCCCCGGCCTGAGCTCTGAGTTCTGGACCTTCCATGCTGCCAGGACCACCGCTCTGCCAAGTCAGACTCAAGCTTCCTCAGTCATATCCAGAATGACGATAGTGATGGACTTAACAGGCTGTAGAACCTTACCACGCCCACAGCCCTTTCCTGTTTGCTTTCTTGGCTCAGAGACCTCCAGATACTTCTCAGCGGTCATACAGCATGTTCATGGCACGCTAGGATTAGCACACTCAGTACTCCCAACTCCCTGCCCGTGACAGGTCCCCTAGTGTCAGAGTGCCAGCCAAGTGACAGGCACATAGTAGGAGCTTGGAAGACGTTTGTGTCTCTTCCAGTTTTGAGGACCCTTCTTTGATGCCAGGCCCCAGTCACCATCTAGAAAGCAGCTTCCGCATTTTACTGATGGACAAGTAGAGATAGGCCCACAGAGGCCCAGCAGGTTCCCTGAGGTCAGACAGACAAAAGCCAAACCCTACAAATCCCCAGGTCCAGAGAGATAGCAGCTGCAGGCTCCCCAGTCCCTGTAGCCACAATCTTCAGAACCTGTCCCTGCCCTGGTCTGAAAGGCCCCCTCAGCGGGGCCTGCTCAGAGCCCCCTTCCTTCCCCTTCCTTATCTCTTCTCCCCAACTGCACCAGGGGCAGAGGAGCTGTTCCCAGGGTCCAGCAGGTCCTGGCAGCTGAAGGCCTAAGCCAGCAATACACAGCCCCACTTTCTGGCCATCCCAAGGTGCTATGTGACCATCAGACAGTCGTCAGAAGGAAGTAAAAACTAATGGGCTTTTGCTGGCAGGGTGCCCTCAAGGACCCAAAGGGCTCTTTGGTATTGAATAGGCAAAAGCAACAGGCAGGGTTGGGGATCAGGGGAACAGAGTGAATCCTGCTCAACCACCATACCCTTGGCTTCCAGAAGCCAGTCCAAGGAGAGTAGCTCATGAAAATGGAGAGAAGACCCATATTTATCGTGTATCCAATATATGCCAGGCCCTCACTGGGCTCTGGGCTCACAAAGTCATCCCACGTTACAGCTGTCCAAACTGAGACTCACAGAAGCCAAATCACTTACTCACAGTCACACAGCAGAGCCTGGATTTGAAGTTAGGTCTTTACAGTTCCGGACCCCAAACGTTTTCCATGGTCCTGAGCTATCTCTAAGTGTCCTAAATGCTCCAGTAACTGCTGTAATCAGTAATGGGCTGGTGGGGGGTGGGGGCATCAATGAAGCATGCAACAGTCTTCCCATTTACAAAACATGTAGCAGAGGCAGAGAGTAACAAAAGTCCCATAAAGCAAAGCGCTGGGGCTCTGCATCTCAAGTCACTCCCCTAAAGCCCAAAAGAGCACATTTCCGTGGCCTGGGTGTCTGTTTAGCAAGGTTCACCTGAGTTTCCCAGTCTCTGGGGCTTCCACTGGTATCATTTGTGATGAAGGAAGAGCACCCTGGTTCCCCTCCCCCAGTCATCACATGGTACTGACCTCCAGCTGGATGCCCAAGGCTCCCTTGCAGGCTAGCTGTGGAGCTCGAATGTATTTATGCACCCCATACACCGGGCAACAAAAAACAGCAGCTTTCACTCTGTGTGCTCAGCGAGGTGAGTGCCTTACGTAAATGCGCTCCCTCCGTTATCTCATCCACCAACGAGGGAGTGCCTGTCCTCACCCCATTTTGCAGATGAGAAAACTGAGGCACAGTGGGTAAGTAGCTAGGTCATAGGCGTGCGGCAGTGAAGTAGCACAGCTGGGATTCAAACCCAAGGCTGGGCTGGTGTCAGTTAGCATTAGCACGACGATAATGATCATTAGCACTAAAGGCTGGTCCAGCTAAACAACTTAAAATTATGGAAACGTCTGGAATTCCAAAAGAATGACAGAGTGGCATCAAGGACCTTGTGCAATGAAGTGGTTGTTTACTAGCCTGCAAGGAGTGACTGGTTCAGTGAAAGCCGTGGAATTTTTCAGGGACACATACGTCTGGGCCACATAGTTATGGACCGTCCCAAGCTTAGGCCCACCAGCTAGCCTTGACCTCCACTCCTCCAAGAGCTGGAAAACATTCCCTGACACCACTTGGCCTTTTTGTCATGTTGCTTTTGACCCCTGGCTTCCCAGAAGCTCCTGCGGGGGTCTCCCAAAACTGTTCTCTCTTCCTTGGGACTGAATTGGACTTCCCGACGGTCAGCCATGGGCCTTTGGCAATGTGAGGCCAGCACATGGCAGAGGAGGCCACTGGGCTCAGGGACAGTGGGCAGGCCATGTCCAGTGTCAGATTCCAGGCCTGGATTCAAACTCCAAATCTGCTGTGTGACCCCAAGTGAGTAGCCACCCCTCTCTGAACCACTTCTCTTGGCCAGCTTGAGAATTAAAATGACTCCTTGATGTAAGTGATTTGTAAATGATCCCATCCCCTGCCCAGCCGCCTTGAAAGGGAACCTCTCTGAGTTTTCCAGGGATGGAAAGTCAGATGCTGCTCAGGGTCACTTTCCATGGAGAAGGCTGTTCACCACCTTCTGGTGCTAAAAAGGGCCTGGGCTAGTCCTGGCTGCAGCACCCACCTTGGCTGTCCCCTCCCTTTCCTGAGCCTCAGTTTCCTCATCTGTAAGTGGAGGTAATGAATCTCCCCCCCCCGGATCCTTGTGGGGATGCAGGAGACAGGGTGCATGGAGGAGTTTGGAGAGACCCTAGGACTCAGCACCCCATGGACAGGACCTGAGGCTTTTGTATCAGATGTGTCTGCTCTTTTCTTTTTCCGTTCACAAGGTGGGCCTGGCAGGCCTCAAGCAGCCTGGGGAACCAGAGTGGGAGGCTCAACAGTGCAAGGGTGTGGGAGGCAGGGTCACTGTAGGACAGATAAGCAGCCCACAGCCTGGAGTGTGGGTGTCCTCGCTGTGCGTGTGGGGGGTTGCTTCATAAATGCCATGCCCTGAGCTCTGGCTGGGGCATTCACAGTCTTCTCCTGGAACCAGGAAGGAGATCTCAGTGACTCCCATTTTGCAAAGGTGGACACTGCGGCTCAGGGAGGACAGTGAGTTACCCAGGATTGTACAGGGGCAGTGGCAGGATTAGAACCAGCCTGTGGGACATCAGGCCTGGCACTGTGGTTCCTGCCCCCACCCTCCGTCCCCCTGGACCTTCTGTCTGGAGACCTGTCTCACAGTTGCTGGAAGCGTGAAAGGAAAGCACATCAGCAAAACTGCCCTCTAGACCCTAAGGCACTTGCAGTACTGATCGCCTTCATTCTGTTACATCCTCACTTCTCTTTTCTCATGAATCAGGCCTCTCCCCCGTGTTGGGAGCCACCATGGACCTCACCTCATTGAAGTTCAACCCTCCCAATAGGTCCCCCAGACAAAGAATATTCAGCCCTTTTTACAGAGGTGAAAACTGAGGCTCAAAAGATGAAGTCATTTGCCCAAGATCTCACACCTAGAACAAAGGCAGGAAACCGGAGGGCTTACCACCCAGATGCACTGAATAAATTGGATCATGCTCATCTGATTATTGACATTTTTTTACTCGGCAGAGCAGGGATTTAAATCCAGACCTGTATGCTCCTCCTGCCTGGCTGACCCCACCCTGCCTGCTTCCTTCTGCTCTCTGCAGGATGTGCGACGGCCCAGGGTGGGGCAGAGGATGAAGGGGAGGCAGAGGCCGGCTGGATTGAGGGGGCGGCCATCCTCCTCTCGGTCATTTGTGTGGTCCTGGTCACAGCCTTCAATGACTGGAGCAAGGAGAAGCAGTTCCGGGGCCTGCAGAGCCGCATCGAGCAGGAGCAGAAGTTCACCGTGGTTCGGGCTGGCCAGGTGGTCCAGATCCCTGTGGCCGAGATTGTTGTTGGGGACATAGCCCAGGTCAAATATGGTGAGTGTCCCAGCCACAGGGCTGGGTGCTAGAGCTAGAGTCTGGGCAGAGGTGGGACAGGACAGGCAGACCCAGAGAGGCTGGCGCAGGGAAGGGGGCCGGTCCCTGAAGGCTAATCCTGAGCCAGGATGTCTTCTGAGATTCTTTGGGAAGTAGAAGGCTACTTCCTAGAGGAGGTAGGATTCCAGAATCCATTTAAAGTCAGAAATGGCAAATACAGGACACATGTGCTACCATCTCACAACCTGCACCTGTAGCAGACATTACTAATCAATCACAGCTCGGAGCCTAGAGACAGAAGTCTTCTCAACACAATACTGCAAGGACCACTAACACTCAGAATGCGTTTATGAGGTGAAATCCATTTCCTACATCTGATTGGGCTATTGATGGATGGTTGTCAGGCGGTGTCGTAGGGAGTGGATGTGGGTGAGCAAACATTCTAGGCCTGTGATGCTGCCATGGAGGAAGTGGTCAGGGTGTAGGCAAGGTATGTCCTGGGTAAGCAGAGGCAGAAGATGGGGGAGAGATTGCGGTGCCCTCTTCACTCTGCCTTAGGGATCAGCATAGTCAGGACAGACTCATCCCTTCCAAAATGATTTCCCAAGCCATAGGCGAGACCAGAGAAGCATGAATCATTGAGAAAACTGGACCCCAAATCCACAGCAGGCCAAGAGAAGCACTTCCTAAACAGAAGTGCATGCCCACTCAAGCTAGGATTGTTCTTGGGCCCAGCCTCAGTCCTCCAGGCCTGTGCCATTCCCCTTGGCTCCAGGCTTCAGCTGCCTATTGCCTGTGATGGGCACCATCTTCGTTCCCACACCCTGGGAGCTCGAGAAAGCAGGTGCCCAATGGTGAGCTTGACCTTGCAATCACACCTGTAAGGGAATGTTCCAAGACCCTCCAGCCACCTGACACCCTGCTGACTCTGTTGCCCTTCTTCCTACCAGGTGACCTCCTCCCTGCCGATGGCCTCTTCATCCAGGGCAATGACCTCAAGATTGATGAAAGCTCCCTGACGGGGGAATCTGACCAGGTGCGCAAGTCCGTGGACAAGGACCCCATGTTGCTATCAGGTGAGATGTGGCCCAATGGTGGGCTCACTCGCATTGCTGGTTCCTGCCTCTATGCTTCCGGGGTCGAGGGGCACCTGTGTCCCCATCATGAGGCTGGAAATTCTCAGAGACTTTGTTCCTTGGCTCCAGACCCTTTCCCCCAACAAATGTACTTTGAGCCTACTGTGCATTCAGCATTGCGCCAGGCCCTGGGGATAGTACAGTAAATAAAATCGACAAAGAATCCCTGCCCTCACAGAACTTACTTTCCAGTAAGCCTGTTCTTATCAGGGATAGGAAAGAATCCGTCAGGTGATCATTACTTTAGACACCTGCCATGTGCCAGGCACTGGGGCTGGGTGCTGGCAACACAGCAGGGAGTGAGGCTGATGAGACCACTGCCCGGAGAAGCTTGTGGTGTAGTGAGAAGAGACGGACATTGCGAAGACCCCAGAGGGTGGTAGGTATATGACGGAAACAAAGCAGAACAACGGGAGGCAGGTGGCTGGGGAGGTCAGGGGAAGCCAAGTTTGAGTTGCGTTGTGAATGAGGAGAGAGAGCTGGTTTTGTGGCTTTTGGGGGAAAACATGTACCAGGCAGAGGGAACGAGAAGTACAAAGGCCCTAAAGCAGGAAGATTGTGAGCAAAATGGAGAGGGTGGAGGGCCCAGATGTCAGGTCTCATGGACCATGGTCAGGAGTTTGGAAATTTTCTAAGCGCGATGAGGATCATCTGAAATAGTTTTCAGCAGTGAACTGGTCACATTTACATTTTTTAAACCTCCCTCTGACTGCTGCAGGGGAAAGAGAGGAGGCAGAAAGGCCTTGCAGAGGTGAGGCCCCAGCTGGATGAGACACCCCCCTAACAGAGACACACAAGGGGCCTCCTTGTCCAGCACTGCTCAGCAAACATCCCCTGAACAGCTGTTCTGAGCCAGGCCTTGTGCTGAGCCCTGGGCCCATGATGACTCAGAGCCTCCCCCTGGCCTTGAGAGCCCCCAGCCCACAGAGGCTGGGGGGGAGCAGACCTGCAAACAGCTAATTCCACAGTAGAGGAGTGAGGAAGAGGTGAGAAAGCCAAGAAAGGAACAGAACTACCCAAAGTGGAATTGAGCGGGGTTTTAAAGGGTGAGTAGAAGCTCACCAGAGGTGTGGAGAAAGGGCCTCTTAGCAGAGGCAAATGTGTGCAAAGACACAGAGGCCTGAAGGAATATGGGATGTCCTTGCGATACAAAGAGAAAGATCCACAGGTCTGCAGGGTAGGATGGTAGAAAGAAATGAGAATCGGCGCTGGGGCATTTATTTATCCAAAACTTATTTGACCAACATTTATTAAGCTACTGTGTGATTGGCAGGACAAATAAGGTTCCTGCCATCCTGGAGCTTAGAACCTCGTAAAAAGAAACAGACAATAAAGGAACAAGAATGCAAATATGTAAATTTCAAATATTCAGATGAAGACATTAAACCATTATAATGAAATAGAGACTCTGAGGAAGGGAACAGGAATCGTGTTGGTCAGGGAAGGCCTGTCTGAGGAGGTTGAATTGGAGCTGAAACCAGCACAATGAGAAGAAAGAGCGTTCCAGGTGGAGGGACAGCAAGTGCAAAGGCCCTGGGGTCTAAGAGATCATAGAAAGACTTGAATGCCTTCTTGGAACTTAGGGCCTCGTGAGGGTTCTGTAAATGGTCATGGCCCCGTGGCCCTGGTTCTGACCTCTGAGCTGAAGGACTTGGCAGAGAGGCAATCATCCCTGGGAGAAGTGGTCTGGTGGGTCATCTGGATCGGTGGAAGTCAGGTGGAGGCACTGAGCCTAAATGGATGGGTGACAAAGGTTCCAGACAGTTTGGAGAAGGGAGAGGAGGGGTAGGTTCCTTGCAGGAGGCTGAGGAAAGAAAATGTTCAGAATCACTGACTCAGTGTATCCCAGACCAGCCAAGGAGATGGGCACAGGGGCAAGGAGACTCTGGAAAAGACTCAGGCGGGGCAGAGATGCATGGGAAGTCAGCTAGCCATCCCAAGTCAAACCAAATTTTTTGGTCTTTACCTACACTTCTACCTGGAAGCCCAGGTCAATAGTGTGGACCCTGGGCCTCTGGATGTCAGGAGACAACAGCCAGGGTCTCCTGAGATGTCCCTGTGGGCAAAAGAGAGCAGGATGTGCTAGAAGCTAGGAGATTCTGGTGGGTTTGTGCTGATTCTTGGATTGCTGGTAATCCAGTGGCCTTCCCTGGAGCCCTATCCTGTTTCAGTATGGAAAGTGTGCCCACCAACTTTGCAGAGACCATGAGTGCAGGGAGGATGGCAAAAAGAAAGCAAGAGGCAGGACCCACCAAGATCGCCAGAGTGCAGGGTGAGCTAGACTTAAGAAAGTGACCCTTGGCTGTGAACTGCAGCACTGGCGTTCAAAAGCACAATTGCATAGGGCTGGGAGGGGCAGGTGGCTTAGCCCCAGCTCCTGGAGAAGGGTGGGGGGGCGGGGAGAAGGGAGTAGAGTCAGCCCAATAGAAGGCAGTCTAATTGGAAAGAGAAGAATTCTGTAATAGGACCATTCTAGGACAAAAGAGGCTGCCGAAAGGTAATGAGTGCCCGGTCACTGATTGTGTGTGAGCAGAGCCTCGACAGGCTGTGGGGTGCTGGGGATGTTGTAGGGTAGACCCAAGCCCTGGATGGCCAGTGCATTCAACCCCCTCCCAGGCACACAAGTCACAGATTCATCATACCCACCCCCACCCTGTACCTCTGCTGCAGATGCATCTTACTTTGTTCCCTCCGCCCTGCCCCTCCTGAGGCTGCTCCCTCCTCCTAGATGGCCTTCTCCCTTCCTTGTTACACATTTAACTCCTGTCCATCTGCTCAGGCCCCACCTCCTCCAAGAAGCCTTCTCTGCCCACTACTGCCTTTGGGCAGTCACCCCCAGACGCCTTGGGACACACATTTCACCCCATGACCCCCACACTGTGCTTGGCCCATTCGAGCACAGCCCCCTAATGTGGACTGAGTTTGGCTGAGTGAGAACCATCTCAGATAAAGTAAAGAGTTAAATGCATCCAGCCCTGCCTCCCAAAGAGATCTATTGGTCTCACTTGTATGGGCCCCGTCCATCCTTGGCCATATGCAGATGGACAGACACCATCATCATTGCGATGCACTTGTCCATGGGTCCTCTCACCCAGACCCATCCAGCAGCTGGAAGCCCTGAGCATGAAGCCACCAGGAGCTCCATCCCTGGGCCCCGCACAGTGTAGTGGCTCCAGCACTATCTTCTAGAGAGAGGGAGGCTAAGGCTATTGTAGAAAAGGCTGGGTTGGGCTAGACTGAGGCAGATCTGGGCTTGGGAGTGAACTCACTGTGTGGCCTTGGGCGTGTCACACCTCTTCTCTTGACCTGTGAGGACAGTAGGGATGCCCTGGGGTATGATGTAGGGGGAGCCCCTCCCTAGCCCAGTGCTAGCGGACGGAAGCCCACAACGGACTGGTTCCCTCCCCATTCCTCAGATGGAGCCTGGATTTGGGGGGCAAAACAGGTCTGGGTTCGAATCCCTACTGCCCTCATTTGCTGGGAGACCCTGGACAAGCTTCTTACCCTGTCTGAACCTCTACTTCCTCACTTGTAAAATGGGATGACCCCAGCTGATGAGGTTGTGTCAAAGTGTCCGTTTCCCCCCTCTCTTCTCTGATCTTGAATATCTCCCCCTTTCCCCCTCTCTGAGCTTCCCCCATCCAGCTCCTCCCCACCTTCAGCCTGCATGAGCCTGCCTCCTCCGGGGGGTTTTCCTTGATTGTTCTCTTCCCTAGTGCTCTGAATTCTGGATAACTGCCATCTGGATGCTCATCTTTGTGCATGACAGACACCTCGGACCCTTTCCCTGTGCTGGGAGGCCTTGCTGGGCCTTCCAGTTGAATGGCCCCCGGGGAAGGCAGAGGGACCTGGCTAGGGGCACCTGCAGGGTCCTCATGGTAGTGCAGAAACCCCCTCGGGGCATCTGGCACACTGGTGCAGCCTATAGGAAGGCAAAGAACACTCTGACACTGGGAGCAGTTGGCCCAACCATGCCCAGCCTGTGACCCTGGACAGGTCCATTTACCTCCCTGAGCCCCCATGTTGGTGTCTGTGCAGTGGAGGAGTCGCTGGGGGGTGCCCTTCCCCCCTGCCTACCCCACAGGGCTGTTGTGGGGACCCCATGGATGGATGTCACTGTCCTTTGTAAACGGTACTGCTTCGAGGGGCTGTGTGGTGTGGAACAAGCATAACATTTGAAGGCAGAACACCCAGGTCCCAGACCTCTGTTGGCTCCAGCCGTGACCTCTGCCCCTCAGGTCCTCAGTCTCCCCATCTGACAAATGGGGACAGACCAGCCTTCGGAAAGACTCAGATGTGCCAGGCCTCAGGGCACAAAGAAAATCCCAAAGGCCCGGAGCTCATCTCCCAGGATGGACAGGCAGGCAGACACAGGCCAGGCAAAGTAGAACATTCGGAGTCACAAGGTCCCCTCTGCACGGGGTCGGCAGGGAGAGCACAGGCACCGAAGCGAGAGCCTGACTGCTTCTCACTGCTGCCCTCAGAAGCCCCCCGGTCCTGGTGTGGCTGCAACGTTCACGGTGCGGGGGGGGCGGGGGGGGCAGAACCCACATTTCATGTACAATCTCCCAGTGTTTCACTGTTAGTGAGAAATTCCCATTCTTTAAAAGCCCGTGTGGATCAAGGAGCATATGGGTGAGCCCTAGAGTACAAACTCTGAACTGGGCCTTTATTTTTTTTGAGTTTTCTGCTTTAAGATCATTTCAAACTTTCAGAGAAGTTGCAAGATGAGTGCAAAGAACACCTGAATGCCCTTCCTTCTGATTCAGCTGTTGTTACCATTTTGCCCCAATTGGGAGCTCACTGTGTCAATGCGGTTGTGATGGCCCTTTGCCCCGACACTTCAGTCATATCTCCTAAGAAAAGGATTTGCTCACGTGGGACCACAGCACAGCTAGCCATTCAGGAAACTCAGTATTGATGCAATACCGTTACCAGAATGTTCTATACGTATTCACGTCCCTCGACTGTCCCCACAGCATCCTCCGGGCCAGGACCCAGTGCAGGACCTGTGTGGCATCTATGTGTCCTGCCCCTTCAGCCTCTTTTCATGGAAGGCCAGCGGTTTCTAACGCCCTGGGGTCCTGAATCCCCGTGAGAGTCCCATGGAAGCAGTGATCCCTCTCGTGAGAAAGAAATGCCCTGACTTGTGACTTTGCAGCCTTCCAGGAGTTTTCCAGATCCCTAGAGAACCCTGGGCTGGTCTTGATTTGCACCTGGGGAAACTGAGGCCCAGAGCAGGAGTGTAAATTGCCCCAGAAGGCAGGGCCAGAGCGAGACCCCAGCCCTCCAGCCTCCCAGCCCCAAGCTCTCCCTGAGCCTCCACATGCGAGCTCGCCTCTGAGGACCCTGGGGCTTTATGACCCAGCAGCAAGGCCTGTTTGGAGCGTTTATACTAAATTCCATTGAGAAACCAGCGACTAGGCGCCATCTATGTAGCCAGGGAAGGGCCAGGGACCAGGGTCTGGGGTTGGGGGGGTGTCCCCAAAAGCAGGGCCTAGCTCCTGCAGGCCCGTTGGCTCAGCCCCCGGCAGGACCCCCAGCCACCTCCACCACCCCTGGAGCCAGAGCGTTAACAGCACGAAGTTGCACGGGACATCGGCAGACCTTCTCAGGCCTGCTGCCCACCCTGCCCGCCAAGCAGAAGGCAAGGCATGGAGAGCCGGACCCGCCACCACTGCCGCCGCCTCCAGGGAACCTAGGACGACACCGTGACTGCAGGAAGGCCCAGTCTGCCGCTCGGCCCGCGCTCTCTCCATTACACTACCCTGCCTCTTCTCCATGAGAGGCAGCGGGGTGTAGTGGATAGAGCACGGGTTCAAGTCCCGGCTCCACCACTCACAGCTGTGTGACCCTGGGCTATCACTCGACCTCTCTGAGCTAGAGAGGCCACGGGGAGGGGAGGGGCTTGGGGTTGTACTTGCACCAAACCCACCTCACAGGGCTGTTGTGAGGAGGACAGGCTTGTGGGCACTGAAATGCTTGGCCAGCTCTCTAGTGCTCTGCAAGCATGTGTTATTACTGTTATTAACTGTGTTGATAACAATAATGATGAAGAAACCACTCCTGGGCTGGGAACTGCATTGGCTTTGCTTGGTGCTTGTGCCCGGAGGCAGATAAGAATTCCCACAAATGGCCTTTATCCCTTCTTCACATCTCTACCACGAGAGAGAGACCCCTCCCCTCTCCTGTCCAGAAAGAGGCCTGGGAAGTCAAAACCAGGAGAGCGAGGAGCCCTAGGTTCAAGGCCCAACCTGTGCCTCAGGTACTGTGCAACCTCAGTCAGCCATTTGCCCTCTCTGGGCTCAGAAGCTTCCTTCTGTAAAACGAGGCCCCTCCAGCTCTGCCACCAGCGGCTCAGACTGCCCCACTTGCCATTGCATGGGGCTCTGGGCCTGAGACAGCCAACATCTGGACCATGTGGGGACCATGTCCTGTTGCTTCGAGCTGGTCTAAGGCAGAGATGGCCATTGAGAAGGTTCTGGCCCAACCTCTGCTGCCAGATCAAAGGCCACAGGACTCCCCTATTTGGGGGAGGAGATGAAGGCTCAGGTGGGACAGGACAGGCCATCTCATCGGTGGGAGCCACAGCATTCCCTGGGCCCGAGCTCCTTTCTCTGTCATGGATGGATGGCTGCTGGGTGGCTGACACAGCTCCCCCTCTGTTCCCCTGCCTCCATCTCGCACCTCGCGCCTCAGAGTGGTCCCAGACAGCTCTGCCTCCAACTTCTCCACGAGCCTTCCCAGCAAGGTGGAAAGAACTGGGGCCACACCCCCGATCCACGCCTGCTCCACCCTCCCGGGCTGGATGCAGGGATGGCCCCTCCGGGCTGCTCGCCGTCTGTGAAATGGGAGTGAGGATGGTCACTCATGGGGTGATTATGACAGCCACGTGGAGAAAGTAGCTCAGATAGTACTTGGCACAAAGGGACTGCTCACTCTTAAATAGTAATGCTCTCCCTCCCTGCCCCAGAAGTACTCCCAGTTGCTCCCCATTGAACACCAGGGAGACCCAACTCTGCAGCCCTCCACTCTGATCATTGCCACGATCCAGCTTCTCTCCTGCTCTTCCCCTCATGGCCTTGAGCTTCAGCCCAGTGTCTCTGCTGCCATCCCGCTCTTCCACCTCCCCGCCTTTGCTTGGGCTGTGACCCCACCAGTCCAGCAGGCCCAGGGTCTCTGTCGTCTTGTGTTGCAGTTGATCTGTGTTCCTGTCTGCTCCCCTTGACCTCAGCTACACCGTGAGCTCCTTCCAGGAGGGCAGAGGCCTCCCTTTGGGCCCCAGAGCCTGGCACAGAATTGGCAATCCACCACATGTGACCATCAAGTGAAGGAGTGGGGCCCCAGGCAGGAAAAGCCACACTCGGTCGGTCTGTCTGCACAGGATCCCATCCAAACCAAGATCCCATCCGAACCGAGATTCCCGACTCCCGAGATAACAGCATTTTCATGGAGGCTGCCCTACCCCAGCCAGGAGTGGCCCTGTCTCTCTGGGACCCTTGGTGCCCAGACTTCATCGCTGAGAGGTGATGATGTAAGTTAGACCTCCCCGTTCTCCAGAGGACAGACTGAGGTCCAGAGAGGAGAGGGCTGGCCTCAGGTCACACATCAAATCAGAAGCAGACAGCAGACGGTTCCCAGGTCCCACCCACCCTCGGCCCAGAGCACTATCTACCCACCCCCTGTGCTCACGTATTCTGAGGGGCTCCGTGAGACTAGAGGAGGTGGGGGCTACAGGATGGTGCCAACGGACCATGGACATTGAGGTCCTGGTGCAAGGCCCTGCCAGGGTCCCCCACCCAGCCAAAGGGTTCTCAGCTCTGCAGCTACCCAGAGACCCTGCTGTGTTCCTTTGGGAGATTTAGTCAATCGACCTTGACTTGGTTCCACCATTAGAGCTGTAGCCCGTGGGGTCAAACATCACCCTTTGAGGGGTATTCTGGAGCTGGGGTACGATTGCTGCAGGGGGTGACCTGGTCCATTCAATATTTCCTCCTGCTAGGAGGGGCAGCAGGCTCTGAGGTCCTGGTAGGGGGAAGGGATGGCCCAGTGAGGGGTGGGGAAGAGTGTGAGGCTAGGATGAATCTGACCCCTTGCCAAACCATAAAGATGGCTTCTGAGGGCTGTAGAGATTCTCCATCCTAAATGTAACACATACCTACCAGGGAAAGTATATAAAAAGGAGGCAGCAGTTAAAAAAAAAAAAAAAGTGTGCTGGAGTTCCGGTTACAAGCTGGGCTCTGCTTGTAAGGGGAGACTCGCACTCAGAACCTACCCTCAAGGAGCTCACAGTCTAGTTGGGCAGCCAGGCCTGGAAGCACCCCCAGGGGAAACAGTAGGTGGGAGGGCAGTTCAGAGGAGAGAGATGAAGTGGAGGTCAGGGAAGGCCACCTAAGAGGGGCCTTCCTCCCGAGCCTAGAGGAGGAGGTTTGGGGCCAGAGGAGGGAGAAGGGCACTCAGGAGGGGGTAACTGTGTGAGCCAAGGTGAGGGACTGACCACACATTCCTAGTGAGCGGCATGCTCCCAAGGCAGAAGCCATGGGGCAGGAATCAGTGATCAAGGGTCAGAAGCAGGCTGGGGTCTCACCCAGGGCGCGCTGAGAGATATTTGGACCTTGGAGATGCTACTGAGGGTGTCTGGGCTGGGGGACAGTGGTTAGAGCCATGGCCGGGAGTGGGAGGAGCTGCTAGGGCCCAGCTCCCCTGGCCCATCTAATGCTGGGGCCTGGAGGACCACCCTGAGGCTCATCTAAGGCTGAGCAGGGCATGTGCTGTGCCTTCACCCTGTGCACTCCTGTCCCATGTCTCACATTGTGGCCGGAGGCTGCCTCCCTGGCTTCTTCCTCCCTCCTCCCTCCTCCCTGCCTCCCTGGGCAGAACTGTCAGCTCCCTGCTGTGATGGGAGTGATTAGATTAGAAGGTGATTTGGGGTCTGATTATCTTGGGTGGAAATTGGCCCCCTGTGTATTTTTCCAGCCTGCTCTGGGCTGGGGAGGTGGGGACTGGCCTCCCCATTACCACCCAGGCAGAGCAAACATTTTCCGAATGTGTTTGAGACCAGGGTGTGAGGGCCTGGCTTCCTGAGATGGGGACTTGTATGTGACAAAGAGAATCAGCTTGAGAGATGGGGAGGCGTTCAAATCCTGGCTCTGCCCCCACAAGCCGATGACCCTGGGCAAGCCACTTCTCCCTGAACCTCAGTTTTCTCCTCTGTAAATGCAGGGCCAGGGTGAGGACTAATGAGATGACGCCCTATGAAGGGTTTAGCTCGATGCCTGGCACACAGGAGGTGTCCCATGGAGGTCAGCGCTGGCCACGGCCACTGCCATCCATACTCTGAATCAGTGCAATATGTTCCTCCCTCACCTTGAAAAATCTGGTGATGCCCCCCCCGCCATGTGACCTCCCCCGGACCCCGGGCTCCTCCTCTGTCTAATATTGCTGATATTTCACAGTGCCCCACACACCCCACACCAGCTGAGCCAGTGCACAGAAATCTTGTCAACAAGTTATAGTTACCAATTCCTGCCAGTGGGCCTTGGTTGTCCCGGCTTGTGCCCCATGGGTGAGTAGATGGGCTCCGGGGTCTGCCTGGGCTTCTCAACCTGCCATCAGTGTCCAAGGTCATCCTGTGGTCCCCACTGTTCCCTGCCCAGAGACACAAGAGCACTGTCCTTCTGTCCTGGGAATGAACAAGGAGCCCGCCGAAGAGCTCACCATCTGAACATCTAGGTTCTGTTACAGCTCACCGGGTTTCGCACACCCTCTGGGAGCCTGCGTGACTTGGTTTACCCATGCACAGATAGACTGACCTTTACCTGCCATGAAGGAACTCACTGGAGAGTGTCCATCTGCCTGTCTGTAAAGCATTTTGAGATCATGAGATCTTAGAGGGCAAGGGGCTAGAACGCACACATACACCCACGCGCACATGCGTCTGCCTTCAGCTCAGGTCATGATCCCAGGGTCCTGGGATGAAGCCCCGTGTCAGGCTCCCTGCTCAGCGGGGAATCTGCTTCTCCCTCTGCCTCTGCCCCTCCCCCTGCTTGTGCATGCTCTCTCTCTCTCTCTCTCTCTCTCTCTCTCAAATAAATAAATAAAATCTTAAAAAAAAACAAGTCATCAGGGCCTTTTAGCCTTCCACCCCGCTCTGGTTCTTTCTGTGCAGCCTGAGGATATCCTGAGATGCTCCCCTCTCCGTTGGGGAAGGAAACACATGTTGCATTGAAGAGACCTTTCCACCCAGGCTAGTAAAAGTTTAAATTTAAAATAAAAAATGGGTGCCTGGAGATGCAAACTGCACTTACCTAGCTTCTTGACTAAACAGCGGGGCCACTGTTAAGTGCAGGCCAAAGGGCCTCCCCAGGGGGTGCCCAGAGCCTGCTGCAGGAGACCCCATGCTGGCCGACCCTGTGAGTGGCCTGTGGGTCTGTGACAGCTCCTAGGACACAGTGACATGTCCCCGGCACCAGCCTGAGGATAGAGGGCTGGCTGTGCCCACATCTCCTCTGTCGGGACCAGGCCAAGGTAGCAGCCGGCCACGTCCCGAGCTGGATCCCAGCCGCCTCCCGACCCCACCCTGGGCTCACCTGTTTCCCCAGTGAGGCCACGGCTTCAGCGGGTTTGCTTTTTTTTTTTCCCCAACTCTTTTATCGTGATAAAATACACATAAAATATACCACATTAAGGATTGTTAAGTGTCCAGGTCCTTGGCGTTACGGACATTCACACCGTGGCACAACCATCACCACCGTCCACCTCCGGCACTCTTCATATTGCAAAACCGAACCTCCAGAGCCATTGAACAGTAGCCCCCCTGAAACCTCCCTCCCTGGCCCCTGGCAACCACCATTCCGCGCTCCGTCCCTGTGACTTTGACTGCTCTACAGAGCTCCTGCCGCGGAATCCACAGCAGCCGTCCTTCTGTGCCCGGTATCTTGCACGGAGCGTAATATCCTCAAGGCTCAACCGTGTTGTAGCCTGTGTCAGAATTGCCTTCCCTTCGAAGGCCAAATAATATTCCGTTGTGTGTATATAGCACGGTTTTCAGCAGCTTTACCTTTGCATTTTATCCTCAGTCTGGCATGAACTTGGGGGGGGTGCCCAAGTGAACCTTGGACCACCTGCCCTCTGCGCCTGCAGGTCGGGGGGACCTGTGTCGCACAGCAGCTGACACAGAAACCCCAAAGATGAATAAAAGTGGAACCACTCTGACAAGAGGCCTCCCTCTCCCCCCTCGGCCCACTCTCCTGCCCTTCAAAAGAATTTCAGGGCCCTTTTTTTTTTTTAAAGATTTTATTTATTTGACAGTGAGAGAGGGAACCCAAGCAGGGGGAGTGGGAGAGGGAGAAGCAGGCCCCCCGCCGAGCAGGGAACCCGATGCGGGGCTCGATCCCAGGACCCTGGGATCATGACCTGAGCCGAAGGCAGACGCTTAACGACTGAGCCACCCAGGCACCCCATCCAGGGCCCTTTAAAACCCAGTTTGAAAATCCTAAAATTCTACAAAGGGGGTTTTCAGGCACCATGGAGCCTGGGGAGGTCTAGTGTTATCACGTACCACCCATACTCAGAATAAAGCTTTAAAATGCATAAAATAAAATACACTGGATCACAAAGGAAGTTCATTATATTGAAGCAGTTAACGTAAGAAACAATGTGTGATGGAGTAATGTATGTGCTTCTTCGTCAGCACCCTAATAACCAGGTCTGGCAGATAGTCTAATAACCTCTGTGCTTGTAAGATTAGGATGAGCATAAATGATTGCAACAACTACAAAGTCGAAGGACAGAGAACCTGCACTCTTTGTAATGCATGTAATGGCGTTGTGGGCCACGAACAAACACTCCTGGGGTCGGTTGCCTATGTTCATATGGAAATGCTAAATTTCAGCTAGATGGTTGTGAAAAGAAGGATGCCATCGTCTTCTCTTCCAAGTTCCCAGAGCCCTGAGTTCTTTCCCAGATGGTTAGAAGGGAGTAGACCCCTTTATAAGTGGTCCTGTCCAGTCCTGTCTAGGACAGAGAGGGAGGTGACTCTCCAGGAGAAGGTAGTAGGTGGTAGGCCTAAGAAGTGAGGAGGAGCAGTGGTTGAGTCCCGGGCCCATTACAGCCCTGTCCCGAAGTGAAAGCCTCTACAATATGTAGTTTGAACCCTAACCATGGGTGGTACCCCAGGACCTTGGCAGGCAAAGAGCCAGGAGCTTTCTGGGATCCAGTTCCTTCCACTCCTTTGGGGAGGGGGCTTGGGCCCATGCAACGGTAACTTGGCTCTTGTCCCCTTCCCCAGGGACCCACGTGATGGAGGGCTCTGGACGGATGGTAGTGACTGCCGTGGGGGTGAATTCTCAGACCGGCATCATCTTCACCCTGCTGGGGGCTGGCGGTGAGGAGGAAGAGAAGAAAGACAAGAAAGGTAAGCACGACCCTCTCACGGACCAGGAGAGGCACTCTTCAGGTCACTTTTTTGTTGTTTATTCATTCACTCAACAAAATAGTTATTGAGTGCCTTCTGTGTCTACGCCCTGTGCCAACAGCCTCCTCCTGCATCCTTGAGGCCCTGCTCGGCCCAGGAGGTTTCTGTCTGTTCCATCTCCAGGGTCTTGTCCCAGTCTCTGTCTGTCCGGTCATGTCATGGAGGACCCTCCCCCGCAAGCCAGGCTCAGGGTGCTGAGCCCTTTGCTGAGTCTCCAGCCTCGAGTGTGACCTGGTCCCCTCATCAGCCCTGACATGGAGTAGAAAGCCCCACCTGCGCTCACTCCTACCACCATTCTCAAGTCCACAGAGCAGAGCTGCAAACCAGCCCCGCACAGACTCGGCCCAGATGGGGGCAGAGGAGATTCTAGGAAAGGTGGCCACACTTGTGGTTCCCTCTCTCACCCCTCCGCCACCCAGAGCTGCCACCTTGCCTGGATCCTGGCTCCTCCTCTGCCTCGGAAACAAGATTCCTATTCCCCCGGGGTGCCCCTCAGTGTGGCAGGCTGGTAGCCTGGGCTACAAGGGCCTCTCAGAGCAGAGGGAGGGATGCCCGTCTGGCTAGGCCCAAATCCAAAGGCCCAGGCCTCTGGCCCCAGAGCAGCTAGCTCCTTCCCCAACACCTACGCTCAGTGTCAGGGACAGACCCCTCTCACATCTTTCGTCTTTTGTCCTGTCTCCTTCCCCAAGCTCCAGAAGGGGGTTCCCAACAGCCAGACCATCTGTGGTCCAGGGGAAGGAGATGAGAATGTCAATGGCCCCTCCTTGAGGTTTAGGGGCAGCCCTGCTACCTCCAGCTCTCTGGAGCTAACCAGGCACAGAGCCTGGGTCATAACCAAAGGTCACTTGTTCCCAAGGGCAATACCCCATTTTCTAGAGGGGTCCCCCTAAGATTATGGCAGCCCCACCAGCAGGAACAGTGGAGCTGAGCTGTCCTCAGGGAGGTCCAGAGGCTGGAGAGACCCAGGAAACTGCTGAGGTTGAAACTGAGGATAAAGTCCTAGTAAAGAGGCCCAGAGGGTGTCAGGACAGCGTCCACAGAGTGACATAGAAGCTGTGGCCGGCTCCAGCCCCAGGGTGCAGACAGTTGGGCAAATAGAGGCAGTGGGCAGGGTATGGCAGGATGAGGCAGTCTTTGCTCCTTTTCTTAGCCTCACTGGGGCCTGCGTGAGGGGCAGAAGCCAGACCTGTGTCCTCGAAGATTTTGGTAGGAAGACAGGCCTCTCCTGCCCTGAAGCACAGGTCAGAGTCCTTTACCGAACACACACCTGCATCCCAGTGAGATGGGAGTGTCCGTGTAGAGGGAAGAAGCGGGATGTGGGGGGGCCATGGCAGAGGAAGATGGGGGCAGCCGAGCCTCTCAAGCGCCCGTGAGCAGCATGGCGGGGACTGGGGCGCCTCTGCACTCCCATCCCATCCCCTCCACCTCCACGGCGGGCCCCCATGTCAGGATGACCGCAGGCGTGCGTGTGCGTGTGCGTGCATGCGTGCCTGTACATGCAGGTGAGGCTGGGCTGTATGTGCTTCTCCTTCATTAACATGTCTCAAAAATCATCACACAGGTGTGAAGAAGGGGGATGGCCTTCAGCTACCAGGTACAGTAAGACCCCCTCAGGGTAGATGGGATTTTTAGAAATAGCAGCAGCCTTTGGCCCCCGAGCCATGGCCCTAGACCACCAGCACACCGCTGGCGGAGGCTCCCTGACCCCCCAGACCCTCTGCTGTGCCCCGACGTGCTGCCGGCCCCGCTGGAGGAACCAGCACCTCGCTCCGCTTGTTTGCCCTTCCGGTGCTTCGCCCCACCCGCCGATGCACGTGGCACCACCACCGCCGTCTCCACACCGACCCCACACAGCCCTCCGCCCCCCACACCGGCGTGCAGTGCCCTGCTCACCACCACGTGACCCCACAGCCCTGCTCTCCGGCGCACACCCCACAGAGCCCGTCCCCGCCACCCTCACCGCACAGCATGGACACCTCACCCACTAGCGTCTCTTCCCTCTCCTTCCCGCACAACCCATCTGCCCCCACCCCAAGAAAGAACAACCAGAGTGCATCTGACCACCTTATGTCCTTTTTAATTGCTAAACTAAGGAAAACCTGCCAGTACCTTCTCTGTCCCACACACAAAGTGCGACATGCTGGATGTCACCTATTCAATGACGGGGCATCTCGTATGGGGGTGACCCAGGCGATCTATAGAGTGCTGGTTAGGAAGGAGGAGGTGGCCATGGGCAGTGGCCTGAGTCAAGGGCTCGAATCCTGAGTCACCACCACCGCTGGATGTCCCTCTGGGATGCAGTGATGGTGGTCACAGCAAGTACCCGATCAGAATGGCAGGTGCCTCACTGCGCCGGTTGTTGAATGTTTTGAAATGAGTCCTGGCCATGCGTCCCTCTGGCCCTGACGGGCAGCCAGATGCCCTCTCAGAGAAGTTTCTCTGATGGGGACCTGCCTGATTGGCGTGGCCGGAGGGGTGCATCAGTCCAGACCTTGGCACAGAACAGTGCCACCCTACCCTAACCACATTGATCATCTGCCATGCTTTATTTCAAAGACCCTCCATGTCTGAGTTTTTTTCCCTGGTTTTTATTGAATCTCTATGGGAACATTTCACCCCCACCCCCCTCCCAAATTTGAGTTTCTTGATTTCCAACGGAGATTTTATTTTTTTAAGAATATAGTCATGTTATTTCCCACAAGTTGGTTCATGTCCTTATTGTTGTTGCTGTTCTGCATTGTTGCTTTTCTCCATTGTGACACACTGCATTTTCCATCCCTCCCACCCCCACAGCGGCCGATGGGGCAGCAGGTTCAAATGCTGCAGATAGTGCAAATACCAGCCTAGTCAATGGTACGTCTCCGATGGCGAGCTCTCGGTCTCGGTTGGATGGGCATCTCTCTCCCCCACCCCCAACTCTGGGCTTGCCTCTCCCTGTTCTGGACCGCACAGATCTTGGATGTGCATGGGCAGCTCTGGGACAATCGCCCTCCCACGTGGGGCAGGCGCTTAAGAGAGAAGCCACCACCGGGAAATCCGCTCCGCGCCCACTTGCGGCTGCCGAAGTAGCACTGGCTCCTGTGGGGCCCTTGACCCCCAGTGGGGCCCAGAAGAGGGACATACCCTGGGCTTCAGATTTGGCTCCCAAGAAGCAGCATCCCACCCGACGTGGCCCTCTCCTAAGCACACTCCTGGCCCCAGCTTGGGGAAGAAGTCCTGGGGTCAGAACCTGGGCTGAAGCTGGTGTCTGGGTCCCTGCTGAAGGCTCCAGTCCTCAACTCGAAAATTTCCTCGAGGCAGGGGGACCCAGGCCAGGGTTCAGCTCTTTGGCCTCACCCCATAGCATGGCTGAGCCACTGATAAACATTTCTTCCTCTTCTCTTTCTCGGAGTGAACGGGCAGGGGGCTCGCTTGGGCTCGGGCCTGGTTCTGTCCCTCGGACGTAGACTGGTGTTTCCTGCTGTTGCCTGTGCTGGAGCATTTGTCCTGAGTCTCTGCATTCTTACGGGCCCCCTTACGGGGTGAGGGGTGGCGGTGGGGGGCTGCCACGGTACCTGTTATCTGCGTTTTAACCTCCTTACCCACAGGCAAGAAGGAATTCCATTCACTTGTCTCTAAACCTTTAGAGGATTTCTTATTCCTATGCCCTCCCATCTTCAGAGTGACGAGGCTTCTGTGTACTCAGATAGGTCCCCTGTCCCCATATTAGGTAGCATGATAGTCACCCAGGCTGAGAGCTGTAGGGCTTGATCATAAAACCGTTGCCCCGGGGGATCGAAGGAAGGGAAAAGCCTTTCTTGCAGCATCGCTGCATAGAAGGCACCGGGCTGTGGCTTTCTCACCCATTATATCATTTCCTCCTCACCACTCCTGGAAGACCTGAAGATCTTGCCCTACCCCATTCTCCCATCCCCTGCCCCAGACCTCTGGCTGAGCCACCTGCATTCAAAGCGACCAATGATGGAAGCACCTCGTAGATGTCAGGGGCCAAGCAAGACACTTCTGTGAGCTGCGCCTTGCTAATTTGGGTGTGGGTCTATTTCAGGCTCTGGAGGAGAAAGGAGAACAGCTTGGGGTGTGGGAGGTGTCATGCATCAGGGAGGGGTGGTGAGGGATGACAGGGAGAACCAATATAGGCAAACCCAGGCAGCAGGAGAAGGAAACAGGAGCCGGCTTCTGCTTCCCCCACAGCAGTGAGCCCACTGGGCTCGGTGAACACACAGACTGCATCCAGGCTGGTCGGTCCCAAAAAAAGGCAGCTTCACTTCCAAACTGTAGCAGAAAACTACTAGCATCCTGAGAAAAACTGCAGGAAAAATGGGAAACTTGACCACCTACTGTATGCCAGGCACTTTACAAACATTTCCTGCTCACGGCCTCATTTGATCCTCATGACAGCCCTGCGATACAGAGTTTATTGTCCCCACTTTAAAGATGGGGAGACTGAGGCTTGGAGATACCAAGACACTAGCCCAAGGTCACAGAAGGAGAAAAGTAGCAGAGCTGGGATTTGAACCCAGGCCCGCTGGCTCTAAAGTGCATACTCCACTTTCTGATCCAGGGTTCCCCAAAGGAGTGTGTCTTGTAAACTTCACAGGAATATTGATAGGTCCTGCCCCCAAGAAAAGGATCCCTGTGGTCAGAGATGTTTAAGAACCGTGGGACAGAATTGGTCTCTTCCTTATTGCAGAACTTCTCAGAACCTTGAATATGCTGGTATATAGTGGAAAGTTCGCCATGGAGGGCTTCCCAGGCTGATTTGGCTGCAGGACCTTTCCTGGCTGAATCTTGTGGGATTGGTATGTCTCTGTAATATACTTAGGGAATAGTGCTCTAAGCCATTGCTGCTCAAAATGTAATCAGAGGACCAGAAGGCGGGACATCTCCTAGGGGCCTGTTAGAAATGCAGAATCTCAGGCCCCACCCCAGACCCACTGAACAAGAATCTGCGTTCTAATAAGCTCTCCAGTCAGTGGCCATAACACCCTGAACACGCCCAATCTCGTCTAGTAAGCTCTCCAGGCTCCAGGTCAGAGTACATTAAAGGTTGAGAGGTGCCAGGCTGAGCCTTGGGCAATGACAGAATTAACCATTCCTTTCCCTCCTTCCTCTGAGCCAAATCAGGATGATGTGGATATAGAAAACACACTCAGCTGGTAGAAGTCTCTCTGATTCCACCCCCCCAAACCCCCTCCCAACTGAAAGCGGGTGTGTTCCATTCATCTTGGAGGCATTATGATTGCCATTATCATTTTATTATTTTTTACATTTATTAACATATCACTGTTTAATACATTGCTTGTAATCACGATTAGTAAATACATCACTCTGAACTCCAGACATTAGCAGGGCACTTTGTGGTGCTTTTCATAAGCATCACCTTGGTTGAAATTGTCACCTGTCACGGGGGAAGAAACGGAGGCACAGGCAAGAGAAGTAACATCTCCCAGTTCACCTAGTTAGTGTTCCGTCTCCCCACAGCTTGTTTATCAGGTCACCTCACCATGAATCCTCCACACACGCGCTTTTCACACCGATGGTCCTGGCGATGCATGCAGAGAACAGACCCATTTGTCGAAGCTGCATCTGGCAGCTTCCGAGTCTCCACCCGAGCTCCCCATCCCAGCTCCCCTGAAATAGCCCCCCCTCCCGGTCATGCATGGAGCCAGATCTGGCTGTCCCACCATAGTTCCGGGGCCAGGCGAGCTCCACTTTGGCTGAGAAAAAATCCAGATCAGTCCCTTGCTTCTGAGAAACCAGGCCATCTGCACAGAAGTACCCCCACAACGCCGCTCCCTCCCTCGAACATATGCATTGGTGATTATTTTTCTGGCCACGTGATCACTATGGAAATAAAAGAGGAAATTGCTAGCTTGGTTAATGGGCGCACACATGGGCTATTGCATCTGATAATATGCAATGCAAATAAGGCCCCTTTGTGTCTTCTAAAACCAAGTATCGAAGAGGAGTCCTCCCGTGTCCTTTAGCCCAGTTAGTAAAATTATTTTTTAAAAATAAAGATAATTGTTGTAGTTCATTCCTGTTGGCTCTAAAAAGGCTTTTTCTGTTTTGTTTTTAATCCAGCAAAAAGAACTTTGCAATAAAGCGACGGGGGCCCCTCTCTTTCCATCCGCCCAAGGGGGTCACTGACCCTTGGCTGTGAGAGGCAGCGGGAACAGCCCAGCATTTCCCCTGGAGAGACAGCACAGGGCCGGGACCTTCCGAGTCACCTACAGAGTGGTGTGGTGACGGTGATGGCAGTCGCAGGCTGATCATCGGGCTGCTCCAGAAAGGAGAGCTGCCTCGGAAACTCCCGTGGTCTCAGTTTCCTCATCTGTAAAATGAGAGTGATGAGAATCCCCCCCATCCCACCCGCAGGGTGTTGGGAAGATGGGCAGGAGATGACACTCGCAAACTGCAAAATGCTAAACGGGCAAGTGATTATTGCTAAGGCAACTCGCAGGTGCTCCGGAAGCTGAATATCGCATCCCTATTTTACAGGGTCTGGAAGCTGAGACTGGGAGTGGTAAAGCCACACAGCTAGTTGGTGTCAAAACAGGGGCTTCAGGAGTCCAGTCCCACCGGGGTCGCCTTAATGCCCCTCCTCTGGGCTCAGAGGGGCTGAGGGATAGCTGTCTTCTTCCCAACTGCGGTGGAAACATAGATGCACTTTGGGGCCAGCTCTCCGTTAACCCGCTGGGACCCGGGCAGGCCGTCTGCCTCTCTGAGCCTCAGTTTCTCATCTGTAAGTGGGTGCAGTACAGGAGTACCCTTGCAGGGATGTGGTGTGGATTAGATGAACTCATGGAGGTTCTATATGCGCCTGGCACGTGGTGGGGTCTCACAGAACATGAGCTATGAGAATCCCCTTCACAGCCAATGGCCAAGGGTGGCTGACCTCCTCAGACTCCTCCCAAGGTGGCGCCAGGCCCATGGGAAGAGCTGTGAGTGAGCTCAGAGAACAGGCCAAGGGGACAGGAGGAAACCCCCTCTCTGCAGGGCCAGCAGGGAAAGGCAGGTGTCTCAACTGCCAGCTAGTGACAACCAGTACCTCCCACGCTGAAAACCCAGCCCACAAGCCTCTGGCCGAGACTGTGGAGGGGGCCTCCCAGGCAGCGCTGATTAGGGGGTGAGCAGCCCCAGGTTCAGCCCTTTCCCCAGCACTGGCATGCAGGGCCGGGACAGGGGGGCACCCAGGGGAGCCCACTGGCCTGACTTCCCTCTCTACTAGGGCCCGGGCTGCTCAACCTCAGAATAAAGAACATATACCCAAGTAGAGAGGAGGGGTCAGCAGCTTCCCCCTGAAAGCCAGGACACTCCCCCCAAGCCCCCTGAACATGCTTGGGGCACCTCAAAGCCCACCACTAGGGAGCCCTTGCTCACCCTTGGCATGGGTCACTCTCAATGGAGCTGGGCAGGAGGTCGTCCTTGCTGCGGCTTCACGCTCCTCCAGATGGAAAAGGAGAAAGTAAAATTCTACATATGTCACTCCTGGAGCCAGAAACTAAGGAACACATTGACCAAAGTCCTCCCCTTTCTAGAATCTCTCTCTCTGTCTGTCTGTCTCTTTCATTTCCTTTGCCTCCTCTCAGCCCACCAAAGGTACCGACCAAATTAATCACTGGGGACCTGAGGACCCCTCTGCTTTCTGCCAGCCGACTCTGGTCCTTTTTACCCTCAGAGGCTGTCATTTAATCAGTATCCTCAGGGCTGAAATAATTCCCACTGAAGCTCTCTCTCCAAGCCCCCAGAGAATCAGGACAGAGCCTGCAGCCAGTGCAGTGGCCAGGTTTGCTCTTGTCTCAGGGCCTCCCCAGCGCCCCCATGTGGAGGGACGGAGTCGGCTCGGCCCTTCCTCCATCTGTGACATGAGTGTCCTTGGCCCTGTTGCGTCTTTGTGATGATCGACGTGTATTGTCTGTTCTCTGTTGTCTGTTAAAATTCTTTGTCGTGTAGGTAAAATGCAGGATGGCAATGTGGACGCCAGCCAGAGCAAAGGTAACCCTTTTGTATTCGCCGGCTTCTGTGGTCCCTGCAGCCCCTCCCCCACTGGCTCTGAGAGCCAGGCTAGAAGCAGACAGGTCCGCACCTGCAGGTGCCTGACATCTTTGAGGGGGGGCTGTGATTCACGTGTTGCCAGGCCCAATGGAGGGGGTGGGGGGGCTGTGATTCACGTGGGCTGTGATTCACGTGGTTGCCAGGCCCAATGGAGACATCACCGGTGAGGACAGGGGCCACCTGTGAGCCGGCTCTTCCCCAGCCTTGGAGCTATGCTGCCCATTTAGCTGAAGACTTGAAGCTGGTTCTTTGGGATCCTTAGGGGCTAAAGGGTAAGGCCCCAGACCCACCAGTCAGTCCTTCACTGAAGGAGGAGGGGGCTTGGCACCCATGGATAAGGACACTCTCTTTTATCTTTTAAGCCCCCTTTTTTGTTCCTCCTGTCTAGCAGCTGCTTAATATCCCACCAACACACTCAAGAACCAACTGGGGATGCCTAAGCCTATCTGTCTTGTCTAAATGTGGGAAAAGCTGAGGGGCCATTTGGGGAAGGATCTGTGGGCTTGTTCAGGCCCAGCGGGGACCCCAGCCTACTCCTACTGGGAATCCAAGGTGGAACTGTGTCACTCCCTGTTCACACTTGGATTCCAGGTCCGAGGCAGCTACAGGCCCCGGGACCAGGGTCTCCAGCTGGAAGAGGCAGACCCTGTATCACAGGATGTCTGTGCCAGCCATGCAGGGGGCCAGACAAGGGAGTGAATATCTCACCACACTCCGCTGGGCAGGCAGGGTGGGTGCCAATATCCCCACCCTGCAGGCTGACCTGGGTGCGTGCATGTCTGTGTGTGTGCGTGTGCGCGCGTGTGCGTGTGTGCATGCATGTGCGTGCTCTGCCCCCTGCAGCCAAACAGCAGGACGGGGCAGCCGCCATGGAGATGCAGCCCCTTAAGAGTGCCGAGGGTGGCGACGCTGATGACAAAAAAAAGGCCAACATGCACAAGAAGGAGAAATCCGTGCTGCAGGGCAAGCTCACCAAGCTGGCTGTGCAGATCGGCAAGGCAGGTAAGCATGCGGCCACAGGTGGATGGTGCAAGGGGGGACGTGGGGTACCCAGAGGGACCCCAGCCAGGGCTCTGACCCCAAGCTGGCTCTCAGTTGCCTCATCTGCAGAGTGGGGGCTGGCATGAGATGGTCCCTGAGACCCACCCTTTTCTACCCCAGCAACCAGCCCGAGTCCTTACACAATCGGCGCTCCAGTAGTAGGTTGGAGCAGGGGAGGGCAGGGATGGATTGGGGCTCTAGACTGACCCCCCCTGCCCCAGCTGCAATGCAGAGGAAAGATTGAAGAGGTTGAGGGCAGTGCCAGGAGCCCAGTGAGAAGCCTCCTGTCTGAGCCTCAGCACAAGCCCCGATTCCCCACCGAGCTGGGAGCTCCAGGTGATGGCTGGCGGCGGCCCCTCCGGCCCAGGAAGCTGAGCCCAGCTGCAAGGCGAGCCCTGCCCGGCTGACATGGCCTTGGCCTCTCCTCCCGCATGAGGACACGCAAACACCAAGGCCTCCCCACCTGGCTGTCTCCCGGCTCTAATTATAGGCACCACAGCGTGGAGAAGGGAGGCAAATTACAGGCTTGGCTGTCTATATTTAAACTCGGGGCCTGGTGATAGCTCCCGGCTGCTGGGAGCTTGGCTTCCCGCCCCTGCGACTGTCAGATGGGGATAGAGCCGGCTCTGAAGTCCCACAGCTGGAGGTGGGGGCAGGGGAGCGACGGAACCAGGGATTTCCTCCATCCCCAGCATGGAGAAGACTCCACAGAACCACAGCACAGGCACTGGGGGGCAGGGAACGGAGTGATGAGAACAACCCGTGGCCTTCAAAGTTCTTGCTCACCCCCCTCCCCCTCCTCAGCCTTGCCAAGAATGGAGTTCAGGGTCAAACACTTCTAGGTTCACATCCCACCTCTGCTCCTCTCTCGGGCTGAATTCCCTGAAGCAGAGCCTGAAATGGGTGGACGCAGGGTTTTTAGGGGCTAGGGTGCTCTCAGGTGAGACCTATAAAGGGTAAGAGGCTCAAAGGGGCCAGGGAAAAAGCCAGCTACTTCCTGGAGGAATCCCCGTCTCTACCTACCTCTGCAGGGTCTGTCTGGCCTCGCAGCAAGGGGACTGCACTATTGGACCCCCCTCCACCTCAGCCATTGAATATTGGCCATCACATTGGGGTGGGGTTCCATCCCAGGTACTTCCTGACCAGGAGACAGTGCTCTCTGAAGCGTGGACTTCCTCTGGCAGAGGGTGCAGGCATGCACAGCCTCCGCGGCACCTGCACAGAGCCTGCAGCACCCCGAACGGGCAAGGGGGTCCCCGGGGATCCGAGCGGGTAGGCACCTGCATCTGCGAACTCTGCAGGGCTTCTCTGGCCTGTGGCCTTGGACAAGTCCCTTCCCCTCACTGACCCCAATGTCCTCATCCAAAAAAGGGCCCCCTGCTCTTTCCTCTTTCTGGAACGCTCTTTCTGCAGGTCACCATCTGGCTGATCCTTCTCATCATTCCCTATCTTCTCAAGGATAACCTCCTCCAGGAAATCTTCCCTGGACAGCCTAGCTAAAGTAGTCTCTGTCCACCAGGCCGTGTTTTCCTATTTTCTTTTTTGAAGTTTTATTGAGGTACAATTAATATACAAAAAATTACACACATTTAGTGTACATCTTGATAAATTTGGACATATGCGTACACCTGTGATACCATCACCACAAGCAAGGTACAAAACATACCCCCCACCTCCAAAAATTCCTGTGTTCTTTCCTGGGTTTTTCTGTTTTCCGTTTTGGGGGCTCAGAACACTTAAGAGGTAGATCCAGCCTCTTAACCAATTTTGAAGCGCACAATACTCTGTTGTTCACTGTAGGCCCCGTAGTGTAGAGCAGAGCCCTAGAACTTCTTTATCTTGCATAACTGAAACTCTATACCGACTGAAAAACAACCCCCCTCCCCCTCCCCACAGCCCCTGGCAACCACCCTTCTACTCTCTGCTTCTATGAGTTTGACTATTTATATATATATATATAATGTCCTCCAGGCCCATCCATGTGGTCGCAAATGGCAGGACTTCCTTCTTTTTTAAGGCTGAGTCATACTCCACTGTGTGTCTACAGCACGCCGTCTTTACCCATTTGTTTGTCGATGGACGTGGGTTGTTTTCTTACCTTCAGCCCATGTCACTCTCTGTCATGTCGTCCTACAGTTTTTCTACACGGCATTATCTCTACAGGGATGGTCTTGTTCATGAGCGTGTTGCTTCTTGTCTGCCTCCCCCTCTGGAGTCTCAGCTTCCCAAGAGCAGGGACTCTGTCCTCTCTAGTGCTGTGTCCCTCGCTCCTGGATTAGGAGCTATGAGGTGCCTGGGTGGACAAGTCGATAAATGGTACTGGCTGCACGTGATTGTGCGCAAGAACTATGCAGGCAGTTCAAAATAATTCCCGTGGCCTCGGCACACATTTCCTGAGCACCCACAAGGTGTCGGGCACCGTGTCAGGCGCTTTACATGCGTTCATCACATTTGATCCTTGCAAAACCACATGAAATAAGCGGGCATCCCCATTACACAGAGGAGGAGACTGAGGCTCTGTGAGGATCAAGGGCGTGCCCCAGGCCACAAAGCTAGTAAGTGGCAGAGCTGAGATGTGGGTTAGAATCTGCCTGGCCAAGTATCTGGTCTCCATCTCACTTCCCAGGGCCCCCACCCCCAGGAGAGCCCCTGAGATGGTCTCCCCCCGACCCGTGTTACAGGTCTGGTGATGTCAGCCATCACGGTCATCATCCTGGTGCTCTACTTCACCGTGGACACCTTCGTGGTCAACAAGAAGCCATGGCTACCTGAGTGCACGCCCGTCTACGTGCAGTACTTTGTCAAGTTCTTCATCATTGGCGTGACAGTGCTGGTGGTCGCTGTGCCGGAGGGGCTCCCTCTGGCCGTCACCATCTCACTGGCCTACTCGGTGAAGGTGAGAAGGAGAGGACCGGACGGAGCAGCTGGGATTGGCTGCCCCCAGCAGGGGCTCTGGGGGGGTTGCCCGTGGAGCAAGCGCTGGGGCCAGCAGTAGAGCTATGAAGAAGGAAGGGGGCACCTCAGAAGCTGGGAGAGGAGACCTATGCCAGAAGCCGGAGCTCACACACCCTCAGGGAGTCCAGGGCCTGTGGCAGCCTGGAGGGCCACATCTTGGCTACAGGAACAACCATGATTCACCCCAGCTAAGTGTTGCCTTGCAGATGCACCCCCCCACACACATTGCCAACTCTTCACATTTTTCCCAGAGAAGCCAGAAGCCTGGACTTAATATATAACTCTCTTGATTTTTAAACATTGATCATCAACTCCACATAAAAAAAATTAAGAAAAAAAAAAAACATAAAAAGCAGACCTCACCATGCAGGCCCAAACCCATCCCCATCCCACAAAATGTAAGGAAAAGTCTGTGGTCAAAGCCCCATGGAAGCTGTGATACTTCAGCAACTCACCTCAGAGGTTGTTCCCTAAAGTTGGGAAGAGATGAGCCTAAAGCCAAAAGAGATCTTATTTAAGGAAGCCCCCTCCTCTCCGGGAATGGGCTGAAAATGGAAGAGGTTTTAAAAGCAGCTTAATGAAGGGTGGTAAGCCCATGAAAGTTGACTGGACACTTGGGTCTGGCTGGGGGCAGGGAGTGTTTTTCTAGTGCTCCCCGGATGGCAGAACCCCACCGCCCCCTGCTCCCAGGCCATGGCTATCCATGGAGCCCGAACACTGGGCTGAGCATCTCAAATGGGCGCTTCAAGCTTGGCTCACATCACAGCCTCATTCTCTTCCCTTGGCCCCATGGTTTTCCCACCTCGGAGGGCAGGGCTCTGCACTCCTGGTCCCCGGGGCCCCAGTGCCAGGACGTGCCTACGAGGATGGAGGCCTGAGCATGTTTATAAACAAGGCGTTGGCTCCGAGACATTGGCAGAGCTGCCGGAGGGCATGGCAGGCATCAGTTTCCAAGCTGGAATTTGGACTGGGCTCGCCGATGTAATTTCATACAGAAAAGAGATCTCCAGGCAGGTGCCAGAAAGTGGCAGCTCTAGGTAAAAGATACGGCCCTTATCGTCTCCTTGTTTTAGGGTTCTTGAAGAAACTCCATCCCACAAACCAAAGCCCAAACAGGTCACAACACGATGCTGCTTGGGGGCCTGGGGCCCAGAGTTGGAGATTCTCATACAGCCAGGAGTGGGGACCCCCACAGCCACCCGGCCGAGCTTGGGGTGTCTTGAAAGTCACACAGAGGTAGTTGGGGGGGGGAATCATGCACAGACGTTTTTAGGCCTCTGCACCTTCTGCGGTTCGCATCTCTGGCACCTGGTGCCTTCAGCTGTCTTAGGTCGTGTTACTTATATAGTCACTTGAAAAACTGGGTACAGCCCCAACCCAGGAGAGGCAAACTCTCCTCTCTCTGAGCCTGGCATACCCACCCCATGAGCCACCATCAAAAGAACAGAGATGACACTCAGAGACACAATGTGAGCCATATGTGTGATTTTAAATTTCTTCATAGTCATGTTAAAAAAAAAAGTAAAAAGAAACAAGTGAGATTAATTTTAGTAATATAATTTACTTTACCTATTATGTCCAAATTATTAGCAATCCAACATGTAATCAATATACAAATCACTAGTGAGATATCTTACGTTGCTTTTTTCATAATAAGTCTTCAAATCCCAACACATATTTTTACACGTACAGCACATTTCACATCAGACCAGCCACATTTCCAGTGCTCAGTAGCCACCTGTATATTCTTAAGCCCAACACTTGAACTATCTTCCAAGAGTACAGATGGGCAGGGGCCCGATGGAATGATCCAGGCTGTGAAGTTATACAGAGCCGGGCTCCAGTCTCAGCTTTAACCCTCATTAGGTGTGTGATCCTGGTCAAATCACTTGGCCATGGCTTTTCCATTTGCCAGCATGGAGGACCACAATCCTCAAAGGTTTCACAGGCCTCTTGTAACATCAGACAAGAAAATAAGCGTGGAAGAACTTTGCAAACCATAAAGTGTGTTGCTATTGCTCATCCATTCAACATAGATGAAGTGTTACTCTTATCACAGGTTATAATAAGAGAAGACTGCAATAGCATATGATTCTACCAATAGTCATTCCTTAGTGACATGAACTGCTATTAAAATTATTCTAATTGCACTCTTTTTTCACCCTTTTTATAAAGAGTTATGATGAGCAAGAATAAAGGAAATCAGATTCTCAGGAACAGACTAGAACCATGTCTGACTCAGCCTCTAGCAACTTTTCATGTCCCTCCTTGCCAGATGGGGTCATTGTGTCAGCAGGGCCTGCCTTCAGAGTGGCAGTTCCTTGAGAATTACTTCATTTGCTGAGTTGCTTGAGAACCTCGAAGAAGCTAGGAGTGGAGCTGGAAAGACAGAGAGGAGGGCGAATGCCAGAAAATTCATAATGATATGTATGGTAGGATTTCATTCTTGTTATAAATTTAGAAAGAAAAGATGTCAATACATAAGCTGTATCCATTCTGGGTGATGGCATTATGGTGGATTTGTTTTCTTTTTTGTGTATATTGAAAAGAAATTTGTGATTTTTATTACATGAGGTATAATATGTATTCAATGCAGGAAAAATCGAATCTGTAGATTTTTTTTAAAGAAGGCAATAAAAATCCCCTGTAATTCTACCACCCAGAAATAATAACACTAATATTTCGACATTTTTCCAGATACTGCCCTATGTCTATAAACACATATATATCTATCCTAAATTTATTTCTTTTTGGTGGAACCAAAAATGACAATGAAAACCAGGCACCAGCAAAAGATTTGGGGGAAAAAAAATGCTTAGCCAAATAAAGGATGGTTACTTCTGTTGGGTTGTAAGAGAAAAATATTTGAGGTCATTATAAAGGACTCAACATTAATTTATCACCCTTTTCCCAATTTTTTCCATAAGGAATACAGATTACTTCTGTATTCCAAATTAATAAAGTCAATTAATCAAATCTTTTAAGTGGTTCAAATAAGGAAAGCGAAGGAAAAACCTACATACACATTGAGCCCCAGTGTCCAAGGCCACGGCCACCCATGCCCTTTGCACCTGCAGAAAAACAAGGGGCAGACTGCAGAAGCTCTGCCCCATTCTCTGCGTGCTTCCCCAGTGCCCCCACCCCGCACCCTGGCCCCCCCGACTCCCTCTCCTCACTGTCACCCTCTCACCTGCCTCTGCCCCCAGAAAATGATGAAAGACAACAACCTGGTCCGTCACCTGGATGCCTGTGAGACCATGGGCAATGCCACCGCCATCTGCTCAGACAAGACAGGCACACTGACCACCAATCGCATGACAGTCGTGCAGGCCTACGTTGGCGACGTCCACTACAAGGAGATCCCTGATCCCAGCTCCATTAATGCCAAGACCATGGAGCTGCTCGTCAACGCCATTGCCATCAACAGCGCCTACACCACCAAGATTCTGGTGAGTGGAGCGGCCTCTGCTGGAGGGAGCGAGGTCCGCAGGGTGACTCGCAGGTACCAGGCAGAGTGAGCGATGTGATTCCTGTTTTTGAATCCTGCTGATGTATTTTGGGGTGGTCGTATAGTAAGCAACTTCTTGCTTTTTTGATTTAGCAATGATGTTTATATGACCAAAAAAAAGTCTTAATTGTGTTTCTTAGATCCTGTCATTGTTCCCCTTATGAAAACAAAACAAAACAAAGCAAAGCACTTTTTATTAGTTGGCTTTTGCTCCATAACTAACTACCATAGTCCCCCTTATCTGCACTTTCAGTTACGTGCAGTCAACCTCCATCCCGTAGCTGCTGACCCTCCCTCTGACATACCATCAGAAGGTCGAGGGCAGCCTAGTGCTGTGGCATGCACTGTATCATTCCCCTTCATCTCATCACGTAGGCATCTTATCATCTCACATCGGCATGAGAAGAAGGGTGAGGACAGTACAATAAGACACTTAGAGAGTAACCACATTCACATAACTTTTACTACAGTATATTGCAATAATTGTTCTATTTTATTATCAGTTATTAATCAGTTGTTAATCTCTTACTGTGCCTAGTTTATAAATTAAACTTTATCACGGATATGCGTGTCTAGGAAAAAAACATAGCATACATGGGGTTTGGTACGATCCACAGCTTTGGGCATCCCCTGGGGGTCTTGGAACATATCTCCCGAGAATAAGCAGGGACTACTGTACTCCAAAACTTAGGGGCTCAAAACCAAACTGTGTATTTACAATTCTGTGGGGTGGCCATTCGGGCTGGGCTCAACGTGGTGGCTCTTCTGCTCTCAGTGGGACTCCCTCTCGCATCTGTGTCTGTGGTGGTTCAGGAGGACAGCTCCGCTGATCTCAGCAGCACCGGAGGCTGGTCTGGGATGGCCTCAGCTGGGATGGTTTGTTTTGGCTCTGTGTGGCCCCAGCTTTTCCAGCAGGCTAGTTTGGGCTTGTTCACATTGTCATCTTGCTGCATCTTATTGGTCAACGCAAGCCAAGAGGCCTGTGCAGATTCAAGGAATGGGGAGCTAGACTCTATCTCTTGACGGGAGGAACTGCAAGATCACATTGCAAAGGGCCTGGATTCAGAGAGGGAACAAATGGTGGCCATTTTCAGAAAGGATCTACCACCCGATGACGTTGTTGTTGTTAGTAATAGTAGCAGTATCACGAGTTCTGATAAGAAAAATTCTCGGGGGCACCTGGGTGGCTCAGATGGTTAAGCGTCTGCCTTCGGCTCAGGTCATGATCCCAGGGTCCTGGGATCGAGTCCCGCATCGGGCTCCCTGCTCCTTGGGAGCCTGCTTCTCCCTCTGCTTCTCTCTCTCTCTCTCCCTCTGTCTCTCATGAATAAATAAATAAAATCTTAAAAAAAAAAGAAAAAAGAAAAATCCTCACATTCCTATCTCAGCTTAGCTGCATAGACTCATCATGCTGTAATCCCTTTTTGGTTTAGAAGCAGAGAAGGCCTTTTTGTAATTAACCAACATTTGGATGAAGAGAAACAGGGAATTGTCTGTCCAGAGGTCAGTCGGCAGCCAGATGTAGGGCATTCCTGTAGTGGGAGCATCTGGGTGAGCGGCTGGGCTTTTTTGCTTACCTCCCAAGTGCGCCCTAGCCCTGACCTCTCCCTTCCGCCCGGGAGCCAGCTCACAGCATCATGGTCAGGCTGGGCTGTGGGCACCGCCGGCAGCTTTATCCAAATGGGGAGGAGAGTGTGACTCAGCAGCTAGGGGCTGAGGGCTGGTGGGAGAAGGGGGAGAAGGCAGCTTCTGCCTCCAGACACTGGGGCTGTAAGATCTGCACTATCCAGGGCCAAGCAGCCCCCTGCATCACCCCAGAGCTACAGGCTACGGGAGGCCCACAGAGGAGAGGGAAAGTAGGTCGGGAGAATGTGGGCACAGGGGTGATCCAGAACCCAGGGGGGCGGGGGTGATGCCAGAAATGACGATGTTTTGTCGTCTTCCCACCTCACCCCCACCCCTGCCCAATTTGGGAATCAAGGGAGATCAGCAATATTTTACTCTGTTCCCCAGGCCTTCCTAAAATAACGGGGATGCTGTTAATGATCTTGTCCTGCAGATGTGGGAGAGAGGGGGATCAGGGCAATTCCCAGAGCAGGATTTGGGCAATGGGGCGGCCGCGGGGGCACAGCCCTGTGGGGTGGGCTTGGATTGAGATGTAACTTATATAACCACAGTAAAAAAGCAGTTCTGGGGTCTGCCTGGAGGGCCGAGGGGCCATCTCAGTTAGGCACTGTTGCGTAGCACTGGCAGCAAAGCTAAAATCTCATTTCCAGATGTTGGTTGGTTCCACGTGGCTTGAAGGACAGGGGTCAGTCAGTCTACCTGGGGAGGTTTAGCTGCTGAGACTGGAGAAAGGTCAGGGACCCAGGAATTGGGATCCTTGGTTTGTAATCAGGCTAAGACACTTACCTCTCGGGCGCCGGTGTCCCCTGATGGTGCCTGGAACCCTAGCATCCCAGGACTCCTGTGCGTCTTCTTTCTGGATCTTTCCTGAAAGCCCCCTGGCCACATGGCTCTCCTTGGTGGGGGCTGATGGTCATCGGTACAGAGGGATAGCAGAGGTCCCTGGTATGACAAGGTAGTTGTTAAAGCTCATCCTTTGGAGCCAGGCAGCCTGGGTTCAAATCCTTCTCTAGCTATATGAATTCAAACAAGTTACTTAACCTCTCTGTGCCTCAGTTTCCTGAGAAAATGATAGGATTATTGTGAGGATGAAATGAGTTAGTAAGTGAAAAATGCCTGGCTCGTATTCAGCACTGTGTATGGTTAGTGTTGTCATTATTCAGCAGTAAAATCACCCTTTGTAAGGGGATTCCGTCTGTAGCAATGCAGAGGCTAACAATAAATCGCAGAAGCACGAGGGCTATAGAGGAAAAGGGTCTTACCCAAAGCCATACAGCCAACTAGTGGCAAAGCCAACTTATAGATACTCCAAAGCCAGCTGTTGAGTAGGGTGTCCAGACCGGGCTTTTGGTCACTGAAACCAGTCCTACAGCGTCTTTAGCATAAGGTGGTCTCTCAGGAAGGAAGGCCTGGGGTCCAGAGAGTCAGATTCACAGCCAGGGCCTGCCAGCCATATAGGGCAAAGGGCCTCTGAGGGACTGTCCTTCCAGGCCCAGAGGACTCCTGAGAAGAGTCAGGGGCTGCTTAGTCCAGAGTAGAAGTCCAGCCACCCTCCAAGCCAAGCTAGGAAATCTAGACTGTAGGACTTCCTAAAGCACAGAAGGCAGGTAAATGCAGGCAGTGTCCTCCCCACAAGCCCTGTCCATCAGCTTTGATCAGGAAATGAGTCCGGCCTAGGAAAATCAGACCTTGGACAGGGCTGTATTTCCTCCTCCGTGAGACCACTGACTCTCCCATGTCTTCTTATTGTCTGACAACGTGGGCTCTTTGAGAGGGAGAAACACACTTGAGTCATCTCTGTTCCCCCAGGCATAGCTCTTGGGAAGTACTGGTTGGGTGGGTGAGGTAAGTGAATTGATTGGTGAATAGATGCATAGATAGATAATCAATGAGATGAGGAGTAGGTAGGGAGACAGATGGATGGATGGGTGGGTGATGGATGGGTAGATGGATGGATGAGTGGATGGTTGAATGGATGAGTGGATGAATATATGGGCAGTGGATGGGTGAATATGAATTAATAAGATGCTCAGGACAGACTGTCCCTCTTGTGGCAGCAGGAGGTAAGAGTTGGCCCCATCTCTGTCCCAGGGCCAATACCAGTGCTCTGTCGGTTCTTCCAGCATATTGAGCTGATCTCTTCTGCAGCTACCCCCAGCTCTCTAGTCTACATTCATCCAGAGACCTCCCAGTTAGACAGCACCTTTCATTCTTAAAAGACAAAACAAAACAAAACACCAACCTACTTGAGTATTTGCAAGGGTAGTTTGTGTGGGTGTCATCTACATGGATTCACAGGTCTTAGAGACCCCCTGGTCCAGCCCCCTCACTTTACTCTGAGGCCTGAAAATAGGAAGGGACTTGTCTCAGGTCACCCCATGGGCTACTGAAGCTGGAATCCAGATGTCCTGACACCCAGTCCAAGAAGCAATGAGGTTTGGCTCTGAAGTCCAACAAACCAAGGTTCAAACCTCATCTCCAGCACTTAACCACCTGTGTGACCCTGAACAAGCTACTTGACCCCTTTGAGCTTCCATTTCCCAGTCTGCAAATCTGTAAAGTGAATATATAATTAACCCTAATTGCTAACATTCCCTTAGGCTCAATGCTAAGCACTTACCCCCATACACCCCTTGTACAACGACCCCATGAAGTAGGTGATATCACATCTCTAATTCATAGATCAGACCCCAAAGCTGGGAGAAGTGAAAAACCACTCTCGGAGTTCCAGAGCAGATAAGAGGCTGAGCCAGGATTAGAACCCAGGTCCGTCCAACCCAGAGCCCATGCAGCTCACCACCCCTTCCTGCGCAACACATAAAGATGCACCTTTGCCTGGAGGCAGCTTCAGGGCTACTGTGAAGGTCAGATGAGAAAATACGTATGTCCCAGCGCGGTTCCTGACATGTAGCAAGCACTCAGGCCATGGTAGTTATTACTCTTGTAACTTCTTTTATTATTCCTGAGTCTTATTCTCTGTAGTTTATTTTGCCAGTCACTGTCTTGCCTAACCCTCCACATCCCTTCCAGGGAATCAAGGCAAATATGACCATTCCCATCTTGCAGCTAAAAACACTGAGCTGCAGAAACATCAAGTAAGCTGCCCAGGATTGTTCCTGACCGCCAAGTGGCAGATTTGGACCCAGAGAATTCTAGAGGAGTTTACCAAGCGGGCAAGGGCATTCCAGGCAGGGGCACAGTACTGCCAAGGCCCGGAGACCTGAAGATGTGTGGCTTATACGGATGATCTGTGGCCTGAGTATTTCTCTGGGGCTGGAATGATGAGAGTCAAGACTGGGGGTGTGGAGGGACAGCTAGGTGGCATCCAATGAGCCCTTAAAAGGATTCTGCTCATGGTGCTCAGATAAAGCACCCCAGGCAGGAGTGGAGGGTGGTGTGAGGCTGAGGCTGCTGGCAGGGAGGCCAGGAAAAGTGGCCCAGGAGGGCCCTCCAGAGGGCCAGCCTCAACCCCATGCCCCATCACTCCTGAGGAGGCAAAGCTTTCTTCTTTCCCGTCTTATTTCGAATCATTAGGAACTAAACTTGCCCTCTGAGAGAAGCTATGTGAATCACCCTTGAGTCAGAAATTGCTCCCCTGCCTCAGAAATCGTGGCACACCCTCAGATTTCTTTTGTTATCTCCGACCCTTTGAACATCAGGACTTCTGCTGGCTTCTTCCCATCGCCCTGCTCCTTCTCAGAACCACAGCTGTGCTTTAAGACGGAAATACTTCCTTCCTCACTTGTGAGGCCTTGTGCTTTCTTGGGAAAACATTCTCCTTTTCCAACTGTGTATGTTCTGAGTGCTAAAACCACCCAAGCAGACCTTAATTTTGTATTTTATGAGACCTCTTTCAAAGTAGGTTGACACCACAGTTAACGTTTGAATTATTAAGCCGAGGATGGGGACTTGTGGAGCGGAATTGTTGGAAGTTTGTGGCGTATTTCTGAACACATAAACTGTCTAGAGAAAAACAAATCTCCCTGGAGCCTCCAAAGGTCACTGGGGTCAAATCTGAAGTGGTTCAGGAGGAAAGAGCAAAAAGGGGTTTCCTGGCAGGATGGTCTTCCTGAATAAATCAGCCACACTTGACCTAATTAGAAACCCCAGGTCCTCAGCATACCCCATTCCTAAGCTGAGGTGGCCATGATGCCGCCTTACCCCAGGGGGCCCCAGTAACCCTCAAAGGCAGGAAGGAGCTGCTTAATTGTATTTCCCATGCCTTAGAACTTGGGTATTTAGAGAGGGACTCCACGAAGCAGAGAGCCAACCTTGAACTCAGATCTCCTGGCTCCAAACCCAGGGCTCCATTGAATATTCCAATGAGCCTCTAAGTCCCCAAGTCAAGCCACACTCTGAGAGTAGGCTCTGGCCAAGCCAGGGATGCCAAAAGGTGCCGAAGATTCTGGAGGGTACTTTACAGGGTGCTAAGATGGGGAAGGGAGGTGGGCTGTGGTTCTGGTATGTGAAATGGCAGGGGCCTGTGTGTTGAATTCAACAGCTGTTTTAGTTGTTTTTGTTTGTTTTGTTTTTGCAAACACCATCTCTGGGAGAAGAGTTTAAAGCAAATAGTCCCAAATGGGGAATTTGGATTTTTAACAGAGCTGTTAATCTCTACATCACACCCTGCATGTATGCATGCACACACACACACCACACATACACACATACCACACCATGCACACCACACACATACATGGCACACACCACACACACACACCATGACATACACACACGCATCTGTATACACACACACACAGCACACACATACAATTGCATACACATACCATAGAACTGCATTCACTCACCATACACAAACACACACCACACACACATACACACACACAACTGCATATATACACACACCACACACATACAACTGCACACACCACACACACATACACACACACAACTGCATATATACACACACCACACACATACAACTGCACACACCACACACACACACACACACACACACACAGAGCTACACTCACACATACACCACATACATTCAACCGCACACACACCACACATACAATTACACACACCACATACATACACTGCACTCACACACCGCACTCACACACCGCACTCACACATCACACACACACACCACACACATACAATTGCATATACACACCATACACATACAACTGCACTCACACACCAAACACACACACCACACACCATATGAAATTGGACACACTACGCACACACACACCACACACATACAACTGCACAAACACACACACACACACACACTGTGCACTGCTGAGCCTGGGGAGGTCCCAAGGAGTCTGCTTTCCAGGAGTGTGTCTCCCCAGGGGGTCTCAGCCTGTCCTGTCTTTGTCCTGGACACTCACACGGACCTGCCTTCCCCGCCTCTGGGGAAGATCCCATGGCTCTGCTACCTCATGTTCCTCAGGAGGCCTAGCACTGAGAAGCTCCTGGGGAGGCAGGCCTTTAGAAGAGAATTCTGGAGGCCTCTGGCCTCCCATGGGCTGTACCCTACACATACAAGCACAGAATTATTCATTTATTCATTCCACAGATATTCATTGGTTACCCCATAGTGGGAGACAAAGATAAGCAAAACAGACACATCTCCCCACACCCTTGGACTCTAAATTGATCATCAGCCAGTTCCCTAGTTAACCAGAGATCTCCAGTGCTAGTGGAGACAGGCAGGGCTATGGGGAGAGCACATGCTATAGGCTCAAAGCCGAGAACACTGGGGTCAAATCCTAGCTGGGCCGCTGACTAGCAATGTGACCTCGCCTCTCTGGACCTCCCTGTACACAGCTGTGAAGTGGGAATATTCATCGCTGGCTTCCCAGGGAGCTGTGGGGGTAGAACCAGACCATACGTGTGACAAGCCCAGTAAAGGACGGGGCAGAGTTGACATTCAAACATGGCCGCCGCTGCTGCTGTTGAGCTGGCTGGTGGTTCATCCGGGCACTGGGGAGGCGCTCCACCAGTGCCTGCCCTTGAGGGGTGAGGAGCAGCAGGCTAGGCCACCGGAGACAGCCACTCAGCAGAAAGTTGTTTTCTACGCACTCCTAGAAGCATCATCATATGGCAGGTGCTACAGTTTACCATGCTACGTTGCTGGGTTCTTTGGGGGGACTTTTTGGAGGTTTTTTAGTGATGAAATACCTGTAACATCAAATGAATCATCTGAACTGTTTTCAAGTGGCGTTAAGTACATTCACGTTGTGCGACCATCCCAACCATCCATCCCAGAACTTTCCATCTTTCCCAAACTGAAACTCTGTCCCATCAAACACTAGCTCCCCATTCCCCCCACCACCAGCCCCTGGTGCCCACCATTCTACTTTCTTTTTCTATGAATCTGACTCCTCTAGGTACATAATACAGGTGGACATTATACAGTGTCTGTCCTTTTGTGACTGGCTCATTTCACTTATACTGCCCTCAGTTTTATCCATGTTGTCACATGTGTTAGACTTTCCTTCCATTTTAAGGCTGGATCATACTCCCCTGTATGTGTAGACCACACTTTATGTATCCATTCATTTGCCAACGGACACGTGCATTGCCCCTACCTCTTGGCTTTTGCGAGTAGTGCTGCCATGAACATGGATATACAAGTATCTTTTTAAGTTCCTGCTTCCAATTCTTTTGGGTATATACCCAGAAGTGGAATGCTGGATTATATGGTAATTCCATGTTTAATCTGTTGAGGAACCACCATCCTGTTTTCCACGGTGGCTGTACAATGTCACCTTCCCACCAGCAGCGCACACGGCTGCGGTTTCTTCACACCCTCACCAACACTTGTTTTCTGCTTGGTTTTCTTATAGTAGCCATCCTAATGAGTGTGAGGTGGTTCAGGCTAGTTGCGCTTTTTTTTTTACGTAGGCTGCCCACCCAGCATGCAGCCCAATGTGGGCCTTGAACTCATGACCCTGAGAGCAAGATCTGAGCTGAGATCAAGAGTTGGATGCTTAACTGACTGAGCCACCCAGGCACTCCTAGCTGCACTTTTTTTCATCTCATTTTTGCAGGTGTTATTTATAACTTGTAGCTCTTCTAGTCATTATTCCTTGCTCTTGGCTCTATTCACCCCCCAGCACCCCAAACAGGAACATGAATTATGCCTGGTGACTGCATCCAGCATTCCCAAAGGGCTCAGTACCACACAGGGAAATGTGCTGGATGAAGCTTCCAGGCGGCACTGGGAGCCAGGGGGCTTGGGGACAGCCCCAGGGCTGCCCCTCTGCAGGTCTGTGACCATGAGCAAGTCACTCCCCTCCCGGGCCTGCTTCCTGTCCGTTAAAACTGAAACAATACCAACGTCTTAACTCCTTTACAGAATCGGAGCCCTAGAGATAAAAAGGTTCTTGGAAAGTCTACAGCAATAGCAAAACCTCTGGGTTTGTCAAGATCTAAAAAAAAAAAAAAAAAAAAATCAAAAGAGGAAAGGGGTGGGCCCCTGCTTCTTAGTAATACACTTAGGCGTTCTCGGAGCTCAAGTTCATGGAAACAAATTGAATTACGTAGGAGGCAGCTCTGCCATTTGCAACCATGGATTGTTTGAAATCCTTTTAGAGGAAAATTAAAATATTTCACAGAGGGTAATAAAATGCCGGGTATTTTGAAGGCATAACGGCTCAGCTCTCTTGGGCTAATAAGTAACTAGGCATTTTTATTTAAGTCCTCCGGGTTGTCATTTTCTTTCATTAGTGGAGACGGGAGAAAAACTGTTGTGAAAAAGACATAAAATTCTGGAAGTCACCAGAAGGTTAATTATAAAAATACAGAAAAAATTAAAAGTAAGAGGGATGCCTAGGTGCCTCAGTCGGTTGAGCGTCCTACTCTTGATTTTGGCTCAAGGTCATGATCTTGGGGTCGTGGGACGAAGCCCCACGACTCAGTGCTCAGCAGGGAGTCTGCGTAGGAGTCTCCCTTTCCCACTCCCTCTGCCCCTCCCCCCACTTGCACGTGCTCTCTTTCTCTCTCAAATAAATAAATCTTTTTAAAAAATTAAAGTAAATAAATAAAATGTACAATTTTTAAAATCACAACATTACACCATACTACAGAGACAAAGGGAAAGTGCTTCGAATTTATTTTCGCAAACATCAGAAATGGGAAGCTGTGCCAAAGTCTCCTTTGCTTCCAAACCCAGTCCCACCAAAGAGCTCAGGAGTGGCGAGCCTTCTAAGGCCCCTGGTGCCAGAGACATAGTTCTGCATGGCGTGGGAGCAGGGAGGGTGTCCTGAGCCTTGTTCCTGCCCAGGGCCCTCAGCTGCCACTGAGACACCACACCTCTGCTTCATTGCACCATCCCTCACCACAATCCGCTTGACGAAAAGGGTTGAAAAGTGCCGTTTTTTCTCTCAGCTAGAGGTCATCTGCTCTAGTCTCTCCATTTTATAGACAGAGAAACAGAGGACACAGGCTTAAGGTTCTGTCCTTCCTATGAATTATCAGTGCCAGTGACCCCACAGAGCTGGGATCAGCTCCCTGGGCCTGAGCCCTAACTGTGAAAGGGGGAGTGAGCCAGGGCCATGTCCAGTCGCTGTCCTGTCCCCCACACAGCTGGTCCGTGCCAGCATCTTCCAGACCCCCCTTTCTGCCTGTCCAGGAAGTCCTTTTGAGCAGCAGGATGGGGGCTGAGGGTGAGGATGCAGAGTTCCTGGTCAAGGATGGTCTGAGACCCACAAAAAGCCACTAATGCCAGGGGTGGGTGGGGATGGAACAGGCAGGTTCGTAGGTAGATATTCCTCTTCTAAATCTCTCTAGGGTTTGGGTTTATCTGCGGTGGCTTTTACCATCCCCAATGCCACCTCCACCCAAGACGCTGCATAAAAGTAATTTTATGCAAGAAGCATATGCACGCGTGTGGGGGTACAGGTGGGACGTGAGTTATCGGAACCTCCCACAGCCTCTGGCTAATCCCACAATTAGCCCATGTGGAGGCCTCTTGTTCTTACCTATTAACCTGCGCCTCCCCCACCACTCTGGTCTGCATGGAACCATCCAGCCAACAATTAGTAAGTGCCTACTGTGTGCTGGGCTCTGTGCTGGTCCTGAGAACGTAGCAAGGAAAAGAATACAAGAACTCCTTTACTCAGTGGGAGACAGACCCATGAAGCAATTTTCAAAAACACGGAGATATTTGAGCTGGCCCTTCAAAAATCAAGGAGGAGTTTGCCTGGCAGGAAAGAGGGGAGGAACAGCAGAGCAAAGGCACAGAGGCATGAAACCGGTCATGTTCAGGCAGCCACGCGATGAAGTGAGAGTTGCTGGGGGAGAGGTGGCCAATGATTTTGCCAAGCCCCCAGGGTGGAGGCTTTCATGCAGCCCCGCACCTGGCAGAGGGCCAGCACTTAGCCAGTGCTGAAGAATGTATGCTAAATCAGTGAGTGGAGAGAAGGAAAAGAGGAAAGGAAATGGCGGCTTAGTTATAGAATGGCATCGATAGAGCAGGGGAAAAAAGAACAAACTAGCTAGAATAAACACAAGTGATTCTCAAAATGTAGTTACACGAATAAACAAGTTTTCGAAGAATGTGTACAGTCTTACATGAAGTTTTCAACGTGCAAAGCAGCACTGCACATACATGCATACAGACATAAGGTTAAGCTACGTGTAACTGAGCATGTTGACTTACAATAGCAGTTTCATTTGGCTGAACCTAAATTGAACTCACAAGGGACAGTGCATCCCTAGCATGGAATACTACTCGGCACGGAAAAGGGACAAGCTCCTGACACACACAACAACTTGCCTGGACCTCGAGGAGAAGATGTTGAGTAAGAAGAATGCAGTCTTCAAAGGTTTCACATACCGTATGATTCCATGTATATAACAAGCTCGAAATGACAAAATTATGAAGATAGAGAACAGATTAATGGGGGCCAGGGCCAGGGAGGGAGTGGGAAGGGAGGTGACTGCCGCTTTGAAAAGGGTGGCACAGGGATTGGATCCTTGTCATGAACTGTTGCATATCTTCACAGTGGTGGTCACAGGAATCCACACACAAAGCACTGCATAGAACTAAACACATACACACGAGTGCATATAAAACTGGTGAAATCTGAGTAAGGTGGGTTCGATTGCCTCAGTGTCCGTATCTTGGCTGCGATGTACTGTAGTCACACAGGTGAGCACTAGGGGAACCTGGTCTGCACTGGGAGTCAGGGGGCTTGGGGACAGCCCCAGGGCTGCCCCTCTGCAGGTCTGTGACCATGAGCAAGTCACACAGGTGAGCACTAGGGGAACCTGGATGAAGGGTGTGTGCCATCTCTCTGTACTATTTCTTATTGCATGTCAGTCTAGAATTAGCTCAAAATAAAAATTTAAAACACCCACAGGGTAGGGGCTCCTGGATAACTCAGTCAGTTAAGCATCCGACTCTTGGTTTCAGCTCAGGTCATGATCTCAGGGTCTTGAGATCGAGCTCCACGATGGGCTCCTCACTGGGCGTGGAGCCTGCTTAAGATTCTTTCTCTCCCTTTCTCTCTGCCCCTCACCCCTGTTCTCTTGCTTTCACTCTCTCTAAAGTAAAAAAATGATAACAAGTAAATCTTTAAAAATCAAAAAAAAAACACACACATAGGGTAATAATTCATGCCACTTTTAAGACAGAGTTTCTTTCTGGGACAAGGGTGGATTCTGCAGACAGGGAGGGACACACAGGGGGACTCACCCTTATCTGTCATGTTTTCCTTCTCAAGGAAGAAAAATCTAAAGCAAATAGGGCGTAATGCTCAGGCTCTACAAAGCTGAATGGAGAGTACATAAGTGTTTCTTTTCTTATTCTCTATCCGGCTTGTAGGTTTGAAAGAGTTCATAGTTTTTAAAAAGCTGATCTTGCTTAACTCCTTTCATCCAGAGCCAGGATTGGGTCTGGGATGGAGAGGGCTGAGGGTGCAGGTGGTGGGAAAAGGGGACAGCCCGGCCCCGGGGCCTCAGAGGCTACCCCCTGTGAGCCGCCCTGGCCTCTCTCCCCACAGCCCCCAGAGAAGGAGGGTGCCTTGCCTCGGCAAGTGGGCAACAAGACGGAGTGCGGCCTGCTGGGCTTCGTGCTGGACCTGAAGCAGGACTACGAGCCTGTGCGCAGCCAGATGCCAGAGGAGAAACTGTACAAGGTGTACACCTTCAACTCCGTGCGCAAGTCCATGAGCACAGTCATCAAGCTGCCTGACGAGAGCTTCCGCATGTACAGCAAGGGCGCTTCTGAGATCGTGCTCAAGAAGTAAGCTGCGCGTGGGAGGTGGGAGGGGAGGAGGGGGGCGGGGAGCCGGGGACCACCAAGTCGTGCAGTGCAGGCTGTCCTGCAGACTGGGCTGGAGGGTCATCTGGCACCCAGAGGTGCAGGGGAGGCCCTGCCCAACGTTCCACAGCAGGACCACCTCCAGGTGCTTTCTCCACTATTTCCTCTTAAAACTTTCTACAGAGAGCCCTCCCTTCCTCCTCCCTACATCACTGAATCACCAGGACGTTCCACCCAGTGTCACTGTTAAATCTCCCTTATTTCACTTCCCTTAGCACGGTGATGGTTGACCATAGTGATGTTCGTTATTAGCCAGTCTACTCTGGCTCCAGGTGCCAGAGATAAGCCTGGAGATCTAAGTAAGTCATTCCCGGCCTCTGAACCTCAGTTTCCCCACTCATACCTTGATGGGATTGGTCTAGCCCAGTGGTTCTCAACTCTGGCTACATATTGGAATCACCCCAGGGAACTTTTAAAAAACCACTGATAGAGGGCACCTGGGTGGCTCGGACACTTAAGCGTCCGACTCTTGATTTCAGCTCAGGTCATGATCTCAGGGTGGTAAGATCGAGCCCTGTGTTGGGCTCTGCACTGGGCGTGGAGCCTGTTGAAGAGAGAGGTTCTCTCTCTGTCTGCCCCTCCCCCCCAAAAAAATAATACAAATAAATTGGAACCTTTGGGGTAGGGCTCACACATAAATTGGAACCTTTGGGTATTTATTTATTCGGTGTTCCCCCCAAGCCATTCTAATGTGCAAGCAAGGTCCAGAACCACTAGCCTGGGTTTTATGACCTTTGAAAACCATTTTAGCTGTGGAACTGTTTTTTCAGATGAAATCTTGTGAATATAAGACAGATCAAACTAGATGTGCTCTTGCTGAATGGACTGGGGCAGATACTGCAAGAAGGCTGCCTGATTTCTTTTTGGCTGGTCCTGATTTCATCCCTGCCTGGGGCCCAGGGGCCTGGACCAGCCCTGAAGCATTATGGGAGACGAACTGGGCAGACACTGGATGACCAACCATGGCCAGCTGGGCATCACTGGGGAGGGGGAGGTGAGTGCGAGCTGGCCAGAGGGAGGATCCTTGGGCCCTTGGCTGGACTTTACCCATCTCCCTCCCATCCGCCCCCAGGTGCTGCAAAATCCTCAACGGGGCAGGGGAGCCCCGCGTCTTCCGGCCCCGCGACCGGGACGAGATGGTGAAGAAGGTGATCGAGCCCATGGCCTGCGATGGGCTCCGAACCATCTGTGTGGCCTACCGCGACTTCCCCAGCAGCCCTGAGCCCGACTGGGACAATGAGAATGACATCCTCAATGACCTAACCTGCATCTGCGTGGTGGGCATTGAGGACCCCGTGCGGCCCGAGGTAAGCCCCCTACCAGCAGGCTTGGAGAGGCTGGGAGTCCGGTCTGCTGGCAAGCTAGCTTAAGTTGCCTCACCTCTCTGAGCCTCAGTTTCCCTGTAGCATCTACGAGGTTTTCTCTTTACCTACTCCTAAACGCTCAAACTCATAAGACCAGCGTAGGCCACGCTTGGCATCAGTCTGCTCAGGACATCGGGCAGCCTGACAGCAGGCATTGCTTTGCCATGGGAGCAGCCCTAGAGCCATCCACTCAAGCATCCAGAAACCTCCCCGTGTTCCCAAGGGACAAGCATGGGGGCTGCCCTGCCTTAGAAGCCTCTTGCCCCACAGGAGCCAGGATCTCCTATAACATATCCATAGGCCTAGGTTCCAGGGTCCCCGTAAAGGAGAGACCCAGAAACTAAGGTCACCGGTATTCAGGAAAACCCCCAGTGTGATGTCACATCAGCAGGTAGAGATCTGTCCTTTCAGATCCAGTTTCCCAATCAGTTTACCCTAGCAGGCTTGCACAGTGACGCAGCCTATAGTCTCGCTTTGTCAGGTCTCCAGGGGCACAGAGCTAGAAAGTTAGCCAAAGGTCAGACTCTCAGGCAGAAGAGAAGAGGGATGACAGCACCCCGACCCGGAAGGACCAAGAAAGGTGATGTAGTAAATGCACCTAATGGAGTGCTCAGTTCACACAGGTCTTCAGTCTCCTTTAGCTGCGTCTGCATCCAGCAGGAAGACAGAATTCAGTGCTGGGGATTGGCAGGGTTGGGGGAGAATGGACATGGGTGCTCAGTCAGACTGCCCAGGCTGGAGAGGCTGTAGGAAGAAGAGAGGGCTGCCTTGAATCTCCAAAACATTGCTGTGGGCAGGCAGAGTGAGTCCTCACCCTGGGGAGCCCCAGAGGGCAGAGCCCAGGAGAGGCCGGCCTCCACGTCATCGGAGGACTAACCCAGCTGCTGGGCCCACGGCTGATGCCCAGGCCGGCAGGGACTGGGCCCACGTTGGCCCCGGCCATGGAATTTGGTGATGGGGCCTCTCAGGACCGCCTTCCTCTACCGGAAGAAACTTCATTGTTCCCCACCTGCCCTGACACCATTCCCTAGGGGCCGCTTGCTGTTCCCTGCTCCTCATGGAGCCTCCATTTCCCCTTTTTTCCAGTGAAAAGGGATGGACAGGGTGTTTTCCAAATTCCCAGCCCTGGTATTCTAAGAGTCTGTGTTCCAAAGACGAAGTGAGACTAGAATGTCACGGACATGGACTTTCACGTTTTAGCAGCAAGGAGAAGCATCGTCAGGAGTGTGAGCTCAGGCATCAGACAGACCTGGGATCCTGAGTCCCAGCATTACTGGCTGTGTGACCCTGGGCCAGTTACATAACCTTCTGAGCCTCTGTTTCCTCATCTGTAGACTGGGGATAATAATAGTATTCTCCACTCACACACACCCCAGGATACTATGAGGTATCATGTGCATGACAGATCGTGCATATACAAGGAACAGGCAGTGTCAGACAGGAGGTAAGTGGCCCTTAAATGTGGCTCCCCTTCCTCTGTGCCCCTCCCCAATAGATTCATAACTCTGGATCCAGTGACACGTAACAGCCCCTAACACACAGCCTGGCCTATGGAAGGTGCTCATTTAAGTGTGGAATGAATGAATGAGAATGAATGGGACTTGAACACCAATCTTCCAGTACTATGCCTGGTACTCATCTCTCACACCTCCAGAGGCCCCCACAGGCCTCCTCACTCCCACCCAGAGCCTAAAGCAGCCAAGGCAATTTGTCCCCAGGTGCTTGGCCCTGGAGCCATATGTGTTTTCCTGCAGACTGTGTCTCCCCCTGGATGGACAGGCCATTTATCAGTCTCCCCATGGGATGCCTGCTCATTACCAGCCGCTAATGGGCTCAGCCTTCCCATGACAGTTTATCTCCTTACAGTCTCCACATAGCAGATGAGGCCAGCCTGCGGCTCATTCCCAGAGCTCCTAGCCTATCACTCTTATGCCTCAGAAGTATCCCCGAGGTGGGGTGGGAAGCAGCATCAGACACATACTTTTTCTGGTCATGACCTGTGCTAATAACAAATGTATTTTATACCATGACTCAGTAAGCACATACACGTAACCAAAATAAGGATGTCACAAAGTAATGTGATGCGCTTGTATTTTCTATTTTCTTCTATCTCTTGCTTTTTTTTTTTAATGCTAGTCACCACCCGCTAAACTGATTTGACAATCCACTAAAGGGGCATGACTGCAGGATTGAGCACTGCTGACCGAGACCAAGTGCTTCCCCACGGCCCCAGTGTGCAGGTGAAAACACTGAGGCCAAGCAGGGACAGTGATGTTCCCCAAGTCTCGCTGTAAGTGGCTGAGCAAATCCAGATTAGAACAGGTTTTCCACCTTCCTGCCCCAGGCCCTGCTCCTGGGTGCCACAGAAATGAAAGGGCAAGTGGTTCTAAGTCAGGAGGGTGAAGAGAGGGAGGACAGGGCCTGGGAAGGCCTTAGCTGGGTCCCTGGCATGTTCCACTAACAGCATGATTATCCAGAGAAGCTGGCTTCAGGCAAAGACTCCCAGCAGGGCTGGGAGCACTTTCATCCTGGAGGGCCCTACATTGGAGAAAGGGGGCCTGGATCCAAGCCCCAACTCTGCCACTCACAAGCCACTTCCCCTCTCTGTGCCTTGGTCTTCTGATCTGTAAAATGGAAGCTTGGCCCAGATGCCCCTCAGGTCCCTGCCAAGCTCCAACATTCTGAGCTGGCCGATGGGAAAGCTTTCCCTGACTTTCTTTGCTTCCGTCAAGTGAGCGCATCCTTGATGGTGACCTCCTCTCTCCCCTGGGCTCTCCCCCAGGATGTAGATTTTTGATGTTGTAAGCCGTGTTGGGGAGCAGGGACTTACTAGGGTGACAAAGCAGGGTCAAGGGACACGGGTTCTCACCCCACTCCTGACACTCCCTCACAGAGAGACTTCAGGTGCATCTCTTCCCTGGGTCTACGTTTCCCCATCCGAATAATGAAGAGTTGGACATTCCCAAGTGAGGGACACCAGCAGGGTTGCTGGTGACACTGCTTGAAAGTATAAAAGCTCTGACCTGTTTTAAAGATTTTATTTATGTATTTGACAGAGAGAGACACAGCGAGAGCAGGAACACAAGCAGGGGGAGTGGGAGAGGGAGACGCAGGCTCCCTGCCGAGCAGGGAGCCCGATGCGGGGCTTGATCCCAACACCCTGGGATCATGACCCGAGCCGAAGGCAGACGCTTAACAACTGAGCCACCCAGGCGCCCAAAGCTCTGACGTGTTGATTCAGGATGTCCCAGTAGGGTGGGGATGGCTTTTGATTTATTTGGGTTTTAGGCTGGGGGATTTATACACAGGGAGCCAAATTCCAATGGTCCAATAACACCGACAAGATGAAGTAGCCTCCCATGCCACCCCCAGGCCTCTGGTTCCCGCCTCACAGGCAGCCACCATCACCAGCTTCTTGGGTGACCTTAGGGGAGTGTCTATGCCTATGGTTTTGGGCAGGCTCTCCCAGGCAACCCTGAGGCTGGCCGGAGCAGAAGCCTCAGCCTGGGCCACCTCTAGGGTCCTACAAACATTTTCAGATTCCTTTTGCAACTGCCACTGGAACACAAACTACCTCCCTCAGTTTTCCCATCTGTCAAGGGGACAAATCACGTTGTCTTCCTCCCATGAGAAGAGAGAAGACGGAACAGATCAAAACAGGCTTGCCAATCACCCCCCAGACACATATAAGATGCTACCTCGGGTATGGGTACATTTTCCGACACTGATTGAAGCCACTGTGGATAAAGCCATGAGAAGAGCAGCAGTCTGGGATTTGCAGGGTTATCCGGGGGTGTTTAGAGCCCTTGGAGTCACAGACAACGGGTGTCACCAGAAACAACAGATGTTTAAAAGCCTTTATTTAATGAAAACAGGAAGCGCCCATTTTCTGGCTATTTTTCCTCTGTGAGAAAACTCTTGGATAATTTTAGCAAAAGAAGGAATTTTTTTTTTAATTTTACAGCTATTTTGTCTATGTGGAAAGTATATTTCAACCAGATCGGTGCCTCTGTGGCTTGAGTCTTAATCATCTCTGGATCCTCAGTGCCCAGAGCAGTTGGATGTTCAGTAGCTGTTTGTCAAACGAATGAACGAGTGAGCAATACAAGGAAATGCAGAGTGCAGTTTAAGGAAGCACCCCATTGGGTTGGAGGAATCCAGAATGGCTTTATGAGTAGAGGGCATTTCACCTGAAAGAGGAGGAGACTCCCAGATTACAGGAGAGAGGGTATTCTAGGCAGAGGGAACAGCGCAGGCAAATGCAGATGGGTGAGGGTCTAGTGAATATCCCTGTTGGATTTATGAGAGAAATGGGTAGGAGGGGAGCCTGGAGCTAAATTGTGAAGGGTTGGCATGTCCGCATCCAAATCCATTCACCAGGCTTTGAGGGACTTAAGCAGAGAGATGTTTCATGATGACCCATGTGCCCTGTGCCTGGCCCCTGGATGGGTCCTGAGCAGTTGGCGGTCCCTGCCTTCCGGAGCCCACAGCCTAATGAAATGTCCAGTGAAAGGGGAGGAGTAAGCAGAACCATAGCACATGCGAGTGTAAAGCCAGACTGAAGTACAACAAAGACGTCCAGTTACAGGGCCCACTGCCCAGAAAAGTGGCCGAGGAGGCTCTCGGATGTGTCCAGGTCCATCTGGAATCCCCCCACAGGTAGGTCACAGGCCTCTAAGGTACCTAACTCAGGAATCATGGTGGTGGGCCCACACCATCCCACCACCCCAAACAAACGGCTGCCCCTCCCTGTCCCCAGACGACAGCTGTGCCCCACCCCCCACTGCATCTGCCTCTGTACCCTCAACATCCCTCCCCATCTCCGGGAGCAGAAAGAACAAGCACAGAAGACCATGGTCAGGTGCATTGCCAGGCACCCTGTCCCCCACCACCAGCATCTATTGTCCCTGTGCTTGGTACCCTTTGCCCCCATCACAGCGTCGCCCAGCCTCGCTGAGGGGTACAGACTATCATCCCCACTTTATAGGTGAGGAAGCCAACACTCAGGTGGATCCCGAGGGCAAAGCCCAACCCAACCTTTTGGCCCCTGAGCCCTCTCCCCCAAGGGCAGAGAAGCCTCCACCACAAAGAGGAAAGTGTGGGGGCCAGAAAAATTAGCTGCCTCCTTTTTCTCCCCAAGCCAGCTTGTTTTGGGGAACCCCAGAGGGTGGGGATTCCAAACAGGCAGATTTCGGCTCCCTGAGACAGCCTTGAAAGTGTTAAGTCTTTCTAAAACACGGTGCTAGATACCTTGTCCCCAGTTCAGAACTTACCATGGCCCCCAGGCCTGGTACCAAGCCCCTGATTCCAGCACCTTCTGACCTCAGGCCCTTCTCCAGCTTCATGGCCACTGGCTCCTGCCTCACATCCTCCTCAGCCTCAGCTCCTCCAGATCACCTGTCACACTCTTTCTACAGCACCCTTCCCAACTTCTCTGCCAGTGCATCTCATGGGACAATTCTCTGTGGCCCAGGCCACAGTGAAGTGGTCATCTGTGTAGCCCCAGCCTGGGCACAGTGCCAGGTGCCAGAGCCTCAGTTAGTGTTGGCTGAATAAAAGCAGCTCAAACATCCCCTTCTCCAGGAAGCTTTCCCAGATTTCTCCTCTCCATCTACTTCCTTCTGAAGGAATGGCACCTTCCTCTGTGCTCCCAGAGCCCTTTGTACAGAGATCTTTACCAAAGCCCCTGCCTCCTACAAGAGTACCAGTCAGACCGAGAGCACCTGCTCTCATCTGAAAGAAGAATGATTATGTGAAAGGGTATGGTAGACTTGTTCCACTGTGGAGTGGTCAGCCTTGGAGGGAGTGAGCACCCCATCATCAGAAGCCTGCAAGCAGAGGCTGGCTGGCCATCTGTGGGATGCCTAGCCGGAGATCTGGGCACGAGCAGAGTCAGAGAGTCATGACCTGAAGCCCCTTCCAACTCCAAGACCCCAGGCATCTTGAATCAAATATAACCTGAATTATTCCTTTGAAAGCAGGAGCCAGATAAGGTGTAGGTACCCTAAAGAGCAGTGGTTCTTTCCTTTCCCCTGGAACAGGAGATAGCAGGGGGCTACCATCCGGGTTACAGCCATGGGGAGGACATCGATAAATTATGTAAGCAGGATGTTTGGACATTCCACATCCCCGCTCCCTCTGGCTCTGTACAAAGAGGTCACGTTCGCCTGGGTGAGCCGCCGCTGTGGCACGAGGCAGAGGCCTTGCTCACGTGGCCCCCAAGCCCTGAGGGGCACGAGAAGCCTCGTCCCTGGGCCCTGGAAATGTACCCAGAGGAGACCTGTGGTCAGCCTACCCTGCTCCAGCCCTGGGGATGAGGAGATCCCTACCTGTCACCACAGAGCTGGTCTCTAATACCATTCTGGGAGCTGGAGGGGCCTCCTGACCTTGGCCTCTTCCCAGCATTTGTTCCTTGCTCTGCCACAAGATGACGGTGCTCAGGAGTCTTGATTTTCTCTACAAGCAGCGGGGGGAGCCCCTGAAGGAGAGTGATACCCAGGCGGAACTTTAGGCAGGTCGCTGGTGGTCAGGTAGGAGAACGATGGAAGAGGGGCAAGGCCGGAGGCAGGGAGATTGAGGAGGGGCTGGGCAGTGACCCCAGCTTGGAACGTGGTGCTCTGTGCTGAAGGAACAACAGGTGCTGTGGATGGGGGAGGACAGAGGCTAAAGATTTTCAAGCTCAATCCTTGTTTTTAAAATTCCTAAGGGCAGGAAGGGGACCAGTGGGCAGGAGCTGTCCACAGTCAGGTTTTGAACCAATGTTCTAATTCTTCATATGAGTTTGTTGGGGCCGCCATAACAAAGTAGCACAGATTGGGGGCCCCCAGCAACAGAACTGGACTGCCTCACAGTTCTGGAGGCTGGAAGTCCAAGATCTTGGTGTTGGCAGGGTTGGTTTCTTCTGGGGGCTGTGAGAGAGAATCTGCTTCAGATCTTCTCCCCACCCCCAGCGCCCACCCCTCCGCAAGGTCATGGGGGTTTGCTGGGAATCTTCAACGTTCCTTGACTTGTGGCAGCAACACCCAGTCTCTGCCTTCCTCTTCACGTGACATTCTCCCTGATTGCGTGTCTGGGTCCAAATTTCCCCTCTTCATAAAAACCCCAGTCACATTGGTCAAGGGCCACCCTACCGACCTCAACTTGATTACCTCTATAAACACCCTATCTCCCAGTAAGGTCACATTCACAGGCAGTGGGGGTTAAGACTTAAATGTATTTGGGCGGGTGGGGGGGTGAGATGGCCACAGTTCAGCCCATAACAGTCTGCAGACCCTCTCAGCAGGGGCTTGGCGGAGTGGGAATGGGGCTGAGCTCCCCAGGCACTATGATATGCAAGAGGAGTGGGAGTCAGACTCTGCCTCTCCAAGCCTGAGATTCTAAAGTGCTTTGGTCCTCTGGTACAACTAGATTTTCTGCCCTTCATATGTCCTCTTCAACTCAAAGACGTTTTGCAGCAAATAGCAAATAATACCTTATTATTTTATCATTGGTCACTGCCCATGGGTCAGAATCCCTTGTTCAGTTGATCTGGGTTGTGTGTAAAGGCCTGCAGCAGCTCTAGGCTGGTTTCTGCATCCTGATTGCTGGGCAAATAAATCCACAGCTCTGCATTGGAGCGGGGGCGGGGGGCGGGGGGGTTGGTGCTTACCCCCTTCTGACTGGCTGGGTCTACTCTGGCCTGGTTGGCCCAGACATCAGTCTGTCATTACATCAGGGAGGGCAAGAGGCAGTCTTTACTGTCTCGTGGCAATGTCCTATTTTACATGAAGTATAATCATTTGTATTTATTCTAAGCCAGTGTCACATTCTGCAAATGAAATCCTCCCAAATGCAGTGTCCTGCCAACCCCCACAAAAAAAAAAAAAAACCTGAAAATACGTGAGCATATTTACCATTGAGTTTGTAGGAATTGTGCATGTGGATAAAGCAGGGACACATTCCTCTGCAAGTGTAGAGTGTTCTACCCCTGCCTGGGGTGTTATTGAGGTCTTTCTCAAAGTCCTTGCCCAGATCAGGATAACCAGTGGTTTCATCTTAGAAGGGACCATCACAGTGTTAGGTGGTAGCTGCCTGGGACTCTGCTGAGAATTCTGAGGCCACATCAGGGTTTAATCATCAGATTCTGTGATCGATTAATAATGCCTGCCATGGGCACAGGAATGAAGGATATGGTCTACATGCCATATGTGCTATCAGTATCTCATGGTCATCCAAGCCCCTTCCACTGGCGCTGCCCGTGAACAGGGCTCACTTTGGAATCCATAAGGGCGGTGAGGGCCTGCCCCAGGGGCACTCAAACCCATTGCCCCTGCCCTCCCGCCAGGTCCCAGAAGCCATCCGCAAGTGCCAGCGGGCAGGCATCACCGTCCGCATGGTCACTGGTGACAATATCAACACGGCCCGGGCCATCGCCATCAAGTGTGGCATCATCCATCCTGGGGAGGACTTTCTGTGCCTGGAGGGCAAGGAGTTCAACCGGAGGATCCGCAACGAGAAGGGGGAGGTACGTGCCCAGCACAAGGAATCTTCAGGGGGATAAGCTGGGGGTGGGGGGGGAGGGTCCTGGGAGGCATGGGGGCCACATGACTGTACAGAGACCAGTAGTGTGCCACTCAGAGCCCAGTGATTTGGGGTGAGTCCCCTCCCTTCTCCAAGCCTCAGTTTCTCTCTCTGACCCCCTCCCCCATCCCTCTCCAGATTGAACAGGAGCGAATTGACAAGATCTGGCCAAAGCTCCGGGTGCTGGCTCGCTCCTCCCCCACGGATAAGCATACCCTCGTCAAAGGTAAGACTTGGGGGGCAGTTCTGAGGCTAGGATCTCCTCCTCTCCTGGTGCCCGCAGCTTCTTTCCAGGACAGAGAGCTTTTGCACAGGGCTCCCCACACCTGGCAACACCCTTGCCTCACCCCATTGCAGCTCTGGGAGGCCCTCTAAGGACCACAGGGAGATGGGGAGGTTGTGAGTCTTCTCTCTGGGTTCCACTTCTTCTAGGAAGCAATGGGACTGGGCCTGTCTAGCCTGAAACTCTTAGCCTGAGGGTTAAATAGGTCCCATAGACATGTTGTATTTGGCTGGTATAGTGCCCTTTTTTATGTTGAATTTGGGTGGCTTTATACAGACTCTTCCCTCACATTTGAATCAGTCTTCACCACTCCTTATTGTCTGCCATCCAGCCCACTTCACTCATGTTCTCAGTCTGGCCCCAGAGCTTGTGAGTTTGAGATCCTTGGTTGGCCTGGTCTCTGAGGACCCCAACCAACATCTGTGACGGGGACCCCAAAGGTGGGCCATCCTGGGAATAGCAGCCTGAGAGATGAGGCCAAAAGCTAGCATCCTTCTCCTTCCCTGTCTTCCTCAAGAGAGATGGCATACCACTTGTTTGAGCCCATGTCGGTGGCCAGGTGCTGGGCCCTTTTAGAGTCATACAGCCCTGGCTTCAAGTCCTGGCTCAGCCACTAACCTGTTCTATACCGTTGGGCAAGTCCCTCCTCTTCTGGGACTCAATTCCTCCATCTTTAAAATGGCCATAGAAGGGCAGGTTTCTGGCTGAGGTCATCCCTAGGGCATCTTGGATTCCTCTCCCAAAATGTTGCCCAAGGACATTAATAGAGGCAGATCTGGCTTGGGGACAGAAACACAGCACCCCAGAATCACAGATACCAGAGCAGGAGGCCCCAACCTATCCCCATTTCTTTTTCAATCACTCACTCATTTGTTTACTCATTCTCTTGATATGTGTTTTTGAAGGATCTACTAAGTGCCAGGCCCAGCTCTTGGCAGACATAGTCCTTCCCTCTTGAAATTCATCGTCCAGATTCCATCCAGCAGACATTAAATAGGTTTCCTTGCACAGACCTAGAGGCTGTATCAGTGGAAGAGAAGGGTGGGGCCCTCTATTGGCGTCTCACTCAGGCTGGGGATGGATGTCACATCAACCCAAAGGTGGGTTGAGGGTCCCAGAGAAAGGGCCTGTGTTTCGGGCAAGGCAGAGAACTGCACTGTGAAAGACCAGAGGCAAAGACTTCCAGATACCTTCAAGAAGTGGAAAGCAGCTCACTTGGCCAGGCAGGAGTAAAATTTGGCCCCCTCCCTGCTCTGGAGGAGCATGTAGGCAGGCGGAGGGACCTGGCGGTAACGAAGGCAACAAATGCCTAGTAGACAGAGGCTGGAGGCTGAGTCTTGGCTGGGGACTTGGACTGCCACCAGCTGGGGGGAGCAGCCCGGGATGACTCCCAGAGCACATGGCCTTGGAGCTGGACCTGAAGAGGGTGGAACTTGAACACATGCAAAGGGCTGGGGGAGTGGTTGGCGGCTACAAAGGCTTCTCAAGTCGGGGGTCCCATTCCCTCATCCCACGGGCTGCTGCTTGCCAGGACAGGACAGGGAGGGACACATACGGGAGCTACGGTGATCTGATGAGGGTGGGTGAGCGTCCTCAGAGAGTCACTTTCCCCAGGGGTCGTGGCATCTGAGCTAGACTACAGGTGCGGGACAGGCACAGCTGGCGGGGGACAGCCCGGGCAGACAGGGACGAGGGAGCCGGCGTTGCAGACGGAGAGCCTTTCCTATGACTGGAGCACAGATTGGGGGCGGCCAGGGATGAGAGAAGAGACAATCAGAGAATGAGTGAGGCCTGACCACCAGGGACTTCGAAATTTCTGAATGGAGCTAAGAACATGGATGTCACCCTGAGACCAGTGTGGGTAGTGAGAGAATGACTCTCAGCTTGGGGGAGGGGACAGGTCAGTCCTGGGGGTTCGAGAGAAACCCAGGTGTTGCTATGCAGAGTGAACAGGTAGCCTGGGGTTGGTGGGGAGCAGGGGGCATGCTAGTGGCAGAGGGGATGGGGACAGAGAAAAGTGAAATGGTTCCCGTAGGATCTTGGAGCAGAATCTGCAGGCCTTGGTGATGGACGTGAGGTGCAGGATGAGAGAGGGACATGCCAAGAGTGACATTCAAATTTCTGTCCTGTCCATGGACATATCTTATCAAACTCCACATGTGTCCAATGATGACATCTTTCACCCGCCCTTTCCACTGGCCCCAGCTCGGTGACAGGGCTACATACCATCTCTTTATTTTACTTGTTGAATCTTTTCTTTTTATTTATTTTTTATTCTTTTTTTAAGATTTTATTTATTTGAGAGAGAGAACAAGAGAGAGATGGGGGTGGGGGATGGGAGAAGCAGACTCCCCGCGGAGCAGGGAGCCTGACACGGGGCTCCATCCCAGGACCCCAGGATCATGACCTGAGCCGAAGGCAGACACTAAACGGACCCAGCCACCCAGGCGCCCCTGAATATTTTATTGCGGGTGAATGTCTGGAGAGAGGTCAAGGCCAGTTGATGGGTCAGGGGTCGTTGGCAAATGGCACAGCCCAGGCCTCCTCAGGAGCGACTGGACTCCCAGGTAGAAGGTGCTGAGGGAGCAGATGGTGGGAGAACAGAGGAGCTCCTGGAACCCAGGCAGAGGGGGAGGTGTTTCCAGCTGGGGTGGCCACCGGTGTGGCCAAGGGCTACAGAGACGGAAGAGTGTGCTGGAGAGGCCGTTGGGGCCCAGACCACAGAGGGCCAGCACGGGGCTCAGGTGCCCAACATGCTCTGCAGGTGTCGGCAGCAGTGGGCAAGCCTGGAGCTGGGAAGAGTCACAACAAGAGGAGGGGGAGAGGGGGCAGGGCAGGGGCCAGAGAGGAGGCTGGGCCCGGCCGGGAGTCCTCCAGACCATCAGGGCCGGCCCAGCTGCCTCTGCCCCACGGAGTGTCCCCGGGGCCCTGAGCACACTCGTGCCCCGCCCCACAGGCATCATCGATAGCACACACACTGAGCAGCGCCAGGTGGTGGCTGTGACCGGGGATGGCACCAACGACGGGCCTGCACTCAAGAAGGCGGACGTGGGCTTCGCCATGGTAGGGGCAGCTCGCCGCGGGCCCCGGGGTGGTGCCTGGCAAGAGCTCATAGGCAGGGGGTGTGGGCAACTCAGCCTCGAACTGGCTGTGCGGGGACCCCTGTTTCACACTCAGCTCACCCACCATCTACCTCATGTGCCCAGTGCTCTCAAGGCTCAGCCTGGCCCCCTGGGGTCTTCCTGGAAGGGTGGAAGAGGGCTCCCTGCCATGATGGGTGTGGGGGAGGATGGGCCAGGGAAAGGCTTCCGGAAGGCAGAGTTGGCCTCAGGGGCCGGGTCTGTGAGGAGTACACGCACACACCCGCTGTGCAGTCTGGCCCAGCTGGGCAATTGGGAGGAGGCATGTGGGGGGTTGTATAGGACTGAGGATGTGCAGGGGATGAGAACAGTGTTGCTTGAGCTGCTCACCACCCCCCAGCCGCCCCACACAGGCTCCTGTCCCCACAGGGCATCGCAGGCACGGACGTGGCCAAGGAGGCCTCGGACATCATCCTAACGGATGACAACTTCAGCAGCATCGTCAAGGCTGTGATGTGGGGCCGCAACGTCTATGACAGCATCTCCAAATTCCTGCAGTTCCAGCTGACGGTCAACGTGGTGGCTGTGATCGTGGCCTTCACGGGTGCCTGCATCACGCAGGTGGGTCCTCCGCGGGGGGGGGGGGGCAGGATGGGGCATGCCAAAGCCTAGGGGAGCCCCTGCCAAGGGCCAGGAGTTGCATCACAGACCTCAGGTGCAGGCACCAGCCTGAGGAAACAAAGCTCAGCAAGGTGGGGGCCTGGCCCAAGGTCATCTGGCAAATGGGAGATGTCAAGGCTCACCCCCATGGCTGCCTGACCTGGTCCTCACTCCGGGAGGCAGAAGAGGTTATCCTGGAAGGAAGGCAGAGCCCTCAGAGGGAGGCAGGGGCAGGGCAGGGCCCAAGGGAGGTCAGGCAACCAGCTAGGGGCAAGGAACCAGCAGGGCCCTGGGGGCAGGAGTGTGACAGGAGAGGCCTGTTTGCCTGGGGCCCTGAGGCCAGGTTGGGGCTCCTTGTCACTGGGAGAGGCTGTTGTCTATCAGGATCACCATCTGGGTCATGAGCAGCCCCATCCCGAGCTTAGGGGAAGCCAGCCAGCAGGGCTGCATGTCTTCAGCCTCACTGCTTCCTCACCCAGCCCCATGAGGTGGGAATTTTGATGATCCCCATTTTACAGAAGCAGAAACTGAGGCTCAGAGGCTGGACCAGCCAGGAACTACCATTGTTCCTGCAGCCTCCTGCCTCCCCCTAGGGGCTGACCAGCCTGGCCTGGGGAGGAAAGGTCCAGTATTCCCACGCCTCCTGGCAATCACATGGGTAGACAAGCTCCTGCCCACAGAGAGGAGCCCCCACAGGCCCAAAACGCAGCACTGCCCCAGAGTGCTTTGTGGCCTTAGGAATGCTGCTCCCCTCTGCTGCATTCTGAGCCCCTGGGCTTGCATGTGGCAGCACCCAGTACCCTCTCCTGAGAGTCAGAGCTGGGAGGTGGCTGGTGGGTCCCTTCTGCAGAAAGGGCCCTCTCCTGGTTTGTGGGCGAGAGACTCCTTCTAGTGGTGGCTCGTGGAACACTCCCGCGGCACAGCCACTCCTGCAAGGCTTCCTGAGGACCCCACTGATTTCAGATGGGGAAACAGGTTCAAAGAGGACTGACTACCAGTTTGCCTAAGGCTTTAGATTTAGTTGGTGGTAGGGCCATGTAGGCCTTGGTGGGGAGATGGGGGGCCCCCGACCCTGAAGCACATGTAAACAGAGAAGGCTGATGAGCAGGAAAAAGCCTCAGGACATGGGGAAGGTGGCTGCTCCAGGGCACAGCTGGGAGAGGCGGCCTGGAGGAAGGGGTTCTGATGCATCTAGGAGGTGAGTGAGTATGGGGTACAGGCAGAGTGGGCCTCGGGGGCTGCACTGAGAAATGATAGAGGAGTGAAGAACTGTTCAGTTTAGGCTTATTAGGCTTACCGGGTAGGTGGGCTTCCTGAAGGAGGTGTTCCACCGTGGATGAAGCTAACACCAGAAGGGGAGGTCTGGGCTGTAGAGAGGGTGATGCCAGGGAGAGGTGGGCGCCACCAGCCAGGGGGACAGGTGTGGAGAGGAAAGCGGGGCTGAGGAAGGGGCCGTGGGGGGCACAGAATTAAAAGACCGGGCAAGAGGAGCCCTGAGGGAGAGGGAGAAGGAATTTTCTCAGAGAGGTGGAAGAGGGCCAGGAGAGTGGAGTCAGGGGCCAGGAGGAGACAGCGGCCAAGCAAGGCAGGGAGGTCAGTGAGAGGAGGCTAGAAAATGTGTCTCTCAGTTGGTGAGAAGGAAGGTACTGGTGACCTCGGAGGAAGGGATTTGGGGGACATGGAAAGGCCAAAGTCTGGCTGCCAAGGACAAGGTACTTGTGGGTACAAGGGAGGAGAGGACAGTAGATCAGCTCCCCGAGGCAGTGTACCCCACGTGACAGGATTGTGCACAGAGCGGTATGACTGTATGGTCCCAGTCTCAGCCAGAGAGAGGTGTGGAAGGATCCACACCAGAATGTGGATGGCGGCCGCCTGTAAGTGACAAGATTACTGATGAGTTTTAGCTTCCTCTGCTATTCCCTACTTGCCCAAATTTTCTACCATGGGACTAAGTTATTTCTGGAATCATAGATATACACAATAATTGCTTAAGTTAAAGTGTGACAATGAGGTAAGAAGGAACTTGGTGGTAGCGACAAGGGGACAGGGGTCACGGGTGCTGTTGGTGCGACAGCAGAGACCAGAGCCATGGATGGTGGCGGGGAAAGCAGTAGGAGGCTGAGCAGATGGGATCTACGCTGGAGACGGGGGAGAGCTTGGCCTTAGCCAGGAGAGATGTGTCCACGGGGGCTGAAGGGGCGGACAGCACATGGTGGGGAAGTAGGTGAATTTACCAGAAGGCAGGGAGTTGCTGACCATCATGCCTAGAAGACTCAATTTTCTCCTTGGGGGAGAACACAGGTAGGCAGGTCTAGGCTGTTCTCCAGAGAAGGGAAGGCCCAGCAATCCTGGGGAGTGCCTGTTCAGGAGCCCAGCAGGCAGGCCAGCTGAGGGCAGACCCACTGGGCAGAGTCGGCTCAAGACGCCACCAACAAGCTCCTGAGGCCCACACCCGGCCCTTCATAGCAGCTGGTGGGGCCGGCCTCCCCCGTGACAGCCTTCCCCACCACTGCTGTCTCCAGGACTCCCCTCTGAAGGCTGTGCAGATGCTCTGGGTAAACCTCATCATGGACACGTTCGCCTCACTGGCGCTGGCCACTGAGCCACCCACTGAGACCCTGCTTCTGAGGAAGCCATATGGCCGCAACAAGCCCCTCATCTCACGGACCATGATGAAGAACATCCTGGGCCATGCCGTCTACCAGCTCACCCTCATCTTCACCCTGCTCTTTGTTGGTGAGTCCCCCACCGGCCCACCTGGGACACCCTGGCCTGGACCCAGCGTTCTGGATTCACATCTGCCCTCTTGTCTGCCAGTGAAGTTACAGGGGCCCGGGGTGGTGAAGTGAGTCACTCAAGGTCACATAGCAAGTCTTGGGCAGAGCCGGACCCTGTCTCAGGCCTGGCCAACCCCAAAGCCAGGGCTTTTCCACTGATGACAGCTCTAGACACTGAGTATACACTAGGCAACATGGCGCCCAAGTGCTGATTTATGCCCCTCACACCTGCCTTGGAGGAGCCTGAGGCTCTGACCCCTTCTCCAACCCATTCCTGCACCTCATCCGTGCCCTGTGCCGGCATCCTCACCGAGACCTCCCCAGGGAGGGACCAAACACCTGCAGAGCCACCAACTATTTCCACAGCATTTTCCTTTAGGCTGCTTGCTTCATTTAGGTCTTCCCTGCACTCAGTGGGGCAGGTGCCTGTGCCCCACCACACATTACAGGGAGTGCCCTGAGGCACACAGAGGTGAGCCGACCTGCACCCGAACTGGGGAGACTGAGTAGATACCAGGCCTGGTTTCCTCGGGTGTTTCAGAGATGATGCGGGCAAAGCCTACCCCTGGTTCACAGAGAGTCCCAGAGTGGGAAGGGGCGGGCCCACAGTCACACAGGGAGGAGTCAGGGCCAGCCAGGAGTCCTCGGCCTGGGCAGAGCCCCTCCGTGTGAGGAGCTGGGCTTTCAATGCCAGCGAGCACTTGCCCTTAAAGTCCAGGGTACAGATGTGGGTAGGGCATGGATCCTATTCCCCAAAGGGCAGCCCTCTTGTATGAATTTGGAAGGCGATGTGTTGGCAGGACTATTGTCAAGAGTATCTTTAGAGTCTTCGAAGAAGCTATGTGAATGCAAAACTAGGAGAAAAGGCTGCTGGGTGGGGGTTCCTGGTTTACTTGCTGGTTTCCCTCCTTGAGCACCTACTCTCAGCGGTCTTGGATTCAGCTAGACACCTCACGCTAAGAAAACCCCACAAGCCCTCCTGGCACCAGCTTACGCAGCTTTGCCAAGAGATGTAGAATGGCACTGAGCCTGTCATCAGTGCATGTCCACACAGCAAACCGGGGGGCTGCTCTCCACCCATCGTGTGATAACTGAGGTACAAGAGAATGAGGCCACTGGGGGGAGCCAGCCTGGCCTAGAAACCCCAACCTCCACATAGCAATCGATATTTCCTATAAGAGCCCCAGAAGCTTCCGGAGGTCTCAGCAAGGGTCACAGTCAGTTACAAGAAGCACCATTTTCAGGGGAACCCAAGGCCATGGCCTCCCACCAGGGATTCCTGGTTCACACCCCGTCCTCCCAGTCTTCCCAGTCCAGATGAGTTTGCCAACTGGAGGTCACTTTCAATAAGCAGTGTCACCTGACAGGAGAGCTTGCATTCCACCTTTATCAGATTTCCACAGAAAAGTGGAATAAGATTCACCCAACATGGGCGCCTGGGTGGCTCAGATGGTTGAGCATCTGCCTTCGGCTCAGGTCATGATCCCGAGGTCCTGGGATCGAGTCCCGCATCGGGCTCCCTGCTCCTTGGGAGCCTGCTTCTCCCTCTGCTTCTCTCTCTCTCTCCCCCCCCCTCTGTCTCTCATGAATAAATAAATAAAATCTTTAAAAAAAAAAAAAAAAGATTCACCCAACATCTTTCCCCCTAGAGAAGAAAGGGTTTTGTCATCCCTCCACTCACTCAGGACCACCCAACAGTGCAGGCCCGCCCCGCCCCCCGACATCCAGAGCGCCGCCTCTGTCTCTGCCTGACCCACTCGGCTGCGCAGAAGAGGCCCCCACTCAGGGCCCGAGTCCCCCCAAGCCGAGGCCCTCAGCCCTGCTCCTGCCCTCTCGGCTTGGCAGGCGAGAAGATGTTCCAGATCGACAGCGGGAGGAACGCGCCCCTGCACTCGCCACCCTCAGAACACTACACCATCATCTTCAACACCTTCGTCATGATGCAGCTCTTCAATGAGATCAACGCCCGCAAGATCCACGGCGAGCGCAATGTCTTCGATGGCATCTTCCGGAACCCTATTTTCTGCACCATCGTGCTGGGCACCTTTGCCATCCAGGTAGCCAGGCCCCCACCCCAACCTGGGCCGGGGTGGGCAGTGAGCAGCCAAAGCCCCTTGGCCGTGCCCTGAGAGCCCAGACCCCTGAGTTGGCCCCTGACTCTCTCCCTCCTTCTCTCTTTCTCCCTGTCCCTCCCTCTCTCTATCCCTGTGCGCCCCTTTGACCTCCAGATAGTGATCGTGCAGTTTGGGGGGAAGCCATTCAGCTGCTCTCCACTGCAGCTGGACCAGTGGATGTGGTGCATATTCATCGGGTTAGGAGAGCTCGTCTGGGGCCAGGTAAGTTCCGGGTGGGTTGTAGGAGATGCCTCTCGGCAGAGGAAGAGAAAGAGCACCAGACAGGGAATCCGGGAGGTCCCAGGAATGGGTCCCAGTTCTGCCATGGACTCAGTGTCTGACCCCAGGCAAGGCCCTCCCCATCCCTGGGCATCTGAGCAATGGGGGTTGGCCCAGGTCCCACATACTGGTCTTTGGGGTACCACCACTGTGATTTTTGCCTTATATCTATATACCTCTGATCCTGTTATTTATTTGATATTTTCTTTCAATCAAATCAGTTTTTTTATTGAAATTTATTTCAAAAGGCAACTTTATATTATGAACATGATTAGAAAATCAGTATCATTTGTCATAAAGAGAAGCTCACAAAAAAATAATAACGTAATGAGAGCACCGTTATTAAACTCTAACTCGATGCCATGGCCTGCCAAGGCTCAGAGCCTGAAGCCAGCTTGTTGTTTAAGAGGGTAATTAGTAAGTAGTATGACACCAAGCAGAGACTCCTTTAGAGAGCTGAGGAAATGTAGGAGGGGTGAACTCTGCCTTGTCTCGGAGTGATGCAGTGCTGTGTCTGACATCCTCCCGGCTTTGGGGAATCGTGGGCTGGATGCTCCATAGGGGCCCTTCCAGCTGTGACCCAGAACATTCTCCCACTGTTCCCTTCCCTACTTTTGCCCAAGTCCTAGGCATGTGTTTGCACATGCAAGAGTGCATACACACACACACACACACACACACACACACACACACACACACACACACACACACACACTTCACGGCACTCACTGCTTGCAGCCCGACCAAGGATGCAGTGCTTGTGAGAAGTACCTGGAGCCAGATCTGGGGCAAAGGGGCTCTATTCCCAGGATGCTCCATTGCCCAGGTAGTGGGACCCCCAACTGGCCTGAGACATTGTTCTTGCCTTCGAGCTGTTCCAGGCTAGAGTGGGAAGTTGCAGTAGCAGAAATTAACTAGAAGATAAAGAAGAAAATTTAGTTTCATCCAAAAGGTCCTTCTTTAAACTTTGGAGCTTCTTCGGAAAGTTGATAAAGTAGATCTGACTTAGCAACCCCATTCCCTGGGCATCTGTATCCTGCTGGAGCCCACACCCTCAGGGAGCTCTTGGCATCTGGAGAGCAGACTCCTAATGCCTGAGGATGATGCCAATGGACAATGCTGAAACCTCCAGGGAATCCATGAGGCTGAGTGTCCAGGCCAGCCCCCATCTCTCCCTAGAGGGGCCTCTGATCTTTGCCACCTCAACCTCCCCATAGGGCCTGCCTTTCACACCTCGGCCCCATGGACAAGCCTTTGGAGGACGATTAAGTATAAAAGCATATCCTCTTCTCATATTGCCTTCTCTTTCTGGGAGGGCAACCATTCCCAGAATGCCCAAGACTGGCTGTCCCCATGGTACCCATGCCCTGAGCCCCTGTTGCCCACACTCAGGTACCACAAGACCCAGTGATCAGGAGGAATGAACCCAAGGACCTGAGGGCCAGCTGTGGGCCAGGCTCATGCACAGCAACTTAGACACACCATCTTGCTTAATCCTCAAAC